>NC_141685.1:255166516-255554943 GCF_964263255.1 Lissotriton vulgaris
CCATCAAGCTCTTTTCAGGGAATTTTTGAGCAGTTTTTTTGGGTACCCTCTTTGGATGAGGCGGTCCTTTAGATGGCCAGCGTGTTCAAAATACTCTTATTTTCCTGAACAATTTCGACGAATCCTGAGAAATTGTCCGAACGGGAGGTCCTGTCTTAGGCTACGTGGGTGATTGCTGGTGAAGTGTAATGCTTTGTTCCTGTCTGTTGGTTTACGGAATAAGGTGGTACTTAGGCCCCCTTCGTGCGGTTCTACTTTCACATCCAGAATGCAATAGATTTGTTGGATGCTGTGGCTGTGAACTTGATGTCATTAGTCCGTGAATCGAGCCAGTTGACGAATTCGTAAAGTTCTTCATGACCTCCTGTCCAGATAAGGAACACGTCGACGATATAACGCATATAGTTGGAAATGCGATCACTGTAGGGATTGTTGTTATATACAAATTTGTCTTCAAATAATCCCATAAACATCACTGCTAACTCTGGGGTGAAGGGACATCCCATCGCCACCCCCTTTATTTGGTAGAAAAACTCAGCGTCGAAAAAAAAGAAATTTTTCTGTAATGCAAAGCGGGCCAAATCTAGGATAAAATCCGTGGGAACCCTCACTGGTCTTTCCCTGTTATCCAAAAATACTGTCAATGTCTCGAGAGCCTGTTCCTGCGGGATTTGGGTGTAAAGAGAAACCACGTCTAGTGTGACTAGAAGCTGTCTGTTACTGTCAAACTGGATGGTAGCTATTCTGTTAAGAAAAGCCATAGTGTCTTTAAGGTGAGCTGGAATGGTTTCAATAAATGGTTTCAGAAAAAAGTCAATGTATTTAGCCACTGGTTCCAAAAGCGACTCACAGCCGGAAACTATAGGGCGGCCTGGTGGATTCAATTCATCCTTGTGCATTTTAGGCAGCACGTAAAAAACTGGGGTTCTAGGATTTTTATTTTGTAAAAAGGCTAGTTCTTTCGGCCCGACAAAGCCCTGATCGAAGCCTTTTTGAATGACATCAAACAGTTGATTCTTTATTTCAATGGTGGGATCCTTACTGCTACGTCTATAGCAATTGTTGTCGTTAAGTTGCCGGTGAACTTCATTTTTATATTTGACAGTATCCCAAATCACGATTGCTCCGCCCTTGTCGGCCTGCTTAACAACCACTGTTTGTCATTTTTTATAGTCAATAAAGCATCCTTTTCAGCTTTTGGTAAATTGTACTTTACAAAGCTTTTCTAAATGGAGCGCGTTTTTTATTTGTTTACCACTATGTTTTTCAGAGGAACATGAGATTAAGTGCCGTCAACGATAAGCCAAAGTGCATGAGGCCATCAAACCTGAGGAGAAATGACATTCCACAGTGGTGTTAAAGAGACCTTCATTTTTTAATAAGGCAGTGCTTGATTTGTAAAGATATAAGCGCCAAGGCTCTCATCAGGAGGCAACTGCAGCTTTCCCCACACACTGCCCCTGCTCATTAGTGTGAGATCCTTTAGATTGCAACTGTGTCCCTGAACCCACTACGGAACTGTTAGTAACCCAAAAAGCTCGGACACCACACCAATCACGTTAAATACTCAGAGGTTGTGGGGTTAGAATAACCTGGACTCCCCTGTTCAGCCTGACAGTGCTCTGAACTCAGGGCCCGATTCACAGAACTAACTTAAGACAAAATCCAAAACTTACTACCATTTTGGTATTCACAGAAGGCACTAAGGGGCATATTATCAAGGGGGTTTATCTCCGCTTTTTTGGCTTTAAAAGCCAAGATAGCGGAGATAACATTATTTCCCTATTACCAAGCTGTCGCTAACACCAGTTAGCGACAGCTAATAGGAGATAGCAACCATCTTGGGCCCTGCTTTGCATGTCAGTGATATTTATCACTAATGACATGCAAAGTGGGCGTGCCAAGATGTTAGTGACTGGAAACCACTTTCAGCGATTGATATATCGCCGCTTCAGCGACAAGTTCCGTCGTCATTCTACTTTCTTAGTACCACAGATTGAGATCTTCGCATAGGGCAAAGATCTTCCAAAAATTATATATTCTTGTCATTAGTCACCACACGAAGTGCGACTAAATCCCAAGTATAACACTATTTGGCCATGAGGAAAAGTACATTACAGTGCTTATTCTTGACTCTGCTATAATTTAGACACTTATGATTATTAGGGCGGGGAAATGTCCGGTGTAAACACTACACATTGGAGGAAAAAGCGCGTGTGTGTTGCGCTTTAAACCACTACAATAAACTCTAATCAACAAGAATTGTATTTTGCTTTAGGTTTGGGTCGGGTACATATTTGCAATGCATTGTGGGTAGCCGGATGTTCATTCAGATTCTTTAACCCTGATTGCTGGTAAACCCTGTCTGAAGAGCGTTGCTTAAAACAAAACAATAAATAAAACAGGCAGACCCATTTTACTAATCTTCATCTTGCTGCCGTCATACGCTGTCCACATACAGCGTGGAGTCTGACAGGACCAGGACCTGTAGCAGCCTCGACCCTGCAGCCCCCGCCCATGTTACAGTGTGGTGCCTGGCAGACGTAATTATGGACCCCTAGTGGCGGTAAGTGGTACTGCACCCCTGGTGTCTATTTAAAGAGGTGCCTGACTGACTTGATTAGGGGTCAACACAATGGGTGGAGGCTGTTCCTAAACAAGAGAAAATTCTGCAACTTTTTCTAGTTGAGGTAAGATGTGTCTAGAGCTAGAGTTAGTGGGATTGAGATAGAGATAGGAGAATTCCTCCTTTTGAAATTGGTACCCTCACACACCCTTACGGGTGTCATGCTTCATCATCAGGCATTGCTCCTGTGGGGGTGGCGCTGCAGTCCCCCACGGGCCCCGCGAGAGGGCTCTTTGTCTGAGATCTTTTATAGGAGGTGCCGCAGGTGTGCCTGTAGATGTGTGGGCCTCGTGAAAAAGTGTGTGAGTCAAAATAAAATTACCTCGCTGGAACCCTGACCCAATTTTATTCTAGGGTCCGGAAAATAAATTAAAATCAAAGAGTACTGGAATCTATCCTAGAAACAAATATGTAGGAGGCATAGGTATGTTCCCACTGCTCTCAGTTTGGTCAAGTGATGTGAAGGTGCAATAGGGTCAACATGTTTTCGCATCAAGTGGGTCCCTAGTGGATCCGCAGTGCGCTTCGCCAGGACCTTGAAAGTGAATATAAAACTGTGGGAGTCAGGGAAACACGCCTTGTACTCCCACCATACCCAAATGTAAGGTCAAATACGTCTACCTAAGATCCATAAGGGGACGACACCGCCACTGGGATGCCCGGTTGTGTCCGGCAGTGATTCTTTGCTGGAACCACTCAGCAAGTTCTGTGATTTTTATCTGCACGCCCTAATGACTAAAACACCTACATACCTCAGGGACACCACAGAGCTTTTGAACCTGATTGAAAATTTTGCAGAACCAGCATTAATTAACTATCTAGTGACTCTGAACAGAGAGGCGCTTTATACAAATACTAGCAGCCCGTCCCGACGTTGTCCGGGTATGAATTGCTGCCGGCCAGTAGTATATTGTTTCGTAGGATTTCATTTTGATAGCATTTCTTATCTGTGACAGGCCTGTGAAACGCTCCTATTCACAGTGCACTGCTGATGCACTTAAGAGTGCGCGTTCAGTAGTGTGTAAACTCGAGTGTCCCTACTTTATTTTCCTTGCAATATTATATAGCGCGATCTCGACAACATGGCATGAGCACAATTTACATTACAGAAGAACACATTGATTTGGGGTAGGCACTGGGAGACAAAGCGATTTGCCAGGAATCACAGGATGTTGAGTTGATGCCGAGATTCTAACGTAGCTCCCCATCTCTAAAGTTCGCAATTATAGAACTTGTGGTGGGAGGTGTGTCTAAAAGTGTGTCGGTGCTGGGCATCAATGAGAGAGACCTGTGCATTTTTCCAATTGGTGGTGAAAAAATATGAGTATGTTGCTGGAGATGTGGGCCGCCCTGCCACCAATGTACTTACGGGGGAGCGTAAACACCCATTATTCCGCAAATTTCTTTCCGCATGCCATCACTCTGCATACGTTCGTTACGAAAGTACCATGACTCCGCAATGCCATTATAACGCATGGCATTACATTTTATATGCTTTTACCACGCATACATTTACAACGAAATTCGTTGTAAATGCATGAATGGTAAAAGCATGTTTTTAAAAAATGTTTGGATAAGGCAAGTATGGGTATAGGGGTATACGTTTTGGGGTACTGAGGTATATGTTTTGGGGTGTTTGGGTATTTTAATGGTTCAGATATAGTTTTGGGTTATGGGGTACAGGGGTATTTTTAGGGTTCAGGGCTAGGTTTGGGTTTTGGGGTATAGGGGTATTTTTAGGGTTCAGGAGTAGGTTTTGGTTTTGGGGTACAGGGTTATTTTAAGGGTTCAGGGCTAAGTTTGGGTTTTGGGGTACAGGGGTATTTTTAGGGTTCAGGGCTAGGTTTGGGTTTTGGGATACAGGGGTATTTTAGGGTTCTGGGCTAGGTTTGGGTTTTGGGGTACAGGGGTATTTTTAGGGTTCAGGGGTAGATTTGGGTTTTGGGGTACAGGGGTATTTTAAGGTTTATGTGCTAGGTTTGGGTTTTGGGGTACTGGGGTATTTTAGGGTTCAGGGGTAGGTTTGGGTTTTGGGGTACAGGGGTATTTTTAGGGTTCAGGGGTATGTTTGGGTTTAGAGGTACAGGGGTATTTATAGGGTTCAGGGCTAGGTTTTGGTTTTGGGGTACAGGGGTATTTTTAGGTTTTAGGGATAGGTTTGGGTTTTGGGGTACAGGGTAGATTTATAGGGTTAAGATGGGTTAGTGTTTAAGGGTGTTGGGGTATTTTATAGAGTAAGGGTGGGTTATGATTATGGGGTGCAGGGGTATTTAAAGTCGGGGTGGGCGGAATTGGCGCGAACTTGGTACAATAAATCCGCAATATTTCGTTCCGTCAGATTTCCAATTATTAAAACAGAAACCTCATATATTCAAGGTAAAATAACAAGTATTTCTACATGCTAAAATGCATATAGTCATTTCACAAAAGTGAAATTAGCTTCCAGCAAGCAGTGAGAAAGGTGATGATTTTGAGATCAAACCCCTGCAAACCATTATGGGACGAGATTAGCAGTGGGGAGTGAATATTATAGTATCCAAATAATTCTACAAAGAGCTGCAGTTCACCTCGTTCTCCCCAGTTGTCCCCAAGAGGCAAATACAATAGCATTTAAAATATTACACATCAAGCTGCAGTTCACCTCATGTCCCTAGATGTCCCTGATGATGCAAATGCAATAGCATTTAAAATATTATATATCAAGCTGCAGTTCACCTCGCCGTCCCTAGATGTCCCTGATGAGGCAAATGCAATAGCATTTAAAATATTATACATTAAGCTGCAGTTCACCTCGTCGTCCGAAGATGTCCCTGATGAGTAAAATTCAAAAACATTGAAACCCTTTCATGAATGCTAAAAATTATGCTAAGCTTATCCCATAATGCTTTGCAGGGCCTTTTAGTTGTATTTTTGCCCATAACTGTGCTTGGGGTGGTTCTAAGAGAATGGGACCTCCACTGAATTACTATTTAAAGGGAGCAGGAATGTCTAGAACCTGGGAAGAAAAAACAACACTCGTAACGGAATCCCCCCAGCGATTGTCACGCCCCCTAGCACACTCCCACAGCACAATGCAGACACGCCCACAAGGGACTACTTTGCTGGCACGGTTCTTTTACATTTTAAATGTATATGGTGGGCGTCTGCATAGCCTATGTCCTTCTGCTGCAACTGCCCTTTCCAACGCTGTATTGGGTGTTGTGATTGGTGCTGTGGTTCCCGAGTTTACCTGGCCAAAAGGTGC
Organism: Lissotriton vulgaris; assembly: GCF_964263255.1. Taxonomy (NCBI): domain Eukaryota; kingdom Metazoa; phylum Chordata; class Amphibia; order Caudata; family Salamandridae; genus Lissotriton; species Lissotriton vulgaris. The sequence continues at coordinate 255,172,387 of NC_141685.1, forward strand.
AAGTTCTCTCTTTATAATAGTAGTATAGATTCCCCAGGACTCGACACTTGCAGCTCTAGAACATGCCTTGCAGAGTGTTGACCCATGGCCATCTGAAACCCCCATCACATTTATTTGTGACTGTGCCTCTCTAGCTCTCAAAGAGAACTACCAATTTCAAAATGAGGAATTCCCCAATCACTAACTCTAGCTCTAGACACATCTTATCTCAACTAGAAAAAGTTGCAGAATGTTCTCTTGTTTAGGAACAGCTGCAATCTATTGTGTTGACATTTAATCTGGGGAGCACTGGCACTGGACCTTCTCTTTTTTCTATAATTGCTCCCTGTTCCTCCCTTTTGTAATGTGTTACTAATGAGTACCGCAGCCAGCCGTGGGACACTATTTTCTATTTTCTTTTTCTAGATTACATTTTTCTCACCTGTTAGTGCCCATTAGACATTCCTTAGTGGGCTCCATTCAGATACACTTACAACATAGACAATCCATGCCTCAGCTTTGATGATGACATAGAGGCATAAATACAAAGGGAATCACCCATTCTTTCAGGTGATGGCAGTGTAGCATCAGGTAGTCGGAATGAGGACTGGAAATCCCTAAAAAATCTGAGGAAACTACAGATTAAGACTGCTCTGCATGGGATAGTAATGACGGAATGTCTTAGGGCCAATATAGCCCCCAATGGTCTTTTAGTCAAACTGTCCCCCAGAATCTTCTTAGACGATTTGACCGTTCATCGTGAATGGGCTAAAGTTGCATGGAAATGCACACGCAGTTGGCTTGTGTTGATTATCAACACAGCCAAGCGCTTATCAGATGAGCTTCTGATTCAGATTACCCTAGCGGAGAATGGGTTTAAAGCAGGCATCTCCATTTCTTCATTTAAATCACGACTCGCTGAAATAAATGAAGAAATTATACACCACAACACCGAGGAGGCCTTAGACAACAACCTCCACCTTTGTTTCAAGGATTCCCACCACACTCCTTTCAGCCACCAATGTACCCTGGACAGTGGATGGGACCGCATCCAATGTGGAACAAACCACCTGGACATTGTCCCCAAATGCCTCAATACCAACAATTCCCACCCCCCCTTTTTACAACAGAGGGAGGGGCAGAGGAAGAGGCAGAAGAAGAGGCGGACCCAAGAACGTCCACTGGCAAGACCCAGGTTGAGAAAGTAGGTATCTAGCAAACCAGTGATAGTGTTGTCGCCCTTATTTCAACCTCATTTCAGATATTAACTACATAAACAATAATGATTCACTTAGACAGTAGTATATCAAAAATATTTGATTGTTTTATTTTTCATTCTATTTATTTACTTTTTATATTTCTTTTATATAGTGTGTTAATCTATACTACTATTATAAAGAGAGAACTTGCACCTTTTGGCCAGGTAAACTCGGGAACCACAGCACCAATCACAACACCCAATACAGCGTTGGAAAGGGCAGTTGCAGCAGAAGGACATAGGCTATGCAGACGCCCACCATATACATTTAAAATGTAAAAGAACCGTGCCAGCAAAGTAGTCCCTTGTGGGCGTGTCTGCATTGTGCTGTGGGAGTGTGCTAGGGGGCGTGACAATCGCTGGGGGGATTCCGTTACGAGTGTTGTTTTTTCTTCCCAGGTTCTAGACATTCCTGCTCCCTTTAAATAGTAATTCAGTGGAGGTCCCATTCTCTTAGAACCACCCCAAGCACAGTTATGGGCAAAAATACAACTAAAAGGCCCTGCAAAGCATTATGGGATAAGCTTAGCATAATTTTTAGCATTCATGAAAGGGTTTCAATGTTTTTGAATTTTACTCATCAGGGACATCTTCGGACGACGAGGTGAACTGCAGCTTAATGTATAATATTTTAAATGCTATTGCATTTGCCTCATCAGGGACATCTAGGGACGGCGAGGTGAACTGCAGCTTGATATATAATATTTTAAATGCTATTGTATTTGCCTCTTGGGGACAACTGGGGAGAACGAGGTGAACTGCAGCTCTTTGTAGAATTATTTGGATACTATAATATTCACTCCCCACTGCTAATCTCGTCCCATAATGGTTTGCAGGGGTTTGATCTCAAAATCATCACCTTTCTCACTGCTTGCTGGAAGCTAATTTCACTTTTGTGAAATGACTATATGCATTTTAGCATGTAGAAATACTTGTTATTTTACCTTGAATATATGAGGTTTCTGTTTTAATAATTGGAAATCTGACGGAACGAAATATTGCGGATTTATTGTACCAAGTTCGCGCCAATTCCGCCCACCCCGACTTTAAATACCCCTGCACCCCATAATCATAACCCACCCTTACTCTATAAAATACCCCAACACCCTTAAACACTAACCCATCTTAACCCTATAAATCTACCCTGTACCCCAAAACCCAAACCTATCCCTAAAACCTAAAAATACCCCTGTACCCCAAAACCAAAACCTAGCCCTGAACCCTATAAATACCCCTGTACCTCTAAACCCAAACATACCCCTGAACCCTAAAAATACCCCTGTACCCCAAAACCCAAACCTACCCCTGAACCCTAAAATACCCCAGTACCCCAAAACCCAAACCTAGCACATAAACCTTAAAATACCCCTGTACCCCAAAACCCAAATCTACCCCTGAACCCTAAAAATACCCCTGTACCCCAAAACCCAAACCTAGCCCAGAACCCTAAAATACCCCTGTATCCCAAAACCCAAACCTAGCCCTGAACCCTAAAAATACCCCTGTACCCCAAAACCCAAACTTAGCCCTGAACCCTTAAAATAACCCTGTACCCCAAAACCAAAACCTACTCCTGAACCCTAAAAATACCCCTATACCCCAAAACCCAAACCTAGCCCTGAACCCTAAAAATACCCCTGTACCCCATAACCCAAAACTATATCTGAACCATTAAAATACCCAAACACCCCAAAACATATACCTCAGTACCCCAAAACGTATACCCCTATACCCATACTTGCCTTATCCAAACATTTTTTAAAAACATGCTTTTACCATTCATGCATTTACAACGAATTTCGTTGTAAATGTATGCGTGGTAAAAGCATATAAAATGTAATGCCATGCGTTATAATGGCATTGCGGAGTCATGGTACTTTCGTAACGAACGTATGCAGAGTGATGGCATGCGGAAAGAAATTTGCGGAATAATGGGTGTTTACGCTCCCCCGTAAGTACATTGGTGGCAGGGCGGCCCACATCTCCAGCAACATACTCATATTTTTTCACCACCAATTGGAAAAATGCACAGGTCTCTCTCATTGATGCCCAGCACCGACACACTTTTAGACACACCTCCCACCACAAGTTCTATAATTGCGAACTTTAGAGATGGGGAGCTACGTTAGAATCTCGGCATCAACTCAACATCCTGTGATTCCTGGCAAATCGCTTTGTCTCCCAGTGCCTACCACAAATCAATGTGTTCTTCTGTAATGTAAATTGTGCTCATGCCATGTTGTCGAGATCGCGCTATATAATATTGCAAGGAAAATAAAGTAGGGACACTCGAGTTTACACACTACTGAACGCGCACTCTTAAGTGCATCAGCAGTGCACTGTGAATAGGAGCGTTTCACAGGCCTGTCACAGATAAGAAATGCTATCAAAATGAAATCCTACGAAACAATATACTACTGGCCGGCAGCAATTCATACCCGGACAACGTCGGGACGGGCTGCTAGTACTACTATTATAAAGAGAGAACTATGTCCTTTGAGCCAGGTAAACTCGAAAAGTACACCACCAATCGCAACACCCAATACAGCGTTGGAAAGGGCAGTTGCAGCAGAAGGACATAGGCTAGGCAGACACCCAACATATACATTTAAAAAGTAAAAGATCCGTGGAGTGCAAAAAAATGGATGGATTAGGCCAAGATTTCTCTATTGGGGTGAATTTGTGGCATTGTTCTGCATTCTGTCCATCAACAGTTGTTAATTCATTCTGCCCTTCATGCCGTGTCTCATATTGTGTGCTGGGCGTGTGCGGGGCGCGCGTTGTGTCAAATATTTCATTGTTTTTTCTTCCCAGGTTCTGTACATTGAAGCTCCGCGTGTCCACCCTGCTCCCTTTAAATACCCCTGCACCCCATAATCAAAACCCACCCTTACTCCTTTAAATACCCCAACACCCTTAACCCTTTCGATGCTCAGCTCGTCATCACCCACGGGTGTCGTGTGCTGATGACGAGCTGAGCTCGTCATGGTGCCACTAAAATGGCATTTTCCAGCACAGGGGGGGGGAAACGCCCAGCAGCGATGTGGTTAAACACTAACCCATCTTAACTCTATAAATATACCCTGTACCCCAAAACCAAAACCTATACCTAAATCCTAAAAATATTCCAAAAACCAAACCTACCCCTGAACCCTAAAATACCCCTGTACCCCATAATCCAAACCTAGCCCTGAACCCTTAAAATACCCCTGTACCACAAAACCCAAACCCACCCCTGAACCCTAAAAATACCCCTGCACCCCAAACCTAGCCCTGAACCATAAAAATAACCCTGTACCCCAAAACCCAAACCTACCCCTGAACCCTAAAATACCCCTGTACCCCAAAACCCAAACCTAGCCCTGAACCCTAAATATACCCCTGTACCCCAAAACCCAAACCTAGCCCTGAACCCCTAAAATACCCTTGTACCCCAAAACCCAAAACTACCCCTGAACCCTAAAAATACCCCTATACCCCAAAACTCAAGCCTAGCCCTGAACCCTAAAAATACGCCTGTATCCCAAAACCCATACCTATCTCTAAACGCTAAAACTACCCCTGTACCCCATAACCCAAAACTATATCTGAACCCTTAAAATACCCAAACACCCCAAAACATATACCTCAGTACCCCAAAAACATACACCCCTATACCCATACTTACTTTATCCAAACATTAAAAATAAAACATGCTTTTACCATTCATGCATTTACAACTAATTTCGTTGTAAATGTATGCGTGGTTACAGCATATAAAATGTAATGCCATGCGTTATAATGGCATTGCGGAGTCATGGTACTTTCATAATGAAAGTATGCAGAGTGATGGTCTGCGGAAAGAAAGTTGCAGGATAATGGGTGTTTACCTTCCTCCGGTAAGTACATTGGTGGCACGGCGGCCCACATCTCCAGCAGCATACTCATATTTTTTCACCACCGATTTGAATAATGCACAGTTTCTCTCATTGATGGCCAGCACCGACATACACTTTTAGACACACCTTCTGCCACAAGTTCTAGAATTGCGAACTTTAGAGCTGGGGAGCTACGTTCATATCTCGGCATCAGGTCAACATCCTGTGATTCCAGGCAAATTGCTTTGTCTTCCCGTGCCTACCACAAATTAATGTGTTCTTCTGTAATGTAAATTGTGCTCATGCCATGTTGTCGAGTTTGCGCTATAGAATATTGCAAGGAAAAATAAAGTAGGGAAACTCGAGTTCACACACTACTGAATGCGCACTCTTAAGTGCATCAGCAGTGCACTATGAATCGGAGCGTTTCACAGGCCTGTCACAGATAAGAAATGCTATCAAAACAAAATCCTACAAAACAATATACACCTGGCCGGCAGCAATTCATACCCGGACAACGTCGGGACGGGCTGCTAGTTAATTTATAAAAAGACATATATACTTTATTGTAATGACAATAAGTGACATACAATACTCATATTGACAAAAAACAAGAACTTTTACACATAAATACAAAAAGTACTATACGATATATTCAGTCGGTGGAAAAAATTAATGAAGGTGGCAAATGCGGTAGAATGGAACACACATCAAAATGAATTAAAGTTTATGTTAAATCACCTGTTTTTATGTAAGATACGAATGACGGTCACCTGATGAAGGCCCCAGGCCGAAACGTGTTGTGTTCCATACCACCGCATTTGCCACCTTCATTAATTTTTTCCACCGACTGAATATATCTTATAGTACTTTTTGTATTTATGTGTAAAAGTTCTTGTTTTTTGTCAATATGAGTATTGTATGTCACTTATTGTCATTACAATGAAGTATATATGTCTTTTTATAAATTAATTAACACACTATATAAAAGAAATATAAAAAGTAAATAAATAGAATGAAAAATAAAACAATCAAATATTTTTGATATACTACTGTCTAAGTGAATCATTATTGTTTATGTAGTTAATATCTGAAATGAGGTTGAAATAAGGGCGACAACACTATCACTGGTTTGCTAGATACCTACTTTCTCAACTTGTGTCTATATATTCCCTACGATTAGCAAACTAACTAGTATGTAGGGGTCCCCATTTTTTCCAAACCACTGGCAAGACCCAGAACAGATGGTTCTGAGGAGCAAGACAACGAAACCCGAGTGGTTAATCATTCGTCCCGGCCCATGACCAAGGATGAATCAAAGCTCTTGGAGAAGGGCCTTGGTTTTGTCCCGACCCCCAAGGAGGACACCTTTAGACTTCATCAAGAACTCCATCAACTATTTTACAAAATAAGACTCAAGGCATTTTTTCGAGACAAACTTGAGACCCCTATTACCGGTACTGGTCGAAAAAAAAAGTTGAATTCACACCGACCGCTGCTATGACACCACATGAGGTATTTACTTTTGAACAGGCGATTTTGAAAGACGTGAAGGACACTACCTACACACACCCCTTCGACAACCTGTCCAGAGAAGAGAGGAGCGTACTCAAAACCATCACAGAGGATCAGCCCATCATTTTGAAGCCTGCTGAGAAAGGAGGGACTATGGTCATTATGGATATTGATACGTACAATGCTGAATGTCACCACCAGCTATCAGATACAAAGTACAATTGGCTGTTAGATAAAGATCCAACAGCCCATCTGTCCACCATAATCAGAAGTCTTATATCTGAGGCTGAGATGGAAGGATGGATTTCTACCCAAGAGGCGGCCTTTCTTACCAATGATGACCCTCGTACCCCTTATTTCGACACACTACTGCTAAGCTCCATAAGAGGAGGACACCGCCACTGGGACGCCTGATTGTGTCCGACATCAATTCTTTGCTGGAACCACTCTGCAAGTTCTGTGATTTTTGTCTGCACCCCCTAGTGACGAAAACATCTACATACCTCAGGGACACCACGAAGGTTTTGACCGTGATTGAAAATTTTGCAGCATCAATTAAGTATGTAGTGACTGTGGACGTAGAGGCGCTTTACACAAATATTCCCCAGGACTCAATCCTTACTCTTCTACAATATGCCTTACAGAATGTTGACCCAAGGCCATGTGAAACCCCCATCGCATTTATTTGTGACTGTGCCTCTCTTGCTCTCAAAGATAACTTTTTTGCCTTACACAGACAACTGTACCATCAAATTCAAGGCACCAGCATGGGAAGCACCTTTGCCCCGAGCCTGGCCTCTTAAAGCACAGATGTTCATGGGAATTTGAAGACGGCCCAAGAACAGCAGAACACTGGTTCAAAGTCTTTCTTTAGACAAAGAGGTGCCCAGTAGCGGTGAACATGCATCAACTCCAGGTAAGTGGCAGTAACTGGCAAACTGCAAATTCAAACAACAATACCAAATGAATGAGATAGAATAATGCGTGAGGAGCGAAAGGGGAATATAAAGGCAGTAAACTAACTTGCGCTATCTCGAGACAACATTTATATCAAAAGAAATGGTTAACTAAAAACTGTAATGTAAAACCAACGGCTAACTAAAAATCTAATAATATAATTAACATAACATCTTTAGAAAACACTACACACCACCACCACCTAATGCTCAATAAAAGAGAATCAATCAATCATGTGGCATGTGACTACTCATCCGTAAGGGTCTCAAAGCGCTGGGGGGCTGGGGGACAGCTGGTCCATTGAAGGTGCAGTGGTTCAGTCACAGAGCCAGGTCTTGAAGTCCTTCCTGAGTTTAGGCAGTGATGGTGATTGCCTGTGGTGGAGAGGCAGGGTGTTCCAGGTTTTGAAGTCCTTCCTGAGTTTAGGCAGTGACGGTGATTGCCTGTGGTGGAGAGGCAGGGTGTTCCAGGTCTTGAAGTCCTTCCTGAGTTTAGGCAGTGATGGTGATTGCCTGTGGTGGAGAGGCAGGGTGTTCCAGGTCTTGAAGTCCTTCCTGAGTTTAGGCAGTGACGGTGATTGCCTGTGGTGGAGAGGCAGGGTGTTCCAGGTCTTGAAGTCCTTCCTGAGTTTAGGCAGTGACGGTGATTGCCTGTGGTGGAGAGGCAGGGTGTTCCAGGTCTTGAAGTCCTTCCTGAGTTTAGGCAGTGACGGTGATTGCCTGTGGTGGAGAGGCAGGGTGTTCCAGGTCTTGAAGTCCTTCCTGAGTTTAGGCAGCGACGGTGATTGCCTGTGGTGGAGAGACAGGGTGTTCCAGCCCTTTGCTGCGAGGTAGGTGAAGGATCTTCCTCCAGCTGCGGTCCTGTTGATACGTGGGACAGTGGCCAGAGCCAGATGGGTAGAGCGGAGGTCTATGGTGGGTGCATGTAATGCGAGGCGGTGGTTGGTGTACGCAGGTTTCACATTATGTAAGGCTTTGTAGGTGTGTGTGCGGAGCTTGAATGTGATTCCTTTGTTGACTGGGAGCCAGTGGAGGTCTCTCAGGTGGCTGGTGATGTTGCTGCAGTGCTGCAGTGAAGTAGTGTGGCTCACTGGTTAGAGGCGGCAGACCCGAGAGCAGAGGACGGCCCGGGACCAGGGTTCAATTCCCGGCGCGGCAGGTTTCTGGACCAGGGTCAGCGGACTCGATAATTCTCTCGCCTCGGTGCCCACTCTGATCAGCAATCACACTCGGCAACTCTGGGCATTAGCTTGCCTCATCCTCACTAACGGCCCCACCAGACCGCCGGGGATGCCTGGTCTCACCCTGGAGATACCCATTAAGTGACCATCTCTCAGGGAAGCCAGGAAGGGTTTTGCAGCGGTCGAAGCGCCTTGGGACCCTACGGGTAAGTAGTGCGCTATATAAATGCCAATACATTACATTACATTACAGTGGGGGGTGTTGAGGATGAGTCTAGAGGAGGTGTTCTGAATGTTCTGTAGTTTATTGAGGAGTTTCTGGTTGATGCCGGCGTAGACTACGTTGCCGTAGTTATTTATCCTGCTGAGGAGCGCGTGGGAGACTCTTTTTCTGGACCCGGTTGTCCTGACATGGTTTTTGGCTCTATTTCTGAGTGATGATGACTTTAAGCTTGCTAACATCTTGAATATGTATTCTTACCTTGTGTTTGCCCCTTTAAGCCCTTTTTCCAGACCTAGAAGCATAAACTAGAGGATAGCTGCTTAATATGATGATAGATCCCTTATTCTTGACTCTAATCCATCTATTGCCTATTGGCTTAGACATAATTATGTGTCCTTTCATCATCCTGCCTATAGTAGAGGGTGGATCCTGTAGTCCTGACTTTATATTACATATTGGTATGGTTTGTGTAGGTACTTTGACAGAGCTAAATGTTATAACATCCTTCTCAGGCCTACAAGGCCCAGAACTAGAGAGACTCCATTTTGCTTTCTGTCCCTGCAGAACTGAGATGCTTGCAGGGTAAAGGTAATGTTTTAGTTTTGAGCTGTTGTCCGCTAGGGGAAAACCAGCCGGGACTGGTTCTTATCGGAAGAATGTGTTTGTCTCCTGGGCCCAGACGTAACATGCGGATGCGCACTGCGGTTGCGCGAGGGGCCCTGGAGCTGGCACAGGAATTCGGTGGGAGGCAGCCCTCTGTTGGAAATTTCCATGAGGGAAGAGCATTCTATATTAGTGAAGTGCAGAGGCGGAGTTAGTTAGTTGAGTTGAATTGGAGCAGAGGAGAGGAGTGCAGTTGCAGACAGCGTTGAGTGGATTGGAGCAGAGGAGAGGAGTGCAGTTGCAGACAGAGTTGAGTTGGATTGGAGCAGAGGAGAGGAGTGCAGTTGCAGACAGAGTTGAGTGGATTGGAGCAGAGGAGAGGAGTGCAGTTGCAGACAGAGTTGAGTTGGATTGGAGCAGAGGAGAGGAGTGCAGTTGCAGAAGGAGTGGAGAATCAGAAAGAGTTTGAGTTGGAAGGAGTTCAGTTGATTATTGGAGCAGAAAGAGTTGAGTGCAGAAGGAGAGGAGTTGGAGCAGAGGAGAAGAGACAGAAGATGCTTGGAACAGAGAGAAGACAGACGGACAGTCAGTGAGCTGGAATTGAAGAAAGAAGTCAGAAGCAGTTACTTATCAGGAGGAGTTGTGAACAGCTGGAGTCTGAAGTGATGCCTTTTGGAAGAGACTGAAGTTATATCGTGGATTAATCAGTGGGAGCAGCTGGAGTGAATTGGACATTGGAACAGAGACAATCAGACAGAGTGAAGAAGCTAGTGGAGCGAACGGTTATCAGAGCGGCAGAAACAATTAGACTGAAGATGGAAGGTGGAGAGAGTTCGTGGGGGAGAGGAATCCAGTGCAGAGTGATCAGCGCAGATGTGTATCCAAGAGTGCAGGAGAGGATCTAAGACGAGCTAAGGCACAGACGAGAGAGGAGCCCAGATGACAGCTAGAGCAAGACCCCACACTCCTTAGGTGATATTCAGCCTGTTTCATCAAGCTGATTTGCGCTCGCAAAGGGCCAGATTCTGAGAATCTGGCCCTTTGCGAGTGCGATTTTTGCATTTGGGATTCATCATCCCAAATGCAAAAATCGGTAATAGCGAATTCGCTATTTTGCGAGGAATAACATTTAAGGAATCTCTATTTGAGATTCCTTAAATGCTATTCATCAACCAAATAGAAATTGCGAAATCGCTATATTTGGTCGCAATTTACCACCAAGTCTGACTTGGTGGTAAATTGCAAAAAAAGAGTAAAAAGCACTTTAGTGCATTTTTTTCTTTTGCATGTTACACACACACATGTCCTTTGGACATGTGTGTGCGCAACACCTGTTCAAATGTTCATTTAAGGGGTGCTACAGGGTGTCCTTTGGACACCCCTGTCACCCTTCAAATCGCTATCTCATTTGCGATTAGCAAATTGCTAATCGCAAATAAGGAATACTCCCCATTTATTCCTATGGGCCTTTTGGCCCATAGGAATGAATGGGGAGTTTTTCCTTATCTGCGATTAGCAATTTGCTAATCGCAAATAAGGAATGTGTAGGAATCGCATTTTATTTTGCGATTCCTACATGAATCCCGTTTTGCGAGTCTCTAATAGCGATTCCTTATGAATTGCTATTTGAGACTCGCAAAACGGGTCTTTGATGAATCAGGCCGATTGTTCCTTAATCTTTAAATATTAACCTTTTCCCTGTTATATGTCTAATCCTTTTTCTTTCAGCGGTGTGCAGTCTATTTACAGTTCCTGTTAGTTACATGTGGATGTGGTATATTAATAGAGCTTTACAGAGACCCCGCAGATCTGTGTATGTGTCTTTTCCCATTTTATTGTTATTGTAATAAAGATACCCCAGTTCTTAGTGAACCAGCATGTGCTTCGTATTCTTGTTCAATCAGGGTAACCTGTTCTTCTAGTCAGGCATTGTTTTCATGAACGGATGTAATTCCCGGTCAGGTAAGTAGTGACTGAGCAATGAGGGAGAGAGGGGCCCCTTGAGGTGGAGAATAGATTGTACATCCTCTAATTCGGTAAGTTGTTGTGTGATCCATAATATTGTAGTATCATATCCCTAGTAGCCAATGAAAGATTCCTTCCAAAGGTATTCATAGGAAAGTGATCGTCGTTGTGTAGCGGCGTTAATGAGAACACCAGGCGGGATACTGGTGCGTAGATCTGCCGGATTGTGGATCGGAATGTGAGTGAGAGAACACCAGGGAGGATACTGGTGCGTAGATCCGCCGGATTGTGGGTCGGGCTGTGAGTGAGAGAACACCAGGGAGGATACTGGTGCGTAGGCACGCAGGATTGCGGCTTGCCGAGCGAGCACTGACTGTGGTCAGTGTGTAATGGTAAATAATCAGAACTGCCCCAGGGTAGATTAGTCTGGACCCATGTGGTCGTGAGACTATGAGGTATGAGTGTGGTGTAGGGCATGGACGTCCTTAGTAATCAGTGAGTATTCCTAGTAATCCCTATAGATTTAGTGGTGTTTCTGATGATAAGAGCTTGTATATTGTGAGTTCCCCATCCTCAGGTAGGTACCCAGGTGCCTGGACAGATTGGTCTGAGGAGGGAGGTGGTTACGTTCCGGCTGGGTTGGAGGTGCTCTGAGGAGCTGATCCTTTCTGGTCTGAGAATCCGTCCGTTACACCGGTGTGGATCCACTTGTAGATATTTTGGACAAGGCGTAACTTGTGTAAGCAGGATGATGAGAGGGCGTTGATCAGACACTTCATGGTGAGGGAGGAGTCCAGGATAATGCCGATGTTTGGTGCATGGTCGGTGGGTGTGTGAGGGGATCCAAGTGCTGCAGGCCACCACGAGTCGCCACAGCAGAGGAGGTAGAGCCCATGATGAGGACTTTGGTCTCTGAGCTGAGCTTGAGGCAGTTGTTTATCTAGATGGCGACAGCCTTCATCCCACCATGGACGTTGTTCTTGGTGACTGTGGGTTTGTTGGTGAGGGAGAGAATCAGCAGGGTATCATCAGGGTAACAAACAATGTTGAGTCTGTAGATCATAACGATGGCTGCGAGCGGGGCCATGTAGATGTTGAAGAGACTGGGGCTCAGAGAGGAGCCCTGAGGCACTCTGCAGCTGATCTTTGTGGGTTCCGAGTGTAATGGTGGTAGTCTGACTCTCCATGATTGGCTGGTGAGGAAGGAGTAGATCCATTCCAGGGCTTTCCGTGGATGCCGGCATGGTGGATTCTTGTGCATAGGGTACAGTGAGAGAGTGTATCGAAGGCAGGCATGAGGTCCAGGAGGATGAGGGCTACCATTTCACCTCAGCCGAGGAGAGTGCAGATGTCATCTGTGGCCGCAAGGAGGGCTGTCTCGGTCCTTTAGTTGCTTCAGAAGCCGGATTGATAGAGGTCCAGGGTGTGGTTCGCTTCTATGAATTTGGAAAGTTGGGCATTGATGGCCTTCTCAATGACTTTGCCTGGGAAGGGGAGAAGAGAGATGGGTATGAAGATCTTGGGGTCCGTCGTGCCGGCAGAGGGTTTCTTCACCTAGGGGTTGATCTCTGCATACTTCTAGTCTCCCGGGAAGGTGGCAGAGTTGATGGAGCAGTTGATGGTGTGGCAGAGTTTGGGGGTAATGGTGGTGCCGGCTCAGTTGAAGATGTGGTGCAGGCAGGAGTCTGAGATTGCGCCGAAGTGGATGCTCTTCATAATCTTGAGGGTGTCATCAGCAATGAGGGAATCCAGCTGAGTAGGGCCTGTTGGGATCCGGTGTCATGGGGTGCGGAGGCTGCGAGTGGGGTGTGAGGGTCTTGGATGTTGAGGCTGTCATATCTGTCATATATCTCTTTAGTCTTGCGTGGAAGTAGATGCTGAGGTTGTTGTAGAGGTCTTGGAAGGGTGGGATGTCTGCTGTCTCTGTGCTGGGTCTGGTGAATTCTTTGACCATTGTGAAAAGTTCTTTGCTGTTGAGTGCATTGGCATTGGTTCTTTCTTGTAGGGTTCCTTTCCTCCTTTGTCCTAATATGGTGGTGGTGTGCTTTGACAGCGGTCTTGAAGGCTGAGTGGTCTTCCGGGGTCTTGCTGCTCCTCCATCTCTTCTCGAGCCGTCTACAGGTGAATCTGGACTCATGAAAGGTGGGTGAGAACCAGATGGCTTTCTTGGAGTCTTATTTTCTTGGGGCTTTTTTAAGGGGGCCAGAGTGTCTGCACAGTCTGAGATTTTTTCGGTGGCGGTTGTTTGCAACGGTATTAGCAGCCATGGATGTCGGTGGGGGGGGGGGTTTGCAGAGGGAAATGGTGAGCTGCTCTTCGGAGACCTTGTTCTAACTTCTTCAAGGGTAGTGGTGGCCATTGTGGTGTCTGGGGAGTTTGTTGAAGGAGAACTGTATGCAGCAATGGTTGATCCACACGAGCTTAGTGGTGTGGTTGAAGGTGATGTCACAGGTGGAGAAGATGGGGTCGAGCATGTGTCCTGTGAGTGGGTTGGAGAGGTGACCCATTAGTTTGGGTTCGATGGTGGCAAAGTTCTTCAGCAAGGACGTCATGTTTTTGTCATTGGGTTTCTCCAGGTGGAATTTGAGGTTGCCGAGGAAGATGTAGTCAGTGGAGGCGAGAGCCTGGGGAGTGAGGAAGTCGAGGATGGAGTTGATGAAGGGAGGGTGGTATCCGGGTGGTCTGTAGATGAGGGTGCCAGGGAGGGTGGTGTACGAGTTGGTCTGGACCTGGAAGTGGAAGTGCTCCATGTCGGTCGAGTGGTCGTCCATTTGGGTGGTGAGGCGGAAGGTGAAGAGAAAGAAAAGAAAGAGAGAGAGACAGAGAGAGAGACAAAAGACAGAAGAAGAGAAACCCATAATGAAATATATGGGCTAAAACATCAGAAATCATCACATTTCTTAGGTATGCATTTATCTATTTTGAGTCATTCTAAATGAAAATCAACTTTTACCAAAAAGGCAGCGCGTATAGATTCAGGAGTGACCCCACAGTCATCCTCACCAGTGCCAGCTCCTCTGCAAAGGCGGAGGAGCCCCGCCCCACTGATTTTAAGTAGTGGGACTAAAGGAAAACTAAAATGATAATAACTGAATGTTATTATCACTTTATTGTTTTCAGCTGCTTTGCGTGTGGGTCTGCTCTGCTCTCAGATCAGTTTGCCCACTCCAAGTGCACATGAATGCTTGGATGTCCCTCTGGAGGCAGCCAAAGAGTCATGCGCACTTTGCATGTTCTCCACAGAGGCTGCGTTACAGCCTGCCTAGAGAACATGCTCAGGCCCCCTGTCCCTGTCTGAGCGCTGAATCACGGCACTCAGACCAATCACAATGCTGAATTGCAGCATTGTGATTGGTCAGAGAAGCCTGGTTGTGCTTCGTGGTTCCTGTTTCTGGCCCGAGTCCAACGGAGGAGAGACGGAGCAGATAAGTGGCGATAAGGTAGTGTTTTTTTTTTTTTTACATTCCCCTTCCTCCTCGCCCCTGCCCTGCCACCCCCCATCCGTGCCAGCCGCCACTGTTCCTCACTTAACTCATTCAAACCCTGAGATCCAGACTTATAACCATAAGCATCATTGGATTTAGAGACAACTTGTTCACCCAGTGAGCTGAAAAAGGAAAAAGAATGTGAAATTCAAACACATCCATTCCTGCCTCTTGAACACACCAATTACCCAAACCATGCTTATGAAAGTTTGCTAATCTTTTAAAATACCACCAAGATTTTTTTTTAGCTTAGTCTATGTTTTTCGCTTTATGTAATTTTGAAAACATTTGAGAATTTAGACTCTACTTTCTTAATATAAAAAGGCAATTTCATTTTTACAAAATCACCTACAGATAAACCTTAATTTCTAAAAACATAGTGAGTGTTAGACTCTGGATGAGCATGTTTGGTAATAACTTTTCATTTTTATTTTAGAAGATTGGTGATGAGTTTTAGAAGCTTAATGAGCATGAACTTTGCCACAAGCCTCATCATACATGGCCTCAAGATTGGCACCAAGTAACCTATCCTTAATCTAAGAAGGCATAAACTTGGCTGGCGTTCTTCCTTTTTACAACATCGAGTGAGAAAAAAGTGGTGATGAATGAGATGTATGATAAGCTCAAATTTTCTCAGCAAAAACTTTTTTTACCTCAACTTTATTGGCTGAAGCAGGCTGGCTGGATTACACAATTGCTCTATTGAATCTCTCATGAAGATCAATCATATTTGCAGAGTACAGTGCAATTTGTATCTGTTTAATACCTCTTGTCCTTAGAAAACATTCAACATTTTGAGAAGTAAACTATACCCCATTGTCAGAAACAATGCAATCTGGTAACCCTTCCTCCGGAAAATACTCTTTCAGGTATGTGGCAGCAATTGGCAATCTGGCTATTCAGGCAACAAAACAAACTGAATACAATAGATGAATGCATGAGTAGCGCAAGGGAAATACAAAGGTAGTAAACTACGTTGCGGTGTAATGAGACAACATTTGTATACTAACAAATAGCTAACCAAAAACTGTAATGAAAAACCAATGGCTAACTAAAAACTGGTATAATATAACGAATAATATAACAAATTAACAAACAACTTCCTTAGAAAACCCCACAAATGCGCAACTGCCCTTTTAAAAGTATTTTTTCCATGGGGAACAGAAAGCTCTCCGCCGACCTAGAATTGAATCACTCTTTGCATGATACGCAATTAGGCGGCTGGAAAGGGGTAAGCACCCAGACCACTTTATTGAAAGTCAATTCATCAAAGAACATCTTGAGGGTGGATATACGGCAATGGTTCTCCTTTTAGACCTATCTGCAGCATTCGACATAGTCTCTCATTTCAGTTAGACAGACTCAAAAGAGCGTGTATTTGAGGGATAAGCCTTCTCGTGGTTGAGGTCATATCTACAGGATATATCACAGAGAGTCTACCTTCAGCCATTCTCATCCTCCTCTAGGCCCATACTATATATGGAGGTCAGCTGTAACAGACATTCTACAAGGTCGGGTCTGATGTGCGGTAAATGCACAGGCTGCCTGAATTTGCAGGGTTCAAGAACAGCCTATAGAAAAATAGTCTCCTATTTCTCTATGACTGTAAGACTAACTTATTTCCTGATAGACTAAACCACATAATAAGGCATTTGCAATGCAATAGCTCTCGCATCAGTTACATGTAAAGCTAATGCCTTTGCAAAAGAGAATTTTTGTAGATTTTTTTTGTCCAAAAATTTCCTCGCAGTATCATAGCTATAAAAGTTAATAAATATTTTTTAAGTTCTTTTTTCAATATTTTTGTAGCAATTGCTGCATGCCGCGATTTAGCCTGAGATGTTTAAAAGTTGTCGAGCCGCTGTATTTTGTTTCTATTAATTTACTTTTATAGCGATCGTGACATGCCACCCTTTAGCCTAATATGTTTCAAAGTAAAGCGCGGAATGCAGTGATTTCTATAAAAGTAAATAAATGGAAAAGAAATGCGGCATCCTCCTGCCTTTGTTTTTCTATTTACAGAATTTTGTAGCAATGGCGGCACACCTCGCTCTACCTTTAGGTGTTTAAAACGAAAGCACAGCATGCCCCCATTGCTAAAAAAAAAACAATAAATAGAAAAAAAGTTCTGCAGCGCCATATTATTTTTTCCTTATTTACTTATGTAGCAAACACGGCACACCGCCCTTTAGCTTACGATGTTTAAAACTAAAGCACGGTGTGCTGCAATTTCTAAAAAAAATGAACATGCACTGCATAGAAAACCAGGAATGACTGCAGCAATAATGGGAGGGAGGGGGTGTGCCTAAAAGTGAGGAGGCAACAAATAGCTAGAGATGTCTAACCAAAAGAATCAATAGGTGATGTCACATGGGTGGGAACCAAACACCCAAAGGCGGGACAGATGGACATTATTGACTAACCACAGCACAGGAATTTCCAAAAGGCAGGCCAACCAACCATTCACAAGCAACGGGCGGAGCTTGAAGCCCACATGCTGAATACAACATGTCTCCATGATACAGCGCAAGCACTGCCTAGGCAAGCCCTAAAAATGGACACTAATCAAAAGGGTTTTCCTACGTGAAGTCTCATAGAATACAATATATAAAGTCACATAATCAAAAACACCGCAAAATTAACATTCTCAGAGGCTTAACTTACCCTTGAGAATGTAAATACTTTTGAACTGATCCCGCATTTGCCAAACTGAAGAAAGCAGTATTGGTTGTGGGCAAAATTTATCAAAAGTACTGGTGCCCTTTGACCATCACCCAAAGCAACCATACTTCAAACTCCACAGGGGTACCAGATAGAGCGTCCCCTGCCAACCCTCCTGATTTTACTCAATCTAGAACTCTTTCTGAGCCATAAAATGGAGGATATTAAACATGCCTTTTGCCCATGTAGATGTAAATGTACTATACATTAAACCATAGACCTTTCTTTACCCCCAAATTGTGCACCATTAAACAATATGCACACACCTGATTCTTTGGCGTTGCTATTCCTAAATTTATTGGAAATTCACTTCTGGAGGAATATGGAATTGTCAACTAGCCTACATCCTAAAAAATGGTTTCTAAAATTATACCCACTCTTTAAACCCGATCCCCACCGCACATGCCACGATGGAGAAGAACTTAATGAATCAAAATGATGCTTGCCCACTATATATAACTTATATTTGCTAATCGTCCAATCTCCATCCTGCACAAGTTTCAATGTCAAACAATCAAGCTGCTTGGCTTAGTAAAAAATAAAAGCCATAAATGCTGTGAAAAAAAGCTCGCCTGCCTTAAATATATAACATATATAAGACAAGGAGTGCTTTATTTTAAGCAATTCAGTCAGAGATGGAAACCCACTAGTAAGCCCTTATCCATCCCCTGCCACTCCCATCAAATATCTCTGTTAACTTTACATTGTTTCTTCTTTCACCCGCCGATGATAGGAATCAATTATTCAAACTCAGACAAGGGCAAGAACATCACAATAAGGGTCAAGGGTTCCTCTTCTCCTCTTATATCTTTAAGGTGAAATCTAGGGGCAGATTTACAAGCCCCATGAGTCAATTTTGCCCCGCCGTTGCGCCACTTTTGTGACAATAACAAAAGCAAATTGTCCCAGAAGGAAACATTTGTATAATAATTAACAATTTGAATGGTGTCATATGCATGAACACTTACAGCCTGATTCATGTAGCTAAATTGCACTCGCAAAGGGCCAGATTCTCAGAATCTGGCCCTTTACGAGCGCAATTTTTGCATTTGGTATTCCTGATACCAAATGCAAAAATCGCTATTTAAGAATTCGCATATTTGCGTGGAATGGCATTTAAGGAATCTCTAATAGAGATTCCTTAAATGCTATTCATGACACACAACAAAATAGCGATTTTGGACTTTTGGGGCCGCTATTTACCGACAGGTCAGACCTGTCGGTAAATAGCAAAAACTCAGAAAAATGCTTTTAAAAGCATTTTTCAAAGTTGCATGTAGCACACACACATGTCCTTTGGACATGTGTGTGCGCAACACCTGTCCATAAGTGCATTTTAGGGGTGCTACAGGGCGTCCTTTGGACACCCCTGGCACCCTTAAAATCGCTATCTCAGTTGCGAGTAGCAAATTGCTACTCGCAAATCCCCATTCGTTCCAATGGGCCTCTTGGCCCATAGGAATGAATGGGGAGTATTTGCGAGTAGCTATTTGCTACTCGCAAATAAAGAACATGTAGGAATCGCTATTTAAGTTGCAATTCCTACATGAATGCCGTTTTGCGTGTCCTCAATAGCGAATCGCTATGATTCGCTATTAGGGACACGCAAAACGGCCCGTACATGAATCAGGCTGTTAGTCTGGGAAGTCACAGGGATTCACTGTAGAAAAACATGAGTTTATCAAAAAATGTATGTTTTTTATTCTTATTCCACTTGTAACTTTATCCAAAGTAAATAAATGTCTGGCAACAGAATACTACCAATACCATGATAGAACATTTGGAGGTAGTACATAAAACACCTGTCGCATAAAATATGGACATTGTGACAAAGAGGCGGCGTAAAAGTTGCGACCCATTTACAATGTGATGCATCTAGTGAGATGCGACACGTTGTAAATCCCTGTGTCACAATATACCTGCACCAGGTATCATGTATGCAGGGTAGGAGTTCCCATGCAAAAAGCCACGTAGAACTGGCACAGTGAAATTTACAACATTTCACTGCATCACTCTACGCCTTTACTGCGTCAAAATCCATACGCCTGCTCAGACCTGGCGTAAGGATTGACGCAGGGAATTTTACATGGGATCTACCTATGTTTTCTGGTGCATGGCTGGAGTTGCGTCACTTTTGTGACAAGCTCCAACAATGCGTCACTTTTCCTCCAACAGATGTGTCAGAATTTCTGACACATCTGTAATTCCTTGCGCCATGGTGCACTGGGTGAACAACCTTTACATCAAAACTTTTACAACGCACTACCATTACAACGCAACCATTACAACGCAAACCATTACAACGCATTGCGCTGGGGGGCGCTCTAGGATAGGGAATACGTTTAATTTACTATCCAACACCTTCCCTAGTGTCCACGGGGACTAGAGTTGGAATAGTAAATTAAACTTTTCACTATCCAGCACCCCAAGGCGCTATGCGTTGTAAAGGTTTGCGATGTAAAAACCGCGTTGTAAAGGCATGCGTGGTAAAAGTATGCATTGTAACCTCATACATCCAGTGCACTGTATTGCAAATACAGCGCATCCATGGTGGCGCAAGGACATTTGGAGGTGACCAAGGAAACGGACGCATCTATGCAGATGCGCCAGTTCATTGTAAATCTGCTCCCTATTTTTTGGGGAGTCACACCAGGTAGATTTCCCCACCCACCTCTCTGGGGTATGAGATACAAGAGTGAAGCGAGTAAAGGTGTGCTTAGAATCTGACACACTTGTGAGATAATCAATTGCTTTTCCAGAAGAAACATAAAAAGGCCCGCACTGGCCCCCCAAAATTAGCGCACACACAAACCTTGGTATGTTTTAGTCATTGAGATAATTATGTGATATTTTCAAATAAAAGATGCATTGTTCACCCTACATCCCTAAACTATTAATCTAAAACTCTCTATATGCCTTGAAGCATTATATTATTACTAGCAGCCCGTCCCGACATTGTCTGGGTATGAATTGCTGCCGGCCAGTAGTATATTGTTTTGTAGGATTTCGTTTTGATAGCATTTCTTATCTGTGACAGGCCTGTGAAACGCTCCGATTCACAGTGCACTGCTGATGCACTTAAGAGTGCGCGTTCAGTAGTGTGTGAACTCGAGTTTCCCTACTTTATTTTTCCTTGCAATATTCTATAGCGCGAACTCGACAACATGGCATGAGCACAATTTACATTCCAGAAGAACACAATAATTTGCGGTAGGCACGGGGAGACAAAGCAATTTGCCTGGAATCACAGGATGTTGACCTGATGCCGAGATTCGAACGTAGCTCCCCAGCTCTAAAGTTCGCAATTCTAGAACTTGTGGCGGGAGGTGTGTCTAAAAGTGTATGTCGGTGCTGGCCATCAATGAGAGAGACCGGTGCATTTTTCAAATCGGTGGTGAAAAAATCTGAGTATGTTGCTGGAGATGGGTGCCGCCGTGCCACCAATGTACTTACCGGGGGAGGTTAAACACCCATTATTCCACAACTTTCTTTCCGCAGACTATCACTCCGCATACTTTCATTATGAAAGTACCATTATAACGCATGGCATTACATTTAATATGCTTTTACCACGCATACATTTACAACGAAATTCATTGTAAATGCATGAATGGTAAAAACATGTTTTTTTCAAATATTTGGATATGGTAAGTATGGTTATAGGGGTATATGTTTTGGGGTACTGAGGTATATGTTTTGGGGTGTTTGAGTATTTTAAGGGTTCAGATATAGTTTTGGGTTATGGGGTACAGGGGTAGTTTTAGCGTTTAGGGATAGGTATGGGTTTTGGGGTACAGGAATATTTTTAGGGTTCAGGGCTAGGTTTGGGTTTTGGGGTACAGGTGTATTTTAGGGTCAGGGGTAGGTTTGGGTTTTGGGGTACAGGGTTATTTTTATGGTTCAGGGCTAGGTTTGGGTTTTGGGATGCAGGAGTATTTTAAGGGTTCAGGGGTAGGTTTGGGTTTTGGGGTACATGGATATTTTAAGGGTTTAGGGCTAGGTGTCAGTTTTGGGGTACAGGGGTATTTTAGGGTTCAGGGGTAGGTTTGGTTTTTGGGGTACAGGGGTATTTTTAGGATTTAGGTATAGGTTTGGGTTTTGGGGTACAGGGTATATTTATAGGGTTAAGATGGGTTAGTCTTTAAGGGTGTTGGGGTATTTTAAGGAGTAAGGGTGGGTTTTGATTATGGGGTGCAGGGGTATTTAAAGGGAGCAGGGTGGACTGTACAGAACCTGGGAAGAAAAAACAATGAAATATTTGACACAACGCGCACCCCGCACACACCCAGCACACGATATGAGACATGGCATGAAGGGCTGAATATAATGAATGAATGAAAGAAATATTATAATGGCCAACTAAGCCCAAAGGCATCAAGGCACCCCGGAATATAAAAACAACAGTTGATGGACAGAATGCAGAACAATGTCATACATTCACCCCAATACAGAGATCTGGACCTAAATCCATCATTTATTTTGCACACCACACCACCCCAGTTCATACATGGCCATATCCAAATCAGCCTTGACCCTGTGTCTCATGGGAACAGTCCAGCCCGAAGTGCGGAACGTACCACACGCTCCGAGCATTTGTCACGTCCCCCCAGCACAAGCCCACAGCACAACGCAGACACGCCCACAAGGGACTACTTTTCTGGCATGGTTCTTTTACTTTTTAAATGTATATGGCAGTCGTCTGTATAGCCTATGTCCTTCTGCTGCAATTGCCCTTTCCAACGCTGTATTGGGTGTTGTGATTGGTGCTGTGGTTCCTGAGATTACCCGCCTCAAAGGTTTGGGCTCTTTATTATATTAGTATGGATGGATATGGATGGATTACTTACTATGCTGACCATATTTGTGTTCGGCATCTTCTTACTTATTGTGGCCTGTATACTGCATACTAGAGCGCAATAGTTAAAATAAATATTTTAAACGTTTCTCATGTCTCTGTCTCTTATTGTGGACAAGTACGAGTGCGAGAGCAAAAGGGAGTGTTCTGTCACCGCAATACCTGAGAATATTAGGAGTGTTAAGCTCTGGGCTGGTAATCACTTGTTCGCCTGTGAGTGAGTAGGAGGGCAAGTGAGACACTATAGCTAGTCGGTCCAAGGCTCATGTCTACTAAGGTGGTAGGAAATCTCAGTCCCTGCCTACTAAGGTTCTATGGTCCCAAGGCATAGTTCTGTGATTTCACAGAATCCCTGCAATGTGGTGCCCAAAGTTTGCTCTAGTTCTTATTTGGGGAACCCCTGAATAGCACTTGAGCACGTGGTGTGGAGACTTTACCTCCTCAGTTTGTAGTTTTTTCCTATTGCTGTAGGGTTTTCAAGCTTGGATTGTAAAAGCCACTTTTGTGCTGCGGTTGGAAACTCTTCCATTTCCATATGGCTGAGCCGGTTGTGATTTCGCCTCATTGCAGTGCAGCAGTTACTCAATACTCGTTACAGCATAGAGTTCCCAATGCGGGGCTTTCCGTTGTTTTTGTGGTCGAAGCGGATCCTGTATACCGCTTCCAGGTTTTTTACTCCTGGGTTACATTCCCCGCCCTTAATGCAAATTATATTACTTTATATTCTTATAGAGTAGCTAATGTTCGTGCAGCTTATCGCCCTTATGCAATCATTGAGCTTCCTCTTACACACTGGGAGCACCAAATTTCGTTTAATGGTACCCTTACCCATCCTCTTGATTATGTTTGCCTGGTACACTTAAGTATTGACTGGGCCTCGTGGTCTATCTTGGCAGACTTTACTCTGTGTTTGCTCAAGTGGTCCATTTATATAGCCATTTGATTCAGTTTCTTGCCTGTGCCTCTGTGGCAGCTACACCTGGTGCTGCACCTCCTGTGCTTGTTATCAACTCTGCTATTATAAACTCAGTTAAAGTGAAGATTTTCTGTAATGGATTGCTCAAAAAACTGATCAACTTGATGCTGTTTTTTTCCTTACAGGTCCTGTGGAAAATCATAGGTTCCTTATATATATGTGTGCCTACTGGCCTGGTCCCCCCCCAACTCTGCTCAAAGCAACATCTGGGGGATGCTAAGGTGTTACTAGTACAGTATCATAGCTAGGCAGCAGCTGAATCAACAAATTGGTCACATACTTTGAAAAAGCAATTTTACATGATTAAATGCATATAATCAATTCACAAAAGTAAACTATGACAATATTAGGCAATGAGAGAACTGATGATTTTGGGGTCCCCCCTAACCTAGGGGGAGGACCAAGCAGCTGCCTTGAACACAAAGAGCATAAACAAAGAGCACATTTTGTTGAACTTCAGTGGCTGTCCCATTCTCTTCGGACCACCCCAAGCACAGTTATTGGCAAAAAAACAATCCCAACCAAAGGCCCTGCAAAGCATTACGGGACGAGATTAGCAGTGAACAGTGAATATTATAGTACACATTATCAAAATAATTCTACAAAGAGCTGCAGTTCACCTAGTCGTTACTAGATGTCCCTCACGAGTCAAATGCAAAGCATTGAAATTATTCTTACATCAAGCTGCAGTTCCACTAGTCGTTACTAGATGTCCCTCACGAGTCAAATGCAAAACCAATGAAACCCTTTCATCAAGCATTTGCATGCTTAAAATGTAATCGATCTATGCGGGTAAAAAGCAGCGCGGTACTATAAGGCCACCAGCGAGTGAAGCGAACCCCGATCGCGCCGCCAGTGTTATAAATAAAATGCCCTGCTCCGGGTTCGAGTGCACCACAGATTAGGCCGCTTGCAGTGGGAACCTGTCAATGCGCCCACAGGCCAGCGGGAATTAAACCATGCCCGAGGAGGGCCGTCCGCGGTACATACATGCACTGCCTCCAGCGTGATCGCCCCCAAGATCCCACCACTCCCAGTGGGAGCCCTTCAACACGCCCGCAGATTGATAACGGCAGCGCCAGCAAGCACTAAAGTGGGTAAACATATGACAACAAGCGCAACCTGAAAAGGATACATAATTGCGCACATACTGAACACAATTATTCAACCTAGCGTGATATAAGCTCAAACGTAATTGCAATATTGTCCAAGGCAATTTAACAGTCAAATGAGACATACATCACAATATAATGTTCTGAGCACTTAACTTACTGCATGAGCAGCAAAGAAAGAGGAGCAGAAACAGGATGCAGTGGCTCTTGCACGGCTGTACATGATGTAATGTATTACGAGCATCATGGGAAATATAGTTTTATTTGCATACAAAACGATTTTCATTGGCTGCTGTGAGTAGCAAAGAAAAGAAAGAGAAGCATAATCCGAATCCTCCAGTCTTGTAATAGATTCTTCTGCGACAACCTGCTTGTATGAAAGTCTTTGATGGTTAAAGTGCGTCTCTGACAACCTGATTGTAAGAAAATCTTTGATGGTATAAGACATTTTAATAGACGCAACGTAACCTACACTAGGGTGACCAACTGACATAGGGACAACTTTAGAACAGTGAGTGTACGAATTCAGGACAAAATTCAGGAGAGTAGTTAAAAATTCAGGACAAAAGTTCAGGAAAAAGGTACGTTTTACAGACACATCAGAGGAGGTCGCACAATAGTCCATAAGTAAGTAAATAGACAAACAACGCAAGTTGACGTCAAAATAAGTTTATATTAGGTTGAGACAACTGTGACTTCACTTTCTGTCCCCGCTTTTGGCTACTTTGGCACCCTCTAGCCCCCTTCTCACAGCTGCATCATGGTGATTATTCTGCTGTGTTTATTTGTTATTCTGTCTTATGCTGAGCTGAGAGCCAGAGATCAAAGTCAGAAAGTTCTCGGGGGCATATCAACAAGCGGCAGCTTGGTATCGCAGATAACTACACGCATAGCACAATGGCAATAATTATTCCAGTGATAGCGATGTTTTCCATGGAATTCTGCTGGTTTTCCAGCGATGTTCCATGGAAAATGGTGATATCCTTGGTGATAGGGCCTGTGGTCTTAGCCAATCCACCCCCATGTTAGGTTTGCCTTAGTCAGGAATTTAACAGACGTTAAATTCCTGCGATAAGGCATACTTTATTTGATTTTAAATATCGCTAACCCTCGTTGTTAATATGACGAAGCTGGGTTAGTGATATTTTCCCAAGGGAGTCTTGTCAGGCACACCTCCTTTGCATCTCATTAGCGATGCGATGGGCGGCGTGCTGACAAGGGGCGCTAATGCAAGGATACACGCTCTAACGTGTCCTTGTTGATATTGCGAATAAATTATCGCCGCTTTTCGCCCGAAAACAGACTTTCATTAAATAAAATAACTTAAATAAAATAAATAAATAAAGGTCCAAGAAACACTTTTATCTGACCCTGTGACACCCCCTCTTAAGCAGATATAGCAGGTGCTTCACTCCGCCTTTGGCCCATTGTCCTTCCTTATGTGATTATCATCCACAGTCAGAATGACAACGGGTCTTTGCACAGACTGAGCGAGGTGGGGGAGAGGCTGCTGCAGCCTCGTGGGTTCAAAAGAGAGGAGCACAGCTTGCTGCCAGCCCCAAAATTAGGAACAAAAGGCGTCCTTGAAAGAAATCCTCAAGGATAAAAGACAAAAGGCCCAAATAACGGCAGTCCGTGAAATGTACGAACGATTGGTATATTAGCAAGGGCGTGCGATGAATATTGCAAATAACGCTTAGCGCATATTTTTCATCGCCGTCTATCGCACAAACCTATCACGGAGATAGCGCGTGATAACCATAGAATTCACCTTAGGCAGTAAATTATTGCTTTATAATAAGGGCCAGAGACTTAGGGCCATATTCATGAACACATTTTCCCATAGACACAGAATGGGCAAAACCCTTTCATGAATCAGGCCCTTAGGGCCTTCATTTGTGAAAAGTCTTGCAACAACATCTCAGATGCTTCATATTTACAGTAATGCGTTCTGCTGGGAAACTGCCCGCCCGTGCATACACTACACCTACATATAATGTAGCACAGGGGAATGTAACTACAGCAGACATGTTCCACAAGGCCTCGAAAACGTGCTCCTTTATCAACCTTCGAATGTAGATCTTCGCCTTCGCAAAGATCTTCCAAAAAATGTCAACCTCCTTGACTTCAGTCACCACACGAAGTGCGACTGAATGCCAAGAAAGAAGGATAAATAAGTATGCTACAGAATAAGTATACTTCACTCTGTTATAATTAGGACATTTATGAATATTAGGGCGGGTAACTGTCCGGGTGTGACACTTTATATTGGAGGGAAAATCACGTGTATGTTCCGCATCAAACTAATAGAATAAACTCTAATTAACAAGAAATGCATTCTGTTTTAGGTCGGGTATATATTTGCAATGCATTGTGGGTAGCCGGATATTCATTCAGATTCTTTCACCCTGATTGCTGGTAAGCCCTCTTTGAAGGCGTCGTTGAAGACAAAACAATAAAATAAACCAGGCAGGCCCATTTCACTCATCTTTATCTTGCTGCCATCATACGCTGTCCACATACAGCGTGGAGTCTGACTGGACCAGGACCTATAGCAGCCTCGACCCTGCTACCCCCGTCCATGTATGTTACAATGTGGTGCCTGGCTGACATGATAACGGACCTCTAGTGACGGTAAGTGGTACTGCACCCCTGGTGTCTATCGATGAGCCTGGATGATGTGATAATGGACCCCTAGTGACGACCCGTGGTACTGCACCCCTGGTGTCTATTCAATGAGGTGCCTGGCTGTCTACATTAGGAATCAACACAATGGATGTTCCTAAACAAGAGAAAATTCTGCACCTTTTTCTAATTGAGGTAAGATGTGTCTAGGCAAGAGTCAGTGGGATTGAAATAGAGATAGGGGAATTCCTCCTTTTGAAATTGGTACCCTCACACACCTTTAAGTGTGCCATGCTTCATCATCGGGCGTTGTTCCTCGTGGGGGTGGCGCTGCAGTCCCCCACGGGCCCCGCGAGAGGGCTCTTTGTCAGAGATCTTTTATAGGAGGTGCCGCAGGTGTGCCTGTGGGTGTGTGGGCCTCATGAAAAAGTGTGTGAGTCAAAATAAAATTACCTCGCCGGAACCCTGACCCAATTTTATTCAAGGGTCCGGAAAATAAATTAAAATCAAAGAGGACTGGAGCCTATCCTAGAAATAAATACGTAGGAGGGATAGGTATGCTCCCACTGCTCCCAGTTCGGTCAAGTGATGTGAAGGTGCAATAGGGTCAACATGTTTGGTGCATCAAGTGGGTCCCTAGTGGACCCGCAGTGCGCTTCGCCAGGACCTTGAAAGTGAATATAAAACTGTGGGAGTCAGGGAAACACGCCTTGTACTCCCACCATACCCAATTGTAATGTCAAATACGTCTACCTAAGATCCATAAGGGGACGACACCGCCACTGGGATGCCCTGTTGTGTCCGGCATTGATTCTTTGCTGGAACCACTCAGCAACTTCTGGTATTTTTATCTGCGTGCCCTAATGACTAAAACACCTACATACCTCAGAGACACCACAGAGCGTTTGAACCTGATTGAAAAATTTGCAGAACCAGCATTAATTAACTATCAGTGACTCTGGACATAGAGTTGCTTTATACAAATACTAGCAGGCCGCCCCGACGTTGTCCGGGAGCAAAAGGCTGCTTCGAGGCCCCCGCCCGCCCCAACTTTAAGGCTGCTTCTGGACCCCCGCCCCCCCGACGTTAAGGCTGCTTCAGGGCCCCGCCCGCCCCGATCCGCCTGCCTGACGTTAAGGCTCCTTCAGGGCCCCTGAGCAGTGGGCGTCTTTCTTACCTGCTCCTGAGTTCCCCACACTGCCGCTCCTCGCCGGTCGTCACCCCACCCGCCCTGACGTTAAGGCTGCTTCAGGGCCCCGCCCGGCCCGACGTTAAGCCTGCTTCAGGGCCCCTGAGCAGTGGGAGTCTTTCTTACCTGCTCCTGAGTTCCCCGCTCTGCCGCTCCTCACCGGTCGTCACCGCTCCTCCCCGCGCTCACGTCCCCCGCTCTTCATCTTGCTCCTGTACGCCGCTCCTCCCCGCGTTCCTGATGTCAGCACGCACGTCGCGGCCGGCGCTTCTTCCTAGGGAATACTTTTTTTTATATTAATTTTTTAAAGAACATTTTTTTTTAATATAGCCTATGTCCATCTGCTTGCCATGGCGTTTTCAAAGATGTTTTCCGTGTTTGGATTGGTGGTGTAGTTTTCGAGTTTACCTGGCTCAAAGGACACACTTCTCTCTTTATAATAGTAGTATAGATAATCCCCCCTAGAAGTTTTCCACTGTGGTCACTATAGTCGATGAAATTTCATTGCTTTCTCAGTGGTGAAGGGAAGATCAAATATTTCTTACAAACACCTATAGGTATTGTATTGGGAGAGAAGTGTGGTTGAGGGAGGTGTTATGTTTTGAATATGTGAAATCATGGTCTGAGGGTTTTTTCGTATGAGGCTTTACAGAAAGATGTTAACAGGATATTATAACACGTCCTAGCTTTCTTTTCTGTGTACATTTTTTATTTGATTAAGAACATCGAAACATGGCTTATGCCTCAGTGATATGTAGTCATCATGTTACGTTCCGTTGCTTATTTTGTTCTGCTGTTTACATAGCTGCTGAGAATGCAAAATAATGAAATCAGAGCTGTGTGAATAATAACTGCGTCAGCCCTGTGCTGAGGTGCATCATCAGAGCTGTGTGAATAATAACTGCGTCAGCCCCGTGCTGAGGTGCATCATCAGAGCTGTGTGAATAATAACAGCTGTGAGCCCATGCCTGAGATGCATCATCAGAGCTGTGTGAATAATAACAGCTGTGACCCCCGTGCCTGAGGTTCATCATCAGAGCTGTATGAATAATAACAGCTGTGAGCCCGTGCCTGAGGTGCATCATCAGAGCTGTGTGAATAATAACAGCTGTGAGCCCCGTGCCTGAGGTGCATCATCAGAGCTGTGTGAATAATAACAGCTGTGAGCCCGTGCCTGAGGTGCATCATCAGAGCTGTGTGAATAATAACAGCTGTGAGCCCATTGCCTGAGGTGCATCATCAGAGCTGTGTGAATATTAACAGCTGTGAGCCCGTGCCTGAGGTGCATCATCAGAGCTGTGTGAATAATAACAGCTGTGAGCCCGTGCCTGAGGTGCATCATCAGAGCTGTGTGAATAATAACTGCGTCAGCCCCATGCGTGAGGTGCATCATCAGAGCTGTGTGAATAATAACAGCTGTGAGCCCGTGCCTGAGGTGCATCATCAGAGCTGTGTGAATAATAACAGCTGTGAGCCCGTGCCTGAGGTGCATCATCAGAGCTGTGTGAATAATAACTGCATCAGCCCCATGCGTGAGGTGCATCATCAGAGCTGTGTGAATAATAACAGCTGTGAACCCCGTGCCTGAGGTGCATCATCAGAGCTGTGTGAATAATAACTGCGTCAGCCCCGTGCGTGAGGTGCATCATCAGAGCAGTGTGAATAATAACAGCGGTGAGAAACAGCAGACTCTTGCACACACTCTCGCTGCTCACCAATTCAAAGTTTGCTAAAAAAATTATTCAACGCATTGTCATACTCAATGCCAATAACTCAAACTTTAATGCTGCGAGACCTATTGCATTGTAAATGCTTGTTTTGTTTTTGTTATTCTGCTTCAAAGTACTGTCACTGTTGTACTGGGAAAGCAGAGTTCAATAGCTATTTTGTGAAAGTGTGTTAGAGTTTCAAAATCGTCAAATGTGACCTGTTTAATGAAGATACTATTTTCTAGAAGGGTCTTTCCTTCTTTTACGTTTTGTATCCCTTGAATAATGTTTCCGTTTCATTTTTCTAATTCTGTGCGCAAGTACTGGGACTGTTCCAGTGATTAGGGCCAGTAGTGTTAACTGTGGAAATCGTATTTTTTTGGTTAATCTTTTAATATTGTCCGCAACATCCGTAATTAGTCGTAGTTTTTGGAGTAAAGTGTTGTGAATGTTCACTCGATTGCCTTTCTTCGGTAAGAAATGGCCGCTTCTTTTGTTCTGGTTCATCCCCCTGGTACGTCGTTGGCGAATGGTTAAAGAGTTGTTATTTATTTTCACTGAAGTCGTGTGTGTGTTAATTATTGTGGGTTGTGATTGGTGTACTGTGTGAATCAAAGCGATGATAGGTGGTTCTCATTTGTAACCCTGCCCCCAGTGTCACGTCATTGTTATTGAATCCGCGATGATGGAAGGCACAGCCTTTTTTTTTCATGTGTGTCAATTATTGTGCGTTGTGATTGGTGTACTGTGTGAAGCAAAGCAATGATAGGTGGTTGTCATTTGTAATCCTGCCCCTGTGTCACGTCATTGTTATTGAATCCGTGACCATGGAAGGCACGCTCATTTTTTCATGAAATCCGACAAATGTGTCAATGTTGCCAGGGTAACGCCGCAGAATGTGCGTATGTTGATGTATTGTGATACCGCGCACCTCTGTTGTTAGATTTTGAAAAGCGTGTTATAAAGTCATTGAAAGCACATTCCCACTGTGTATGTAGTTGGAAGTGTATGGTGAAGTGTGTAGCTTGCACAGTGAAATGTGGTAACGCCGACGAATGTGCATATGTTGATGTTAATATATTTGTGATCCCGCGCACCTCTGTTGTCGGATTTGCAAATGCGCGTTATAAATCCAGTGAAAGCGCAAATCAGTGAAAGCGCATTCCCGCTATCTGTGCAGATCGAAGTGTGTGGTGAAGTCGCTTTGCCTATGTTTGTTCTTCGCCCTGTAAACGCCAACATTTGTTCTTTGACACGCCCACGTCCACGTTCTTCTTACACACGACCACGCCCACGCTAAGGGACTACTTTTCCACTTTTGGCGTTTTTGCTTTTTTAATGTATATGGTGTAGACATCTATAGCCTATGTCCTTCTGCTACATCTCCCCTTTCAAATGGTGTATTGGGTGTGGTGATTGGTGCGGTACTTTTTGAGATTACCTGGCTCAAAGGTTTGTGTTCTCTCTTTATAATAGTAGTACTAGCAGCCCGTCCCGACGTTGTCCGGGTATGAATTGCTGCCGGCCAGTAGTATATTGTTTCGTAGGGTTTCATTTTGATAGCATTTCTTATCTGTGACAGGCCTGTGAAACGCTCCGATTCACAGTGCACTGCTGATGCACTTAAGAGTGCGCTTTCAGTAGTTTGTGAACTCGAGTTTCCCTACATTATTTTCCTTGCAATATTATATAGCGCAAACTCGACAACGTGGCATGAGCACAATTTACATTACAGAAGAACACATTTATTTGTGGTAGGCACGGGGAGACAAAGCGATTTGCCTGGAATCACAGGTTGTTGAGCTGATGCTGAGATTCTAACGTAGCTCCCCAGCTCTAAAGTTCGCAATTCTAGAACTTGTGGTGGGAGGTGTGTCTAAAAGTGTATGTCGGTGCTGGCCATTAATGAGAGAGACCTGTGCATTTTTCAAATTGGTGGTGAAAAAATATGAGTATGTTGCTGGAGATGTGGGCCGCCGTGCCACCAATGTACCTACGGGGGAGGGTAAACACCCATTATTCCACAAATTTCTTTCCGCATACCATCACTCTGCATACTTTCATTACGAAAGTACCATGACTCCGCAATGCCATTATAACGCATGGCATTACATTTTATATCCTTTTCCACGCATACATTAACAACAAAATTCGTTGTAAATGCATGAATGGTAAAAGCATGTTTTTTAAAAATGTTTGGATAAGGCAAGTATGGGTATAGGGGTATATGTTTTGGGGTACTGAGGTATATGTTTTGGGGTGTTTGGGTATTTTAATAGTTCAGATATAGTTTTGGGTTATGGGGTACCAGGGTATTTTGAGGGTTCAGGGCTAGGTTTGGGTTTTGGGGTACAGGGGTATTTTTAGGGTTTAGGGCTAGGTTTGGGTTTTGGGCTACAGGGGTATTTTAGGGTTCTGGGCTAGGTTTGGGTTTTGGGGTACAGGGGCATTTTTAGGGTTCAGGGTAGGTTTGGGGTTTGGGGTACAGGGGTATTTTACGGGTTATGGGCTAGGTTTGGGTTTTGGGGTACAGGGGTATTTTAGGGTTCAGGGGTAGGTTTGGGTTTTGGGGTAAAGGGGTATTTTTAGGGTTCAGGGGTAGGTTTGGGTTTTGAGGTACAGGGGTATTTATAGGGTTCAGGGCTAGGTTTTGGTTTTGGGGTACAGGGGTATTTTTAGGGTTTAAGGATAGGTTTGGGTTTTGGGGTACAGGGAAGATTTATAGGGTTAAGATGAGTTAGTGTTTAAGGGTGTTGGGGTATTTTATAGAGTAAGGGTGGGTTATGATTATGCGGTGCAGGGGTATTTAAAGTAGGGGTGGGCGGAATTGGCGCAAACTTGGTACAATAAATCCGCAATATTTTGTTCCGTCAGATTTCCAATTATTAAAACAGAAACCTCATATATTCAAGGTAAAATACCAAGTATTTCTACATGCTAAAATGCATATAGTCATTTCACAAAAGTGAAATTAGCTTCCAGCAAGCAGTGAGAGAGGTGATGATTTTGAGATCAAGCCCCTGCAAACCATTATGGGACGAGATTAGCAGTGGGAAGTGAATATTATAGTATCCAAATAATTATACAAAGAGCTGCAGTTCACCTCGTTCTCCCCAGTTGTCCCCAAGAGGCAAATACAATAGCATTTAAAATATTATACATCAAGCTGCAGTTCACCTCATGGTCCCTAGATGTCCCTGATGAGGCAAATGCAATAGCATTTAAAATATTACACATCAAGCTGCAGTTCACCTCATGTCCCTAGATGTCCCTGATGATGCAAATGCAATAGCATTTAAAATATTATACATCAAGCTGCAGTTCACCTCGTTGTCCCAAGATGTCCCTGATGAGTAAAATTAAAAAACATTGAAACCGTTTCATGAATGCTAAAAAGTTATGCTAAGCTTATCCCATAATGCTTTGCATGGCCTTTTAGTTGTATTTTTGCCCATAACTGTGCTTGGGGTGGTTCTAAGAGAATGGGACCTCCACTGAATTACTATTTAAAGGGAGCAGGAATGTATAGAACCTGGGAAGAAAAAACAACACTCGTGAAGGAATGCCCCCAGCGATTGTCACGCCCCCAGCACACACCCACAGCTCAATGCAGACACGCCCACAAGGGACTACTTTGCTGGCACGGTTCTTTTACATTTTAAATGTATATGGTGCGCGTCTGCATAGCCTATGTCCTTCTGCTGCAACTGCCCTTTCCAACGCTGTATTGGGTGTTCTGATTGGCGCTGTGGTTCCTGAGTTTACCTGGCCAAAAGGTGCAAGTTCTCTCTTTATAATAGTAGTATAGACTAGCAGCCCGTCCCGACGTTGTCCGGGTATGAATTGCTGCCGGCCAGTAGTATATTGTTTTGTAGGATTTCGTTTTGACAGCATTTCTTATCTGTGACAGACCTGTGAAACTCTCCGATTCACAGTGCACTGCTGATGCACTTAAGAGTGTGCATTTAGTAGTGTGTGAACTCGAGTTTCCCTACTATATTTTTCCTTGCAATATTATATAGCGCGAACTCGACAACATGGCATGAGCACAATTTACATTACAGAAGAACACATTAATTTGTGGTAGGCACGGGGAGACAAAGCAATTTGCCTGGAATCACAGGATGTTGACCTGATGCCGAGATTCGACGTAGCTCCCCAGCTCTAAAGTTCGCAATTCTAGAACTTGTGGCGGGAGGTGTGTCTAAAAGTGTATGTCGGTGCTGGCCATCAATGAGAGAGACCTGTGCATTTTTCAAATCGGTGGTGAAAAAATATGAGTATGTTGCTGGAGATGTGTGCTGCCGTGCCACCAATGTACTTACCGGGGGAGGGTAAACACCCATTATTCCACAAATTTCTTTCCGCATACCATCACTCTGCATACTTTCATTACGAAAGTACCATGACTCCGCAATGCCATTATAACGCATGGCATTACATTTTATATGCTTTTACCACGCATACATTTATAACGAAATTCGTTGTAAATGCATGAATGGTAAAAGCATGTTTTTTTTTAATGTTTGGATATGGTAAGTATGGGTATAGGGGTATATGTTTTGGGGTACTGAGGTATATGCTTTCGGGTGTTTGAGTATTTTAAGGGTTCAGATATAGTTTTGGGTAATGGGGTACAGGGGTAGTTTTAGCGTTTAGGGATAGGTATGGGTTTTGAGGTACAGGCGTATTTTTAGGGTTCAGGGCTAGGTTTGGTTTTGGGGTATAGGGGTATTTTTAGGGTTCAGGGGTAGTTTCGGGTTTTGGGGTACAGGGGTATTTTAAGGGTTCAGGGCCAGGTTTGGGTTTTGGGGTACAGGGGTATTTTTAGGGTTCAGGGCTAGGTTTGGGTTTTGGGGTACAGGGGTATTTTAGGGTTCAGGGGTAGGTTTGGGTTTTGGGGTACAGGGTTATTTTTATGGTTCAGGGCTAGGTTTGGGTTTTGGGGTGCAGAGGTATTTTTAGGGATCAGGGGTAGGTTTGGGTTTTGGGGTACAGGGGTATTTTAAGGGTTCAGGGCTAGGTTTGGGTTTTGGGGTACAGGGGTATTTTAGGGTTCAGGGGTAGGTTTGGTTTTTGGGGTACAGGGGTATTTTTAAGATTTAGGTATAGGTTTGGGTTTTGGGGTACAGGGTATATTTTTAGGATTAAGATGGGTTAGTGTTTAAGGGTGTTGGGGTATTTTAAGGAGTAAGGGTGGGTTTTGACTATGGGGTGCAGTGGAATTTAAAGGGAGCAGGGTGGACACGCGAAGCTGGAATGTACAGAACCTGCGAAGAAAAAACAATGAAATATTTGACACAACGCGCGCCCCGCACACGCCCACCCCCAGCACACAATATGAGACATGGCAGGAAGGGCAGAATGTAAAAACAACAGTTGATGGACAGAATGCAGAACAATGCCATAAATTCCCCCCAATAGAGAGATCTTGGCCTAATCCATCATTTTCTTTGCACTCCACGCCCCTCTAAGTTCAGACACAACCATGAGCAAGTGTACCTTGACCCTGTGCCTCGTAGAAACATTCCAGGTGGAACTGCCAAGCCATTTCGTTCACCAATTTCTGGATATCAGCCTTTTTCAGCCAGGATAGCTTGACTCCAGTGGTGTGGAGAGCATGGGACTCAAGTCTGAGCATACCCAATCCCACTCGGGGTGACAAATGCAAAACAACAGTTGATGGACAGAATGCAGAACGATGTCATACATTCACCCCAGTACAGAGATCTGGGCCTAAATCCATCATTTTTTTGCACTCCACACCACCCCAGTTCAGACATGGCCATATGCAAATCAGCCTTGACCCTGTGCCTCATGGGAACAGTCCAGCCCGAAGGGCGGAGCGTACCACAGGCTCCCAGCATTTGTCATGCCCCCCCAGCACAAGCCCACAGCACAACACAGACACGCCCACAAGGGACTACTTTGCTGGCATGGTTCTTTTACTTTTTAAATGTATATGGTGGGCGTCTGCATAGCCTATGTCCTTCTGCTGCAACTGCCCTTTCCAACGCTGTATTGGGTGTTGCGATTGGTGGTGTACTTTTCGAGTTTACCTGGCTCAAAGGACACAGTTCTCTCTTTATAATAGTAGTATAGATGGATAGATATAGATTCCCTAGGACTCAACACTTGCAGTTCTAGAACATGCCTTGCAGAATGTTGACCCATGGCCGTATGAAACCCCTATCACATTTATTTGTGACTGTGCCTCTCTAGCTCTCAAAGAGGTCTACCAATTTCATAAGGAGGAATTCCCCTATCACTGACTCTAGCTCTAGACACATCTTATCTCAACTAGAAAACGTTGCAGAATGTTCTCTTGTTTAGGACCAGCTACCATCCATTGTGTTGACATTTAATCTTGGGAGCACTGGTACTGGACCTTCTCTTTCTTCTATAATTGCTCCCTGTTCCTCCCTTTTGTAATGTGTTACTAATGAGTACCGCAGCCAGCCGTGGGACACTATTTTCTATTTTCTTCTTCTAGATTCACTTTTTCTCACCTGTTAGTGCCCATTGGACATTCCTTAGTGGGTTCCATTCAGATACACTTACAACATGGACTATCCAGGCCTCAGCTTTGATGATGACATAGAGGCAGAAATACTAAGGGCACCACCCCTTCTTTCAGGTGATGGCAGTGTAGCATCAGGTAGCCGGAATGAGGACTGGAAATCCCTACAAACCCTGAGGAACTACAGATTAGGACAGCTCTGCATGGGATAGTAATGACGGAATGTCTTAGGGCCAGTAAAGCCCCCAATGGTTTTTAGTCACACTGTCCCCCAGAATCTTCTTAGATTTTTGACCGTTCATCGTGAATGGGCTAAAATTGCATGGAAATGCACACGCAGTTAGCTTGTGTTGATTATCAACACAGCCAAGCGCTTATCAGATGAGCTTCTGATCCAGATTACCCTAGCGGATAATGTGTTTAAAGCAGGCATCTCCATTTCTTCAATTAAATCACGACTCGCTGAAATAAATAAAGAAATGGATGATCATAAGGAGTATCTAACTAAACAGAAAATTTCAAAACTCCAAAAAGATGTTAAACACTTTGACCAAGGTAAAATGTACCCTTACATTAAAGAGGACTATGTCTTTCAGAGTTATGACACCACATCTGATGAGGGCAGTGACAAGTCCATCAGATCAGGGTCCACTAGTAGTGATTCCAGTCATGAAAATAGGAATTATACACAGCGGAGGCCTTAGACAACACCCTTCACCTTTGTTTCAAGGATTTCCACCACACTCCTTTCAACCACCAATGTAGCCTGGACAGTGGGTGGGACCGCATCCAATGTGGAACAAACCACCTGGACATTGTCCCCAAATGCCTCAATACCAACAATTCCCCCTCCCCCCTTTTTACAACAGAGGGAGGGCAGAGGAAGAGGCGGATGAAGAGGCGGACCCAAGAACGTCCACTGGCACGACCCAGAAACAGATGGTTCTGAGGAGCAAGACAACGAAACCCGAGTGGTTATTCATTCGTCCCGGCCGATGACAGAGGATGAATCAAAGCTCTTGGAGAAGGGCCTTGGTTTTGTCCCGGCCCCCCAAGGAGGACACCTTCAGACTTCATCAAGAACTCCATCAACTATTTCACAAAATAAGACTCAAGGCATTTTTTCAAGACAAACCTGAGACCCCTATTACCGGTACTAGTCTAAAAATAATAGTTGAATTCACACCGACCGCTGCCATGACACCACATGAGGTATTTACTTTTGAACAGGCGATTTTGAAAGACGTGAAGGACACTACCTACACACACCCATTCGACAACCTGTCCAGAGAAGAGAGGAACATACACTAAACCATCACAGAGGATCAGACCATCATTTTGAAGCCTGCTGACAAAGGAGGGCCTATTGTCATTATATGTACGTATATTGTACGATGCTGAATGTCACCGCCAACTATCAGATACAAAGTACAATCGGCCGATAGATAAAGATCCAGCAGCCCATCTGTCCACCATAATCAGAAGTCTTATATCTGAGGCTGAGATGGAAGGATGGATTTCTACCCAAGAGAGGGCCTTTCTTACCAATGATGACCCCCGTACCCCTTATTTCTACACTCTACTGCTAAGCTCCATAAGGGGTCGACACCGCCACTGGGACGCCTGATTGTGTCCGACATCAATTCTTTGCTGGAACCACTCAGCAAGTTCTGTGATTTTTATCTGTGCCCCCTAGGGATGAAAACATCTACATACCTCAGGGACACCACGGAGGTTTTGAACTTGATTGAAAATTTTGCAGCATCAATTAAGTATTTAGTGACTGTGGACGTAGAGGCGTTTTATACGAATATTCCCCAGGACTCGATACTTACAGTTCTAGAATATGCCTTACAGAATGTTGACCCAAGGCCATATGAAACCCCCATTGCATTTATTTGTGACTGTGCCTCTCTAGCTCTCAAAGAGAACTTTTTTGCTTTCCAGAGACAACTGTACCATCAAAGCCAAGGCGCCAGCATGGGAAGCACCTGTGCCCCGAGCCTGGCGTGTTTGCATATGGCCGACTTCGAGGAAAAAGTTATCTTGAGAGAGAACAATCCATACAGGACCAACATCCTTGTCTGGCGTCGTTATATCGACGATATCATCATGTTCTGGCAAGGTGATGAGGAACAATGTGGAACCTTTTTCAATTGGATCAATACCCATGATCCCTTTCTGAAATTCACCGGCATCAGTTCACAAGAAAACATTCATTTTCTAGACCTCCTGATCTCACTACAGAATGATGTTCTCAAAACCACCAATTACAGAAAACCCACAGACAGAAATAGTTTGCTTGAGAGCCACCACCCTAAAGCATTGAGAAATAATCTACAGTCGGTCAGTTTTTGCGACTTCGCAGGAACTGTAATACACTTAACGAATTTGAGTCTCAGTCCAAGATATTATCTGACAACTTATCAGTACAACACTCTCCTTGGAAGGTCATACGAGATGCCCACAAAAGAGCAAGGAACAACCATAGGGAGGCCCTCCTAGAGGTCAGAACCAAACCAGCGTTAGATTCCTTAACCTGTGTGACCACATTTACACCTAACTCCAATAAAATTCAGAAAATTATCAAAAGACATTGGAACATCCTCAAAACAGGCAGCTTCACTCCAGGCCCACCTCTATTGTTTGCATTCAAACGCACACAAAATCTGAGAGACATATTGGTCCATATTCGACCAAAAGCCACAATTCAGAGACAACCCACTCTCTGGTCCTTACCCCCAGTAAAGGACACTACCCGTACGGGTTCTGCACTGTGTGCCCCCCGACTACAGCCTCTAAACAGATTGACCTTGGTTACCCCAGACCTTGGCTTTAAAAACTCCATTCTAACTGTATTACAAAAAACTGTATATACCATGTGACATAAGGTATGTAGGCTTGACGACCCGCCCTGCTAAAACCCGCATTGGGGAACACAAAAGCACTATCCACTGCAGGAAAACCAACACAAGGCTACAGAACCACTACCTAGAGAAAAATCATCCCCCTGACAGTCTTCGTTGGACCATAATTGAATCCAATCACAACTGGTCCACATGCATAATATTTAAACAAGAACAACTGTGGGTGTTCTGCTTAAAAAGCAATTTGGTTGGTTGGAATGACGACATACTGTGGGTAGAACTGGCATCTTTCTTAATGCTCCGGAACTAATAAGAAATTGATGGGGTCACCTGATCTGGGACTGTTTAGGGTGCATATGATTCCCTTTATATACCTTTTCCAGCCTCCAAGGAATACCCACAGTGTTGGCTGCCATGAGCAATCATCCGTTGTGATTGCCAGGGTGACTTCAGGTCCTAGTGTTTATTTACGACCACCAGACAATTGGAACGAATAGTCATTCTTCTGGTGACCACAGATGACCTGTCTGCCGTTGGTATAACAAGGCTTACCCTCCCTGCCCAAACCACGACATAGAGTGCCTCAATACCAATAACATCTTCAGTCAATATGGAAGCTCCACCACGGTACACAGACAAAATATCGATTTTTAAATATCGATATACAAAATTATTGAAGTTTAAATATCGATGGGACAAAATATCGAAGGTAAGTAATATCGACAGTCTTAATATCGATATTAGTATGATATCAGTAATATCGAAGTTTTAAATATCGATGTCAATAATATCGAAATAAATAACTTCGATGTTACTAATATCAATTTTTAAATAAATTTAGTGTATATTATATTGTATTTATTATGTTTTATTATTTATTTTTAATGTAATTTAATTAAATATTGTCTTTTACTTCTGTAGCGGGTTGTGGGTTTATAGGGGAATAGGGTGGGAAGTAATTTAATTATGTTAAATTAATTATTAATTAGTAGGAATTATTAATTAATTAATTGAGAAATAATTTTAATTAATTTTAATTAATTGATTAATTGATAAATATGTTCTGTAGCGGGTTATGGGTTTATAGGGGAATAGGGTGGGAAGTAATTTAATAATAATTAATTAATTAATATATGTTTGTTCATATTTTAATTAATAATTAATTGGTAATTAATTTATATTAATTAGTTAATTAATTAATATAATTTTGTACATATTTATAATTATTAATTAGTTGGTAATTAATTAATATTAATTATTTAATTACATTAATTATAGTAAAAAATGTTATATATAATTTTTTGTTATTCTTAATTAATTAATTGGGAAAAATAATATTAATTATTAAATTAAATTAATTACAGCTAATGTGCTAATATATTTACTTTATTGTTATTGTTAATTAATAATTAATTGGTAATTAAATAATATTAATTAATTTTGGGTAAAGGAGTATTTTTAGGGTTCAGGGTCAGTTTTCAGTTTTTGGGTAAAGGGGTATTTTTAGGGTTCAGGGTCAGTTTTCAGTTTTTTGGGTAAAGGGGTATTTTTAGGGTTCAGGGTCAGTTTTCAGTTTTTGGGTAAAGGGGTATTTTTAGGGTTCTGGGTCAGTTTTCAGTTTTTGGGTAAAGGGGTATTTTTAGGGTTCAGGGTCAGTTTTCAGTTCATGGGTAAAGGGGTATTTTTAGGGTTCAGGGTCAGTTTTCAGTTTTTGGGTAAAGGGGTATTTTAGGGTTCAGGGTCAGTTTTCAGTTTTTGGGTAAAGGGGTATTTTTAGGGTTCAGGGTCAGTTTTGGGTTTTTGTGGTACAGGGATATTTTTAGGGTTCAGGGTCAGTGTTGGGTTTTTGGGGTACAGGCGTACAGGGTAAAAACAAAAAAATATTACATTAAATCAAATAAATAACATTAAAAAAAATACATTACATTATTAAGTGTTTTATTTATTTTAAATGTATATGTATTAGTTTTAATTTTGTTTTAATATTTTTATTTAATATTTGTAAAATCATATGTATTTTAAAATTATTTTTACATTATTATTAATATATTTAAAAAACGATATTTTTGATTCCGAAATTTTTGTACTACGATATTATTTTTTCGATATTTTTGTACTTACCTTTATGAAGATAGGATTCCGATATTTTTGATGTCGATATTTTTGTATTTCGATATTCTGTCTGTCGATATTATGTCAGACATTCCTCCACCACCACCGTTGGCTAATAGTAAGTTTTGTATACGTCTACTCGCCGTGGAAAAACATGAACACGCTGCATCATTTAGTATTCTACTGTGCTTATACTACACCATCCAATGCTTTTGCCACAGCAAGTGCGGCAGTAAACTGTGCACTTATCTAATACTAGAAGCCCGTCCCGACATTGTCCGGGTATGAATTGCTGCCGGCCAGTAGTATATCGTTTTGTAGGATTTCGTTTTGATAGCATTTCTTATCTGTGACAGGCCTGTGAAACGCTCCGATTCACAGTGCACTGCTGATGCACATTAGAGTGCGCATTCAGTAGTGTGTGAACTCGAGTTTCCCTACTTTATTTTTCCTTGCAATATTATATAGCGCAAACTCGACAACATGGCATGAGCACAATTTACATTACAGAAGAACACATTAATTTGTGGTAGGCAAGGGGAGACAAAGCCTGGAATCTAGAATATGCCTTACAGAATGTTGACCCAAGGCCATATGAAACCCCCATTGCATTTATTTGTGACTGTGACTCTCTAGCTCTCAAAGAGAACTTTTTTGCTTTCCAGAGACAACTGTACCATCAAAGCCTGGAGTGTTTGCATATGGCCGACTTCGAGGAAAAAGTTATCTTGAGAGAGAACAATCCATACAGGACCAACATCCTGGTCTGGCGTCGTTATATCGACGATATCATCATGTTCTGGCAAGGTGATGAGGAACAATGTGGAACCTTTTTCAATTGGATCAATACCCATGATCCCTTTCTGAAATTCACCGGCATCAGTTCACAAGAAAACATTCATTTTCTAGACCTCCTGATCTCACTACAGAATGATGTTCTCAAAACCACCAATTACAGAAAACCCACAGACAGAAATAGTTTGCTTGAGAGCCACCACCCTAAAGCATTGAGAAATAATCTACAGTCGGTCAGTTTTTGCGACTTCGCAGGAACTGTAATACACTTAACGAATTTGAGTCTCAGTCCAAGATATTATCTGACAACTTATCAGTACAACACTCTCCTTGGAAGGTCATACGAGATGCCCACAAAAGAGCAAGGAACAACCATAGGGAGGCCCTCCTAGAGGTCAGAACCAAACCAGCGTTAGATTCCTTAACCTGTGTGACCACATTTACACCTAACTCCAATAAAATTCAGAAAATTATCAAAAGACATTGGAACATCCTCAAAACAAGCAGCTTCACTCCAGGCCCACCTCTATTGTTTGCATTCAAACGCACACAAAATCTGAGAGACATATTGGTCCATATTCGACCAAAAGCCACAATTCAGAGACAACCCACTCTCTGGTCCTTACCCCCAGTAAAGGACACTACCCGTACGGGTTCTGCACTGTGTGCCCCCCGACTACAGCCTCTAAACAGATTGACCTTGGTTACCCCAGACCTTGGCTTTAAAAACTCCATTCTAACTGTATTACAAAAAACTGTATATACCATGTGACATAAGGTATGTAGGCTTGACGACCCGCCCTGCTAAAACCCGCATTGGGGAACACAAAAGCACTATCCACTGCAGGAAAACCAACACAAGGCTACAGAACCACTACCTAGAGAAAAATCATCCCCCTGACAGTCTTCGTTGGACCATAATTGAATCCAATCACAACTGGTCCACATGCATAATATTTAAACAAGAACAACTGTGGGTGTTCTGCTTAAAAAGCAATTTGGTTGGTTGGAATGACGACATACTGTGGGTAGAACTGGCATCTTTCTTAATGCTCCGGAACTAATAAGAAATTGATGGGGTCACCTGATCTGGGACTGTTTAGGGTGCATATGATTCCCTTTATATACCTTTTCCAGCCTCCAAGGAATACCCACAGTGTTGGCTGCCATGAGCAATCATCCGTTGTGATTGCCAGGGTGACTTCAGGTCCTAGTGTTTATTTACGACCACCAGACAATTGGAACGAATAGTCATTCTTCTGGTGACCACAGATGACCTGTCTGCCGTTGGTATAACAAGGCTTACCCTCCCTGCCCAAACCACGACATAGAGTGCCTCAATACCAATAACATCTTCAGTCAATATGGAAGCTCCACCACGGTACACAGACAAAATATCGATTTTTAAATATCGATATACAAAATTATTGAAGTTTAAATATCGATGGGACAAAATATCGAAGGTAAGTAATATCGACAGTCTTAATATCGATATTAGTATGATATCAGTAATATCGAAGTTTTAAATATCGATGTCAATAATATCGAAATAAATAACTTCGATGTTACTAATATCAATTTTTAAATAAATTTAGTGTATATTATATTGTATTTATTATGTTTTATTATGTATTTTTAATGTAATTTAATTAAATATTGTCTTTTACTTCTGTAGCGGGTTGTGGGTTTATAGGGGAATAGGGTGGGAAGTAATTTAATTATGTTAAATTAATTATTAATTAGTAGGAATTATTAATTAATTAATTGAGAAATAATTTTAATTAATTTTAATTAATTGATTAATTGATAAATATGTTCTGTAGCGGGTTATGGGTTTATAGGGGAATAGGGTGGGAAGTAATTTAATAATAATTAATTAATTAATATATGTTTGTTCATATTTTAATTAATAATTAATTGGTAATTAATTTATATTAATTAGTTAATTAATTAATATAATTTTGTACATATTTATAATTATTAATTAACCTGTGTGACAAAGCCTGGAATCACAGGATGTTGACCTGATGCCGAGATTCGAACGTAGCTCACCAGCTCTAAAGTTTGCAATTCTAGAACTTGTGGCGGAAGGTGTGTCTAAAAGTGTATGTCGGTGCTGGCCATCAATGAGAGAAACTGTGCATTTTTTAAATCGGTGGTGAAAAAATATGAGTATGTTGCTGGAGATGTGGGCCGCCGAGCCACCAATGTACTTACCGGAGGAGGGTAAACACCCATTATTCTGCAACTTTCTTTCCGCAGACCATCACTCTGCATACT
This sequence comes from Lissotriton vulgaris, assembly GCF_964263255.1. Taxonomy (NCBI): domain Eukaryota; kingdom Metazoa; phylum Chordata; class Amphibia; order Caudata; family Salamandridae; genus Lissotriton; species Lissotriton vulgaris. The sequence goes on from NC_141685.1 coordinate 255,217,170, forward strand.
TTCATTATGAAAGTACCATGACTACGCAATGCCATTATAACGCATGGCATTACATTTTATATTCTTTAACCACGCATACACTTACAACGAAATTCGTTGTAAATGCATGAATGGTAAAAGCATGTTTTATTTTTAATGTTTGGATAAGGTAAGTATGGGTATAGGGGTGTATGTTTTTGGGGTACTGACGTATATGTTTTGGGGTGTTTGGGTATTTTAAGAGTTCAGATATAGTTTTGGGTTATGGGGTACAGGGGTAGTTTTAGCGTTTAGGGATAGGTATGGGTTTTGGGGTACAGGCGTATTTTTAGGGTTCAGGTCTAGGTTTGGGTTTTGGGGTATAGGGGTATTTTTAGGGTTCAGGGGTAGTTTTGGGTTTTGGGGTACAGGGGTATTTTAGGGGTTCAGGGCTAGGTTTGGGTTTTGGGGTATATTTAGGGTTCAGGGCTAGGTTTGGGTTTTGGGGTACAGGGGTATTTTAGGGTTCAGGGGTAGGTTTGGGTTTTGGGGTACAGGGGTATTTTTAGGGTTCAGGGGTAGGTTTTGGTTTTGTGGTACAGGGGTATTTTAAGGGTTCAGGGCTAGGTTTGGGTTATGGGGTACAGGGGTATTTTAGGGGTCAGGGGTAGGTTTGGTTTTTGGGGTATTTTTAGGATTTAGGTATAGGTTTGGGTTTTGAGGTACAGGGTATATTTATAGGGTTAAGATGGGTTAGTGTTTAAGGGTGTTGGGGTATTTTAAGGAGTAAGGGTGGGTTTTGATTATGGGGTGCAGGGGTATTTAAAGGGAGCAGGGTGGACACGCGGAGCTGGAATGTACAGAACCTGCGAAGAAAAAACAATGAAATATTTGACACAACACGCGCCCCGCACACGCCCACACCCCCAGCACACAATATGAGACATAGCAGGAAGGGAAGAATGTAAAAACAACAGTTGATGGACAGAATGCAGAACAATGCCATAAATTCACCCCAATAGAGAAATCTTGGCCTAATCCATTATTTATTTTGCACTCCACGCCCCCCCAAGTTCAGACACAGCCATGAGCTAGACTGCCTTGACCCTGTGCCTCATGGAAACATTCCAGGTCAAACTGCCAAGCCATTTCTTCCACCAATTTCTGGATATCAGCCATCTTCAGCCAGGATAGCTTGACTCCAGTGGTGTGGAGAGCATGGGACTCACGTCTCAGCATACCCATCCCACTCGGGGTGACAAATGCAAAAACAACAGTTGATGGACAGAATGCAGAACGATGTCATACATTCACCCCAGCACAGAGATCTGGGCCTAAATCCATTGTTTTTTTGCACTCCACACCACCCCAGTTCAGACATGGCCATATGCAAATCAGCCTTGACCCTGTGCCTCATGGGAACAGTCCAGCCCGAAGGGCGGAGCGTACCACACACCCCCAGCATTTGTCACGCCCCCCCAGCACAAGCCCACAGCACAACACAGACACGCCCACAAGGGACTACTTTGCTGTCACGGTTCTTTTACTTTTTAAATGTATATGGTGGGCGTCTGCCTAGCCTATGTCCTTCTGCTGCAACTGCCCTTTCCAACGTTGTATTGGGTATTGCGATTGGTGGTGTAGTGGGCCAAGACGACGAGGCTCGCGGCGAAGCTAAGGGTTGGTGGCAGCACCCTGCTTTGCTTCTGAGTCCGTCTGTGTAATTTCCGAAAGCCTGACACGAGCGGAGAGCTCACTGTTACCTTGCACCAATTTAAGGCGTTTTTTATTACGTTGAGTAAAATTGGGTAAAATTACCTGCGTGCATTTTAAATTGCGTTTTTCTGTGCGATTAACGTTTTTTTGTTGTGCAGGTTATTGTTGCCTCTCGTGGCACACTCTCCCCGGCCATCAGGGTCTGGAGAGGGGAGTGCGAGGTGCCATCTTGGGTGGTTGTCTCCCGGGAGCCTGGACGCAGTCACCGTTCTAGTGCTTCCCGAGGGAGAGCATAAGAGGCAATGTGCCTCCGGGAGTGCAGCGGACGGGCGCAGCGGGCGCGACGGTGGCGCGCCGAAGGTGCGCCTAAGGTAAGCCCGTCTGTGCCCATCCGTGACCGCACGGGACCAGGGCCATGTCATTCTGCCCATTTACCCATCCACACATACACCGCCCAGGAACTCTTAGACCTTAGACCTCCTGTGCCTCTTTGCCCCTCACTCCCCTGTTACACGCTTAAACGCCTGAGCGATCTAGGCATTTCTCAGGTCATTTCACCTCCTGGACCTAAGTACAAACGCACTATGGCATCTATCAAACTTCCCACCTGCTCTAACCTACCTCTGCTCAAGCTGGACTGCATCTACCTTAACACTAGATCTTTGGTGAAGCATCAATTAGACATCTTTTTGCTACTTACCTCACAGAAACCCGATCTATTACTACTCACAGAGACTTGGCTCACTGAGTATTCGCAGCCTGACATACTGGCCTCACTTCCATCGGACTACTATATACTGGCAGTAAATCGCGCCCCAGGTAAAGCTGGAGGGGGAGTGGCGGCCATTATCAATAAAAAACATAACTTCATTAGTCGCCCGTCCCTGCTGCTACCTGGTACTGAAAACCTAGTCATAAAAACCGACACTGAGAAAGGCGCCATAGCTCTGGTTTTACTTTACCGCCCCCCACAACCTATGCCCACCTTTCCCTCAAGTCTTGCTGAACAATTAGCATCTATCACCACAAATTACCCTCATACCATCCTTATTGGAGACTTTAATCTGTGGTTCGACAACCTGGACTCTGACACCCAAGCCAGAGAACTGTTCGACTCACTCACTGACATCAATATGATCCAATTCACACAGTCTACCACCCATGACAAAGGCCATCATCTTGACCAACTATGGTCGCATAATCTCCCACTAACGTCTATCTTGATTCAGCCCTGCATCTGGTCTGATCACTATTTTGTTTACTTCTCCCTTCAAGTAACGAGACAACATCAGACTCCTCCACAGCCTGGAGGGGAAACTCGCAAATGGGGGTCGATAGATCTTCCTGCCTTTCTGGACACTTTGGCCTCTACTTTGCCACCACTCAACAACCTGGGAGACGTAGATGCAATCTATGAAGCGCTCTTCCTGTGGATCCAAAGCGCTGCCAATACTCATGCCCCTAGTGTAAAATTCTCACGCTCACGCGACAAAGAGGCTCATAAATGGTTCTCTGCGGACCTCAAACAACTTAAACTAGAGGTCAGGCAAAAAGAGAGAATTTGGCGCAGAAATTATCTTCCACAAGATAAAGAGGTCTATTGCCTTAGTCGTCGTCTCTACCAAAAAACCATTCTTAAGAGGAAGACTGATTATTTTTCAGGCATAATTCTGCACTCTCACAATCAAACTAAAGACATCTTTAGAATAGTGAACGACCTCTGTAACGACGAGCGTACGTCACTACCTATCGCACATTCTCAAGCTTTATGTGATGACTTGAACAACTACTTCATTAATAAAATCATCACAATCAAACAAAGTATACCACTACACTCTGCCAGCAATACCATTGAGGATGGTTACAAGAATCCAGAGACTTTAGACCACATTCCTCCGATTGACCCCAAACAACTGTCGGAACTCCTTCAACGGATCAAATCTGGGTCACCCAATGACATTTGCCCCCCTTCCATCTTTAGAGAATTAGTCTTATTTCTTCCACATGCACTCCTGCCTATTCTCAATGAATCCCTCAGACAAGGCAGAGTCCCCACAGATTTTAAAAAAGCCCTCCTTATACCGTTAGTAAAAAAACAAGGGAAGGATCCCTCGGATCTTACAAACTATCGACCTATCTCCCTGTTGCCCTACCTCTCAAAGGTATTGGAGGCCCATGTCTCTAAGAGTGTCTCTAATTTCATCGAGACCACCAACTATTTGGAGCCTAATCAAGCGGGGTTCCGCCCAGGTCACTCAACAGAGGCGGTGATCCTGGCGCTCCAAGACAACCTTAGAGCCAACGCGGACGCCGACATACACCAAGCCTTGGTGTAGCTTGACCTCTCGGCTGCATTCGACACGGTTGACTATGACATCTTGCTCAACCGTGTCGAACAGGCTGGCCTGAGAGGATCAGCGTTGAGCTGGATCACTTCCTTTATCGAGGGCCGGACTCAGGCAATTCAACTTGGCAGCTTTACAGGCACTAGGCACACATCCACCTGTGGAGTCCCGCAGGGGTCGTCATTATCCCCCTTATTATGTAATCTTTACCTCCGCCCTCTTCTTCATTCCCTTAAGAAATTCAAAGTCACGGTGTTCAATTATGCGGATGATTTACAGCTATTATTCCAACTGAACATCCCTGATGCCGTGTCCGAATTTCAGAACACCATGAGACACATCCAATGCTGGATGAACGAAAACCATCTAAAACTTAACCCGGGCAAAACAGAACTACTTTTGCCCGGGAACAGTTTATCCAGCTGGAGTGTCAACTACTGGCCAGCAGACCTGGGCACTCCTCCTGTAAGGTCTACTGCTGTAAAGAGCCTAGGGATCACGCTCCATACGGACCTGTCCTTAAAAACCCAGGTGGGTGCCGTGGTTTCCGCAAGCTTTTTCCAAATGAGGAAAATAAAAAAAATTGCTCACTTACTCACCCAGTCTGCCTTAATCCAGGTCACTATTGCCCTGGTCATGTCCCGCTTGGACTATTCCAATAGCGTCTACCTGGGACTTCCAGTGGGCCTATCAAAGAGACTTCAACTAGTCCAGAACCAGGCGGCTAGACTCATCCTACAACAGCCAAAATGGTCTTCTATCAAACCAGGACTAGAAAAGCTACACTGGCTTCCGATTTCCCAACGCATTGCCTTTAAAGCTGGCTGTATCACCTTCAAGGCCACACAAGATAAAGGCCCTGCCTTTATTCGCAGCCTGGTTTCTAAATATATTCCCACTAGAAGCCTGCGCTCTGCTCAAAAATCCTTATTGGAGGTGCCTCGCTTTAAAAGGAAGCGACAGGGCGGCTGCTGCTTTCGCCATCTAGCAGCTTCATTTTGGAACTCCATCCCCTTACCGATTAGGCAGAGTAAGGATTTGCTCACCTTCCGCAAGGGACTAAAAACCTGGTTGTTCTCTCAAGCCTACCATTAGCCTCTGTCAGCTTAGTGTTATGTTGTTCGGACTCTTCATACTTCCTATAGCGCCATGAAGCCCACGGGCGTACGAGCGCTTTATAAATTGATTTTAACATAACATAACATAACTTTTCGAGTTTACCTGGCTCAAAGGACACGGTTCTCTCTTTATAATAGTAGTATAGATGTATATCTCCAATGCGATAAAGGATCCAGCGATAGCAACAAAATCTTCCAATAACACCAGTAAAACAGCGCCACTAAGGCATCAAGGACGCCCCTTGCACTTGAGGAACACCAGCCCATAAATGCTTGTTGTACATGGTTAACATTCTATCGCTTTATTAATACCACTAGCAGCCCGTCCCGACGTTGTCCGGGTATGAATTGCTGCCGGCCAGGTGTATATTGTTTTGTAGGATTTCGTTTTGATATCATTTCTTATCTGTGACAGGCCTGTGAAACTCTCCGATTCACAGTGCACTGCTGATGCACTTAAGAGTGCGCATTCAGTAGTGTGTGAACTCGAGTTTCCCTACTTTATTTTTCCTTGCAATTTTCTATAGCGCGAACTCGACAACATGGCATGAGCACAATTTACATTACAGAAGAACACATTATTTGTGGTAGGCACGGGGAGACAAAGCAATTTGCCTGGAATCACAGGATGTTGACCTGATGCCGAGATTCAAACGTAGCTCCCCAGCTCTAAAGTTCGCAATTCTAGAACTTGTGGCGGAAGGTGTGTCTAAAAGTGTATGTCGGTGCTGGCCATCAATGAGAGAAACTGTGCATTTTTCAAATCGGTGGTGAAAAAATATGAGTATGTTGCTGGAGATGTGGGCCGCCGTGCCACCAATGTACTTACCGGAGGAGGGTAAACACCCTTTATTCGCAACTTTCTTTCCGCAGACCATCACTCTGCATACTTTCATTATGAAAGTACCATGACTCCGCAATGCCATTATAACGCATGGCATTACATTTTATATGCTTTAACCACGAAATTTGTTGTAAATGCATGAATGGTAAAAGCATATTTTATTTTTAATGTTTGCATCAGGTACATAGGGGTGTATGTTTTTGGGGTACTGAGGTATATGTTTTGGGGTGTTTGGGTATTTTAAGGCTTCAGATATAGTTTTGGGTTATGGGATACAGGGTAGTTTTAGCGTTTAGGGATAGGTATGGGTTTTGGGGTACAGGCGTATTTTTAGGGTTCAGGGCTAGGTTTGGGTTTTGGGGTATAGGGGCATTTTTAGGGTTCAGGGGTAGTTTTGGGTTTTGGGGAACAGGGGTATTTTAGGGGTTCAGGGCTAGGTTTGGGTATTGGGGTACAGGGGTATTTTAGGGTTCAGAGGTAGGTTTGGGTTTTGGGGTACAGGGTTATTTTTATGGTTCAGGGCTAGGTTTGGGTTTTGGAGCGCAGGGGTATTTTTAGGGTTCAGGGGTAGGTTTGGGTTTTGTGGTACAGGGGTATTTTAAGGGTTCAGGGCTAGGTTTGGGTTATGGGGTACAGGGGTATTTTAGGGTTCAGGGGTAGGTTTGGTTTTTGGGGTATTTTTAGGATTTAGGTATAGGTTTGGGTTTTGGGGTACAGGGTATATTTATAGGGTTAAGATGGGTTAGTGTTTAAGGGTGTTGGGGTATTTTAAGGAGTAAGGGTGTGTTTTGATTATGGGGTGCAGGGGTATTTAAAGGGAGCAGGGTGGACACGCGGAGCTGGAATGTACAGAACCTGGGAAGAAAAAACAATGAAATATATGACACAACACACGCCTCACACATGCCCACACCCCCAGCACACAATATGAGACATGGCATGAATGGCAGATTTTAAAAACAACAGTTGATGGACATAATGCAGAACAATGCCATATATTCACCCCAGTAGAGAGATATTGGCCTAATCCATCTTTTGTTTTGCACTCCTCACCTCCCCAGTTCAGACACAGCCATGAGCAAGTGTGCCTTGACCCTGTGCCTCGTGGAAACATTCCAGGTCAAACTGACAAACCATTTCTTTCACCAACTTCTGGCTATCAGACGTTTTCAGCCAGGATAGCTTGACTCCAGTAGTGTGGAGAGCATGGGACTCACGTCTCAGCATACCCATCCCACTCGGGGTGACAAATGCAAAAACAACAGGTGATGGATAGAATGGAGAACAATGTCATACATTCACACCAGTACAGAGATCTGGGCCTAAATCCATCGTTTTTTTGCACTCCACACCACCCCAGTTCAGACATGGCCATATGCAAATCAGCCTTGACCCTGTGCCTCATGGGAACAGTCCAGCCTGAAGGGCGGAACGTACCACACGCCCCCAGCATTTGTCACGCCCCCCCAGCACAAGCCCACAGCACAACACAGACACGCCCACAAGGGACTACTTTGTTGGCACGGTTCTTTTACTTTTTAAATGTATATGGTGGGCGTCTGCCTAGCCTATGTCCTTCTGCTGCAACTGCCCTTTCCAACGCTGTATTGGGTGTTGCGATTGGTGGTGTACTTTTCGAGTTTACCTGGCTCAAAGGACACAGTTCTCTCTTTATAATAGTAGTATAGATAGACTGAGATCTTCACTTTGACAAAGATCTTCCAAAAATTTCTAATCCTTGTCATCAGTCACCACACAAAGTGCAACTAACTACAAAGACTGACGAGGAACCTAGGAATACTTCATGGCCTGTACATCAAGGTCTATGCTTGACTCTGTTATAATTCAGACATCTACAAATGTTAGGGCGGGAACTATCCGGGGTTAAGACTATAAATTGGAGGGAAAAGCACGTGTCATCAAACTACTAGAATAAACTCTAATTAACAAGAAATGTATTCTGTTTTGGGTTTTGGTAGCGTATGTTTTTGCAATGCATTGTGGGTAGCCGGATGTTCCTTCAGATTCTTTCACCCTGATCTTACCCGGGGGCTGCTAACATGTTAAAATAAAACTCTTGAGGGGCAGCAGGCTGAGCTGTGGGAGAGCACACGAGTGTGAGACACTCTGGGAAATGTGAAGGGGATTGTGAAGACAGCAGCAGAACCCCTGCCCCTCCCCCTCTCACCTCCAGTGATTTTATTTATTTTTATTTATGCATTTTTATATAGCGCAGACTTTACCCGAAGGCGTCAGAGCGCTTCACAATAGGAACAGAACTGATACACGAGGAGAACATTACACGTGAACAGATTACAAAAGCAGACGTTAAGTTACACAAGGTAAAGTGACAATTGTGAGCAAACAAAATAGAAGAGGTAGCAAAAAGGGCACAGGAGGACAAAGTGACAAGTGTGCAGGTTACAAGAGAAAATATACTGCAATATATGCTAGACACTCAGGAACAAGAACAAATGTTACGAAGGCAATGCTGGCACTTGTGCAAGTATCAAAAGCAAGCAAAATGTGAGAGGTAGCAAACTGTGTGTTACAGGGGAAAAGTGGTGTGTGCATGTTACAAGAGAGTACCAAACACAAGTACAAGGATAATACTGTAATAAATGGCAAACACTCCAACCAAGAACACACTGGGAAGGCACTTCCATAGTCATGGAGAGTAGAATTTTCAGTGATGGGAGGTCTTCCTTCAGATAATAGAGAGGGCGTGCGTTACTTTTGGAGGTGTCTTTGGAGGAGGAGAACTTTGAGGTCCCTTTTGAAGGCCTGGGAGGAGGCGGTTGTCCGGAGCTGAGGCGGAAAGGAGTTCCAGATTCTGACCACGTTGCCTGAAAAGGATTGGGCCATCGTTCTTTCCTTCTTGAAAGTGGGAGGTTCAAGCAGGAGATTTTCCGCATTACGTTATGGTCTAGAGCCTCCAGAGAGTTTCAGTTTATTCGCCAGGTAGCGAGGAGAGGAGGAATGCAAGGCTTTGTGGGTGATACAAGCAGTCTTGTAGATAGCTCTAGCCTCGATAGGAAGCCAGCGGAGGATGGATAACATCGGTGTGATGTGGTCGCTTCTTTTAGCCCCATAAATGAAACGAGCAGCTGAATGGAGAATAGATTTAAGGGGGGACAAGTGGGATTTGGGGAGGTCAGTAAGAAGAGAATTGCAGTGATTGTGACTGGTACATTCCATGTTCTGCGGCACATTAAATGTCACATAGATTTTCTATTGGAACAGAGGGCCATTTTATCAAGAAAGGGCTATACATTATCGCCGCTTTTATTGGGTTAACACCAGAACCTGGGCTTCTATGAGAGTTCACAAGGGCATATTATCAAGCCCATTATCACCGCTTTAGCAGCAGTTTCCTGCCGATAAAAGCGGCAATAATGTATCGCCCTTTCTTGATAATATGGCCCAAAATTCTTTAGAGACTCCTCCGTTCTGATTGGCACGTCCTGACACAGTCATTGTCATGGTTATGCATGGTGGTATAGTGAATGGCTTAGAGATATGCCATACATGTTATTCTGTTGCACTCCTTTTGATGGCTATGTTTGGTGGGACGGTGAATGGCATTGAAATACAGCATAGGTTTTGTTCTGTAGCACTAGTCCAGTTGATGGTTACATTTAGCATAGAGGTACGGTAGTCATTGGTGTTCTCCAGGTGGAATTTGAGGTTGCCGAGGAAGATGTAGTCAGTGGAGGCGAGAGCCTGCGGAGCGAGAAAGTCGATGATGGAGTTGCTGAAGGATGGGTGGTATCCGGGAGGTCTGTAGACGAGGGTGCCAGGGAGGGTGGTGTATGAGTTGGTCTGGACCTGGAAGTGGAAGTGCTCCATGTCGGTCGAGTGGTCGTCTATTTGGGTGGTGAGGCGGAAGGTGAAGAGAAAGAAAAGAGAGAGAGAGAGAGAGAGACAAAAGAAAGAAGAAGAGAAACCCATAATGAAATATATGGACAAAAACATCAGAAAATCATCACGTTTCTTAGGCATGCATTTATCTCTTTTGGGTCATTGTAAATGAAATTCAACTTTTACCAAAAAGGGCAAAAGTATAGATTCAGTAGTGACCCCACAGTCATCCTCACCAGTGCCAGCTCCTCTGCTGAGGCGGAGGAGCCCCGCCCCACTGATTTTAAGTAGTGGGACTAAAGGAAAACTAAAATGATAATAACTGAATGTTATTATCATTTAATTGTTTTCAGCAGCTTTGCGATGGGTCTGCTCTGCTCCCAGATCAGGGGAGGAGTGGTTTGCCCACTCCAAGTGCACAAGAATGCTTGGCTGTCCCTCTGGCGGTGGCCAAACAGTCATGCGCACTTTGCATGTTCTCAATGCAGGCTGCGTTACAGCCTGCCTAGAGAACATGCTCAGTCCCCCGGTCCCTGTCTGAGCTCCGAACCACGACGTTCAGACCAATCATAATGCTGCATTGCAGGGTTGTGATTGGTCAGAAGAGCCTGGGTGTGCTTCCTGGTTCCTGTTCCTGGCCCGAGTCCAACGGAAGAGAGACGGAGCAGATAAGTGGCGATAAGTTTGTGGTTTTTTTTTTTACATTCCCCTTCCTCCTCACCCCGCCCTGCCACCCCACATCCGTGCCAGCCACCACTGTTCCTCACTTAACTCATTCAAACCCTGAGATCCAGACTTATAAGCATCATTGGATTCAGAGACAGCTTGATTTTCAGTGTTGGGCTGTTTTCTTAGGGATGCCCACTGATAGTTGAACCAGATTTCACGCAGTGAGCTGAAAAAGAAGACGAATGTGAAATTCAAACACATCCATCCCTGCCTCTTGAATACACCAATTACCCAAACCATGCTTATGAACGTTTGCTAATCTTTTAAAATGCCACCAAGAATTAATTTTTTTGTTTAGTCCATGTTTTTCGCTTTAGGCAATTTGGAATTTTTTTTTAAATTTAGACTCCCCTTTCTTAATATAAAAAGGCAATTTCATTTTAACAAAATCACCGACAAATAAACCTTAATTTCTTAAAACGTAGTTAGTATTAGACTCTGAATGAGCATGTTTGGTAATAACTTTTCATTTTTATTTTAGAAGATTGGTGATGAGTTTTAGAAGCTTAATGAGCATGAACTTTGCCACAAGCCTCATCATACATGGCCTCAAGATTGGTAACAAGTAATGTATCCCTAATCTAAGAAGTCATAAACTCATGTCTGGCGTTCTTCCTTTTAACAGCATCAAGTGAGAAAAAAGTGGTGATAAATGAGATGTATGATAAGCTCAAATTTTCTCAGCAAAACCTTTTTTACCTCAAATTTATTGACTGGAGCAGGCTGGCTGGATTACACAATTGCTCTATTGAATCTCTCATCATAATCAATCATATTCAAAGAGTACAGTGACATTTTTATCTGTTCAATACCTCTTGTCCTTAGAAAACATTCAACATTTTGAGAAGTAAACTATACCCCCTTCCTCCAGAAAATGCTCATTCAGGTATGTGGCAGCAATTGGCAATCTGGCTATTCAGGCAACAATACAAACGGAATACAATTGATGAATGCATGAGTAGCGCAAGGGAAATACAAAGGTAGTGTAGTGTAGTTCCTATATTCCCAATAGGCTCTGCGCATTGGAATAATATGATCCGCAGTGTAGACGTAGGACTGAGGTCAACTAGGTCTCTACTGACTATATTAGACTTAATTAGTTTTGCCAGCTAGCTCAGAGGTCACTAGAAACAGACAGCGTCTTTCTCAGTGCATCAAAAGGTAGGGACGGCTTCCTTCAGCTCCGCGCATCAGCAGGGCTTCTGGGGAAGTAGATAGCCGCTCTACTCCAAAACAACGTGTGTTTGCTTAAGGCAACGTTGGTATATTTATACCTGAAAGGTGCCGGGTTTGACGTAAGGTTGGACATAAGACGTCACTAAGAACTAACAGTTCTTTCTGGACTCTAGGAGTTCTTGCCTGGTCCCAAAACGGTCCATGAGTTATTTCCTATCTTTGTACCTGAGTGCGGAAAAGAACCCCTGGCCGACAAACCTGAGGTCAATGAAGAAAAGGGAAAATATGGTAAACAAAAAATCACCAAAGCCAGCAAGAGGAAACCAATACGAAAATACAGAAAGAAGAAGCAGCGGAGGATCATTTTCCAAAAGTGCACAGAGGCAAGGGAGAATGATATAAGGAATGGGGAATCCTTATCTACTTCCTTAAAAGTGGACATGGATGTGAACTTAACCGCTTTAACCTCAGTGGAGGAGGAAAATGAACAATGTAGCCTGCTTACTCAGGAAGATTCACCGCAAATAGGGGGCTCCCTCCATGCTCTCCTTCACGGAGTGCACTAGGAGGACCAATTTCTTATCCATCTGGGACTTTAAATCCTTTGGCCCCCCCCTTTGTGGTAACACTTGATTCTGAAAATTCTTGTCCTCTGACCCGTCCTGTAAATATTTTAAAGGCCCCTGTGGATGTGCGTGTATTAGATTTTGTTCCATTATTTGATACTGACCTTTTGTTAAATAGAGCTTGGCTTCTCAAGCGTTTCAGTGAGGTTGAAAGTCTCTATCATATTCAGTCTAGAGACATAGAATTGGTGTCTCTGTTGGGTGGAAGTCGGGTTTTGAGTATACGGGTGAAATTTTATTCCCCTATCATAACAAACTTGATATTAGAACAAGATGAACATTTTCAGCGTTTAGGTATTGATATTCTCCCTATCTCCGCCCCAGGCAAGCCAAACTCTTTAGGTAAGCAGGGGTTAGGGGGTGGTGAGCAAAACGGGGTAACCTCTCCCCTGAGAGACCTGAAAATTTGGGTCTCCAGGGGAAAACGCTCAGTGTCACACGTGAAGCCACTTCCACTAATTGAGAATTCCTCACTCGTAGATGATAATAACCGGTGGAACTGGCTCCATAGTGCATTATCAACAAAAACTAAGGATAACCCCAAATTGTTTCACCATCTTTAACCCAGCATTAAATATAATCTCCTGGAATGCGGCCGGATTCCACAGCAGCCCGGAGAAACTTGCTTTTTTATCTACTCTGGAGGCTGATATATTGTGCATTCAGGAAACATGGTGCATTGATGGGTTAACTCCTTTAAAAGATTTTTATGTTCTGGAAGTTCCGGCTGCGCCCTCTAAGAAAGGGCATGCTAGGGGGGGGATCGCCTGCTTATTGTCAAATAAATTTCAATGGAGATTCTCCCATTATATTGATTCCAGTAGACTTTTCCACACAATAACACTAGAAAATTTGTTCCATGATGATATAAAATATTCCATGGTAATTTTTAATGTGTATACACCGCCAGAGGAGTGTTTTAATGATAATTTGCAGCGAGTTCTCCAGTATATGGAACAGATAAAGAATTCCCCTCCTTTTCCTGTAATTTTGCTTGTTGGTGATTTGAATTGTAAAATTTCAAACGCTAGTCTAAAACTCTTCAGGAATAAAGTTAAGGAGGAGGTACATTGTATCCCCCAGACGCTTTTTCCGGGAAACTTGATGACAAATAAAAGAGGGAAGATTCTGTTAAAAGAACTAGCGATCGGGGATGGTATTATTTTAAATGGAAGATTTCCATCTGACGTCCCCGCTAATTATACTCACAAATCCCCCTTTGGGTCATCAATTTTGGACTATGCTATCGCCGACTATGGCCTGTTTCCCCAGATTCTTGACCTAAAGATTATACCCACTACTCTGAGCGACCATAGTATATTGTTATTAACAGTGTCTTTAAACTCCTTGAATACGGCGTCTTGGTCGCTAAATGGCAAGGAGGCTACCTTCCATACCACATCTGGAAGGTGCTTCTGGAATAGTGCTGCCATTAATGGGGTGCAGGACCTATTGACCGATACCCTTAGGGTAATAAATGAGTGGAACGGCAGTGAATTAGTTTGTTTTGAGGAATTTATGCGAAAGATTTTATTGAACGCTAATAAAACTGTCCCCCCTAGGAAAGGAGAGGTAGTCCCTATGACACTGCGTAATCTGTATAGGGAATTAAATAAACTAATCCGCGAACAGTATGTTGAAAGAGTCCTGGAACGTGGGAAAGATATCGCTAGGTTAAGAAGAAAGAGAAGCAGACTCAAGCTCAAAATTAAAAGGGATAAGGAGGATGAAATATGGATTAAACTGAGGGAATCTGCTGCACATGGTAACATTAAAGATTTCTGGGCAATAATCGGGAAAGGATGTGGTACACGCCATTCCCCTACTCCCATTCCTATCCCAGAAGATCTATGGTCCTCTCATATCCGAGAACTATATGCAGGGAACGGGACCACAAGTATGGAAAACTTCATGTATGCTGCCCCTGATGACCTGGTTTTCTTTCCTTCTGAGAAAGAAATCGAGACGGCTATAAAAAATATGCGACCCTCTGGGGCCATGGGACCGGATGAGCTTCCGATGACGGTCCTTAAACAAGATCCCTTAAGCTGGAGCAAAATCTTGTACCCCTTGTTTAGGGCGTGCCATCTTTCCAAATGTGTTCCTGCTTCCTGGAGAGGAAGCATCTTGGTCCCTATCTTTAAAAAGGGTACAAGGGACAGCCCCAGTAATTATCGCTTGATTGCGCTCCTCGACTCCATCGGAAAGGTCTTTGCGAAATGTCTCCTCAGTTCTCTTTCTGATTGGGTCGAGGAGCGCAACATTTTGCCGTTGGAACAGACTGGTTTCCGAAGGGAGCATGGCACGCTGGACAACCTGACTGCCCTTCAGGTGATTACAGATAAATATGTCCAGGTGAGAGGGGGAGTTGTATACGCCGCCTTCATTGATTTCTCCACAGCGTTCGATAAAGTAGATCGTGGAACGCTGTGGAGAAAATTGGCGACGTTGGGTGCCCCTACTCCCTTGTTGGAATTGGTGCGGGCTCTGCACACTGAGACCTGGTGCAGGGTCTTAATGGGGGCGAAAGGGGGCTTTCGGCCAAAATACCATCTCAGAATGGCCTTAAACAAGGCTGCTTATTGGCACCCCTTTTGTTTTCCCTATACACAACTGACCTCCCTGCTGTTGTGTCTGCCAGTGAGGGGATTGCACCGTTGATAGGAGGGGCGCCAATATCCTGTCTGATGTATGCCGATGATGTGTTGTTACTCGACTTGACCCCTACGGGTATGGTAAACCGGCTACAGGCCCTTCAGGACTTTGCTGGGGAGCATCATATGAAGATCAATATTAATAAAAGTAAAGTGATGTGTATAGCTGGTAAGAAGAAGTGCCGCTCGACAAATTTTGGGTGGGCTATTGGAGGGCATAGATTGGAGGTCGTAACTTGCTATACCTTTTTAGGGAAAATATTCTCGGCCAATATGAGCGAGAAACTCCATATAGAGCACTGCTCTCGCAAAGCTCTTGCCCATGGCAATGGGTTAAAGTCCCTATACCTGGCAACGGGGAAAAGACACTTTGCTAGCCTTCTAGAAGTATTTAGAGCTAAAAGTCCCCGCAACTATCTTGTACGGTATAGAAATAATAGAGATAAAATATTGGGACTTTTGCCACAAGACTGAGGGAAAACTCCTAAGATCCCTCTCGACTCTTAACAATGCCTGCCCACTGGCTGCCTGCAGGCTGGACTTTGGACTCAGGAGTGCCTGGGTTCAGGGGCTGTGCGCCCTAATAAGGTGGGTGGCCAGTTTGGCCAGAGCAAGAGAAGGTACCCTGCGAGTTTTACTCAAAAATGAACTATTGGGCAATTTTAAGGAGTTCTCTAAACTCGTAAGTAATTTCAGAAGGGCTGTGAAAATCCTTAAACTGGATGAAAGTGCTCTTTTCTCCTACTCTCCCACGCAGTTAAAGCATGTCCTTAAGGAGGCTTTGTGGGAGTTTTGTTTTCTTTCTGACAAAAAAACAGTTGGAGAAAAAAGGAACGTGGAGCCGCTCATCGCCTCCTATAGGCTGAAACAGCCTCAACCCTATGCCCTATGGAATTTACCACATGGGATACGTAGGTTTTGGTTTTTATTACGCTATGATTTAATCCCACTTAATGTATTGCTGTCCAAATGGCATGGCACTTCTGCTTTGTGCAATTTATGTAAATTGAATAACCAGGACTGTATGCATGTGCTATTGATCTGTCCTATGTTACGTAATTTGCGCAACCGATGGCTTAAAGTAATCTGTCTCCGCCTCAGCATTGTCACTTTAAAAGATTTTCTTTATGCACTTTATTGCCCCCCAAATGAAATGTTCTGTGCCTATGTTTTTAACTTTTTTAAAGGATTTTTAGCTATTTATTAATTACTCTGGAAAACTGTGTCTGCCCGGCCTTGTTGGACTGATGGTTTGCAGTGTGGCTATTGCGGTTCGAATATTGTGTTTTTAAATCCTTGTACTTTCTGTGATTGTGTTGCTTTGTATTGCACATGTTTATGTGGCCCTCTTTGAGAGCCAAAACATAATAAATAAATTTGAATTTGAATTTGAATTAGGAGTTCTTGTGCAAATCATACCAAGAGCAGGGGGATTTCCCGGGCTGCTGGAGGTTTGGATAGTTTACAGAACGCATTGTACTTTCTAGGAGTCTAGGGGATTAGCCTTGCTGTATTTGGACTGCATGGGCTATTACTAAATATGGATATGATTCTTATGCCTTTTTAAGGATATTATTTATTATAACCATATAAGGGCATAAATAGGGAATATCGAATTAGGGTCCTAGATAGAAACCCAGCACCCACTCCACGTATTAATGTCCATCATTACTAAAAATGTAAGCAATATTAAACATATAACGATGCATGTGTGTTAACCAACCCACCCCAAAATACATAATTCGCATTTGAAATGGTATATGGAAAATACACGAAAAATGAGTATTGGTACTTTACGCTTTTCAAGCAGTGTTATCATTCAGTTAAATGCATATATGTATCAGCTGAATGAATTGCGAAAATTACACATGAAATGGCTCTAAGTACAGAAAAGAAGGTCGAGACCATTTCATCACATATTTATACAAATGCTGCACATGTGCTAGAGGCTGAGGTAAAATATTGTCTCTAGAGTTCCTAAATTAGAAGCTGTGTTCTCTAAGAATAGTTCTACTTTAAGCAGAGTACCATGTGCCAAAAAAGGGTAAATATTTTGGAAGTGAAAATTGTTTTTATTTTCCTTTTCAGGGGAAAAAATAGTTCCAAATCTTTTCAGCAGCTGTGTTTATAAAAAACTGAAGGCCGAATTCAGAGTTCAGGGAACGCTGTGCGCTCCTTGTTTTTAAAAGTTATTCTCATTGACTGGAGAGAACATCATTTCAGACAGGCTTGCAAAAAATTGGTCTACAACATCAGGTGAAAGTTCGACCAAGTTAGAAAATGCTGTAACTGTGCAGTTGTGAGAGTGATTGCTATCATCGATGTCAGGATCAGCAATGCTCACAGAAGGTTGTACCTGCGTGGTGCTGCTTTCATCTCGTACTCCACCGCCACCTACTCGTAGTGGTGAAGTCTCAATGAGTGCCGTCATCAGAATAGGTAGCCGCTGGGGACAACATGATGCATGAGTCGTTACAGGACCTAGCAAAGTATCGATATCCGTTGGTACTGCTGATGGCAGTGTAAGACAGACGTTCAACACGCATTCTTCTCCTCATAGCAGACATCGTAGCACAGGTAAAACGCAATCTTGCCAGATTGGTCTGAATGAAAGAAACCAGGTTGCACTCAGATCTCTTCGCCGGGCTAATCCGAGGATTTTAGTGATTTTGTCTCGGTAGCGTATAGCTAGGATCGTTTCTCCCATCGTTGCTGCCAATTTGTCTGTTGTTTGGCTTGCCATATCGAAGCCGAAGAATCAAAAATAAAATTCCTGCTACGAGTCCCAAAATAAGGGGTAGACCGCCGAATACAGTATGCACAAAATTCGGAAAGATGCCAAGAACTGCTTCGAAGGGTGTTAGCAGTCCCGAAAAAATTGTCTTAAATACATGTGCGATGCCACTGGTATCAGACATGTTTAAGATTTGACTTAACACTTCTACAAAATGCACGGGGCAATTTGTCGATAATAGGAACGTATCTCTGCCGCTGTCCTTGCAACTTGCAGATCATACGTTTCTTTGGACGAGGTCAAAGGCACAGTTGTCTGTAAAAGAATAGACTTCATTCTGCTTAAAGTATCAATTCGAATAGAAGAGATATTCACATAAGGCCATATTGCCGCCTCCATGTCTGGATTCCCCTACAAAGCCACATCTCCGAACACCTGAGAAACCTGTACTGGCTCCCCGTCAGAAAGAGAATCACGTTCCGACTCCTCACCCATGCACACAAAGCTCTCCACAACCAAGGCCCAAGATTCCTCAACGACCGCATGACCTTCTACACTCCCACCCGCCTGCTACGATCGACCAGCCACGCCCTCGCCGCCGTCCCCCGCATCCGGAGAGCCACAACGGGAGGAAGATCCTTCTCCTACCTGGCTGCCAAGACGTGGAACTCGATCCCCATCCACCTCAGCCTGACCCAAGACCACCTCTCCTTCAGGAAGCAACTCAAGACCTGGCTGTTCGAGCAGTAGCGCCCCCCCCCCCAAGCGCCTTGAGACCCCTCCGGGTGAGTAGCGCGCTATACAAATGCTTTGATTGATTGATTGATTGATTGCTGTTTGGATACAATACTTGCATACAGCAAACAACCCTGGACGTTACAGTTACGAGATAGGGTTTTCCTGGCACCGTGCCACAACAGCTGTGGTCACTTATTATTATCAACTCTGCTATTATAAACTCAGTTATAGTGAAGATTTTCTGTAATGGATTGCTCAAAAAATTGATCAACTTGATGCTGTTTCTTTCCTTACAGGTCCTGTAGAAAATCATACGTTCCTTATATATATGTGTGCCTACTGGCCTGGTCCCCCCCACTCTGCTCACTGCAACATCTGGGGGATGCAAAGGGGTTACTAGTACAGTACCATAGCTAGGCAGCAGCTGAATCAACAAATTGCTCACATACTTTGAAAAAGCAATTTTACATGTTTAAATGCATATAATCAATTCACAAAAATAAACTATGACAATATTAGGCAATGAGAGAACTGATGATTTTGGGGTCCCCCCTAACCTAGGGGGAGGACCAAGCAGATGCCTTGAACACAAAGAGCATAAACAAAGAGCACATTTTGTTGAACTTCAGTGGCTGTCCCATTCTCTTCGGACCACCCCAAGCACAGTTATTGGCAAAAAAACAATCCCAACCAAAGGCCCTGCAAAGCATTACGGGACGAGATTAGCAGTGGGCAGTGAATATTATAGTACACATTATCAAAATAATTCTACAAAGAGCTGCAGTTCACCTAGTCGTTACTAGATGTCCCTCACGAGTCAAATGCAAAGCATTGAAATTATTCTTACATCAAGCTGCAGTTCCACTAGTCGTTACTAGATGTCCCTCACGAGTCAAATGCAAAACCAATGAAACCCTTTCATCAAGCATTTGCATGCTTAAAATGTAATCGATCTATGCGGGTAAAAAGCAGCGCGGTACTATAAGGCCACCAGCTAGTGAAGCGAACCCCGATCGCACCGCCAGTGTTATAAATAAAATGCCCTGCTCCGGGCGCGAGTGCACCACAGATTAGGCCGCTTGCAGTGGGAACCTGTCAATGCGCCCACAGGCCAGCGGGAAATAAACCATGCCCGAGGAGGGCCGTCCGCGGTAAATACATGCACTGCCTCCAGCGTGATCGACCCCAAGATCCCACCGCTCCCAGTGGGAGCCCTTCAACACGCCCGCAGATTGATAACGATAGCGCCAGCAAGCACTAAAGTGGGTAAACATATGACAACAAGCGCAACCTGAAAAGAATACATAATTGCGCACATACTGAACACAATTATTCAACCTAGCGTGATATAAGCGCAAACATAATTGCAATATTGTCCAAGGCAATTTAACAGTCAAATGAGACATACATCACAATATAATGTTCTGAGCACTTAACTTACTGCATGAGCAGCAAAGAAAGAGGAGCAGAAACAGGATGCAGTGGCTCTTATAGGGCTGTACATGATGTGATGAATTACGAGCATCATGGGAAATGTAGTTTTATTTGCATACAAAACGATTTTCATTGGCTGCTGTGAGTAGCAAAGAAAAGAAAGAGAAGCATAATCCGAATCCTCCGGTCCTGTAATAGATTCTTCTGCGACAACCTGCCTGTAAGTATGTCTTTGACGGTTAAAGTGCATCTCTGACAACCTGATTGTAAGAAAATCTTTGATGGTATAAGACATTTTAATAGACGCAACGTAACTTACACTAGGGTGACCAACTGACATAGGGACAACTTTAGAACAGTGAGTGTACGAATTCAGGACAAAATTCAGGACAGTAGGTAAAAAATCAGGACAAAAGTTCAGGAAAAAGGTACGTTTTACAGACACATCAGAGGAGGTCGCACAATAGTACATAAGTAAGTAAATCGACAAACAACGCAAGTTGAAGTCAAAATAAGTTTATAATAGGTTGAGACACCTGTGACTTCCCTTTCTGTCCCTGCTTTTGGCTACTTTGTCACCCTCTAGCCCCCTTCTCACAGCTGCATCATGGTGATTTTTCTGCTGGGTTTATTTGTTATTCTGTCTTATGCTGAGCTGAGAGCCACAGATCAAAGTCAGGAAGTTCTCGGGGGCATATCAACAAGCGGCAGCGATAATTACCGTTGGCCGCACTTAGCGTGAGGATTTTCATCGCCCGCTATCGCAGATAATTATCGCCATGCTAGCACTGTTTTAACAACGCATAGCACAATTCCAATAATTATTCTAGTGATAGCGATGTTTTCCATGGAATACAGCTGGTTTTCCAGCAATGTTCCATGGAAAATGGCGATATCCTTGGTGATAGGGGCTGTGGTTTTAGCCACACAATCCACCCCCCCATGTTAGGTATGCCTTAGTCAGGAATTTACCAGACATTAAGGGGCATATTACCAACAACTAGCGATAATTATCGCTAGGTTGGCTTAGCGGCAATAATTTTATCGCCGTGTAGCGACGATTTTTATCGCCTAGGAGCCTTGATATTATCAAGGTTTATCTCCTAAGCAATAAAAATCGGCCGAAATGCATGAATATCGCTGAAAAGTCAGCGATATTCATGCATTACCGAGCAAATGCTCTTAGCCTTGTTATCCACCTCCCATTGGATAACATGGCTAAGAACTTGTCAGGGCAGGTGTTAGCTTTTGGAGCTGTTCGCGCTTAGCGCGAATATCTTCAAAAATTGGTAATAGGAGATAGCGATTTTAGCGACTGTTTCCAGTCGCTAACATCTTGGCACGCCCACTTTGCATGTCATTAGTGATAAATATCACTGACATGCAAAGCGGGGCCCAAGATGGTCGCTATCTCCTACTATCTGTCGCTAACTGGTGTTAGCGACAGCTAGGTAATAGGGAGATCATTTTATCTCTGCTTTCTTGGCTTTTAAAGCCAAAAAAGCAGAGATAAACCCCCTTGATAATATGCCCCTAAATTCCTGCGATAAGGCATATTTAATGTGATTTTAAATATCGCTAACGTTCGTTGTTAATATGACGAAGCTGGGTTAGTGATATCTTCCCATGGGAGTGTTGTCAGGCACACCTCCTTTGCATCTCATTAGCGATGCGATGGGAGGCATGTAGACAAGGGGCGCTACTGCAAGGATACACGCTCTAGCGTGTCCTTGTTGATAATTCGATAATATTATCGTCGCTTTTCGCCCGAAAACAGGCTCTAAAGCGGCGATAATATTGTTGCCGCACCTTGTCAATATGCCCTTTGGTTCTATTGTGAAGCGCTCTGCCACCTTTGAGTAAAGTTAGCCCTATAAAAAATGTTATTAAATCAAATAACTTAAATAATATAAATAAATAAAGGGCCAAGAAACACTTTTATCTGACCCTGTGACACCCCCACTCAAGCAGATATAGCAGGTGCTTCACTACGCCTTTGGCCCATTGTCATTCTTTATGTGATTATCATCCACAGTCAGAATGACAACGGGTCTTTGCACAGACTGAGCGAGGTGGGGGAGGGGCTTCTGCAGCCTCTTGTGTTCAAAAGAGAAGAGCACAGCTTGCTGCCATCCCCAAAATTAGAGACAAAAGGCGTCCCTGAAAGAAATCCTCAAGGATAGAAGACAAAAGGCCCAAATAACGGCAGTCCGTGAAATTTACGAACGATTGGTATATTAGCAAGGGTGTGCGATGAATATCGCAAATCGCGCTTAGCGCATATTTTTTCATCGCCGTCTATCGCTGGATCCTATCACGGAGATAGCGCGTTATTACCAATGTATATCTCCAATGCGATACAGGATCCAGCGATAGCAGCAAAATCTTCCAATAACACAAGTAAAACAGCAATAACGTTAAGCAAATAGCGCCACTAAAGCATCAAAGATGCCCCTTGCACTTGAGGAACACCAGCCCATAAATGCTTGTTGTACATGGTTAACATTCTATCGCTTTATTAATACCACTAGCAGCCCGTCCCGACGTTGTCCGGGTATGAATTGCTGCCGGCCAGTAGTATATTGCTTCGCAGGATTTCATTTTGATAGCATTTCTTATCTGTGACAGGCCTGTGAAACGCTCCGATTCACAGTGCACTACTGATGCACTTAAGAGTGCGCGTTCAGTAGTGTGTGAACTCTAGTTTCCCTACTTTATTTTCCTTGCAATATTATATAGCGCGAACTCGACAACATGGCATGAGCACAATTTACATAACAGAAGAACACATTGATTAGTGGTAGGCACTGGGAGACAAAGCGATTTGCCTGGAATCACAGGATGTTGAGCTGATGCCGAGATTCTAACGTAGCTCCCCAACTCTAAAGTTCGCAATTCTAGAACTTGTGGTGGGAGGTGTGTCTAAAAGTCTATGTCGTGCTGGGCATCAATGAGAGAGACCTGTGCATTTTTCCAATTGGTGGTGAAAAAATATGAGTATGTTGCTGGAGATGTGGGCCGTCGTGCCACCAATGTACTTACGGGGGAGCGTAAACACCCAATATTCCGCAAATTTCTTTCCGCATACCATCACTCTGCATACTTTCATTACGAAAGTACCATGACTCCGCAATGCCATTATAAGACATGGCATTACATTTTATATGCTTTTACCACGCATACATTTACAACAAAATTCATTGTAAATATATGAATGGTAAAAGCATGTTTTTTTAAAATGTTTGGATAAGGCAAGTATGGGTATAGGGATATATGTTTTGGGGTACTGAGGTATATGTTTTGGGGTGTTTGAGTATTTTAATGGTTCAGATATAGTTTTGGGTTATGGGGTACAGGGGTATTTTTAGGGTTCAGGGCTAGGTTTGGGTTTTGGGGTATAGGGGTATTTTTAGGGTACAGGGGTTGGTTTGGGTTTTGGGGTACAGGGGTATTTTAAGGGTTCAGGGCTAGGTTTGGGTTTTGGGGTACAGTGGTATTTTTAGGGTTCAGGGCTAGGTTTGGGTTTTGGGATACAGGGGTCTTTTAGGGTTCTGGGCTAGGTTTGGGTTTTGGGGTACAGGGGTATTTTTAGGGTTCAGGGGTAGGTTTGGGTTTTGGGGTACAGGCGTATTTTAAGGGCTATGGGCTAGGTTTGGGTTTTGGGGTACAGGGGTATTTTAGGGTTCAGGGGTAGGTTTGGGTTTTGGGTTACAGGGGTATTTTTAGGGTTCAGGGGTATGTTTGGGTTTTGAGGTACAGGGGTATTTATAGGGTTCAGGGCTAGGTTTTGGTTTTGAGGTACAGGGGTATTCTTAGGGTTTAGGGATAGGTTTGGGTTTTGGGGTACAGGGTAGATTTATAGGGTTAAGATGGGTTAGTGTTTAAGGGTGTTGGGGTTTTTTATAGAGTAAGGGTGGGTTATGATTATGGGGTGCAAGGGTATTTAAAGTAGGGGTGGGCGGAATTGGTGCGAACTTGGTACAATAAATCCGCAATATTTAGTTCCGTCAGATTTCCAATTATTAAAACAGAAACCTCATATATTCAAGGTAAAATAACAAGTATTTCTACATTCTAAAATGCATATAGTCATTTCGCAAAACTGAAATTAGCTTCCAGCAAGCAGTGAGAGAGGTGATGATTTTGAGATCAAGCCCCTGCAAACCATTCTGGGACGAGATTAGCAGTGGGAAGTGAATATTATAGTATCCAAATAATTCTACAAAGAGCTGCAGTTCACCTCGTTCTCCCCAGTTGTCCCCAAGAGGCAAATGCAATACCATTTAAAATATTATACATCAAGCTGCAGTTCACCTCATGGTCCCTAGATGTCCCTGATTAGGCAAATGCAATAGCATTTAAAATATTACACATCAAGCTGCAGTTCACCTCATGTCCCTAGATGTCCCTGATGATGCAAATGCAATAGCATTTAAAATATTATTTATCAAGCTGCAGTTCACCTCGCCGTTCCTAGATGTCCCTGATGAGGCAAATGCAATAGCATTTAAAATATTATACATCAAGCTGCAGTTCACCTCGTCGTCCCAAGATGTCCCTGATGAGTAAAATTCAAAAACATTGAAACCCTTTCATGAATGCTAAAAATAATGCTAAGCTTATCCCATAATGCTTTGCAGGGCCTTTTAGTTGTATTTTTGCCCATAACTGTGCATGGGGTGGTTCTAAGAGAATGGGACCTCCACTGAATTACTATTAAAAGGGAGCAGGAATGTATTGAACCTGGGAAGAAAAAACAACACTCGTGACGGAATGCCACCAGTGATTGTCACGCCCCAGCACACACCCACAGCACAATGCAGACACGCCCACAAGGGACTACTTTGCTGGCACGGTTCTTTTACATTTTAAATGTATATGGTGGGCATCTGCATAGTCTATGTCCTTCTGCTGCAACTGCCCTTTCCAACGCTGTAATGGGTGTTGTGATTGGTGCTGTGGTTCCTGAGTCTAACTGGCCAAAAGGTGCAAGTTCTCTCTTTATAAAAGTAGTATAGATAGACTGAGATCTTCGCATTGGCAAAGATCTTCCAAAAATTTCTAATCCTTGTCATCAGTCACCACACGAAGTGCAACTAACTACAAAGACTGACGAGAAACCTAAGAATACTTTGCGGACTGTATATCAAGGTCTATGCTTGACTCTGTTATAATTCAGACATCTACGAATGTTAGGGCGGGAACTGTCCGGGGTTGAGACTATAAATTGGAGGGAAAGGCACGTGTATAATGAGCATCAAACTACTAGAATAAACTCTAATTAACAAGAAATGTATTCTGTTTTGGGTTTTGGTAGCGTATGTTTTTGCAATGCATTGTGGGTAGCCGGATGTTCCTTCAGATTCTTTCACCCTGATCTTACCCGGGGGCTGCTAACATGTTAAAATAAAACTCTTGAGGGGCAGCAGGCTGAGCTGTGGGAGAGCACACGAGTGTGAGACACTCTGGTAAATGTGAAGGGGATTGTGAAGACAGCAGCAGAACCCCTGCCCCTCCCCCTCTCACCTCCAGTGATTTTATTTATTTTTATTTATGCATTTTTATATAGCGCAGACTTTACCCGAAGGCATCAGAGCACTTCGCAATAGGAACAGAAC
This sequence comes from Lissotriton vulgaris, assembly GCF_964263255.1. Lineage (NCBI taxonomy): Eukaryota > Metazoa > Chordata > Amphibia > Caudata > Salamandridae > Lissotriton > Lissotriton vulgaris. The sequence goes on from NC_141685.1 coordinate 255,242,721, forward strand.
TGACACATGAGGAGAACATTACACGTGAACAGATTACAAAAGCAGACGTTAAGTTACACACGGTAAAGTGACAATTGTGAGCAAACAAAATACATGAGGTAGCAAAAAGTGCACAGGAGGACAAAGTGACAAGTGTGCAGGGTACAAGAGGAAATATAGTACAATTAGAGGTATAATACTGCAATATATGCTAGACACTCAGGAACAAGAACAATTGTTACGTAGCCAATGCTGGCACTTGTGCAAGTATCAAAAGCAAGCAAAATGTGAGAGGTAGCAAACCGTGTGTTACAAGAGAAAAGTGGTGTGTGCATGTTACAAAAGAGTACCAAACACAAGTACAAGGATAATACTGCAATAAATGGCAAATACTCCAACCACAAGAACACACTGGGAAGGCACTTCCATAGTCATGGAGAGTAGAATTTTCAGTGATGGGAGGTCTTCCTTCAGATAATCGAGAGGACGTGAATTACTTTTGGAGGTGTCTTTGGATGAGGAGAACTTTGTGGTCCCTTTTGAAGGCCTGGGAGGAGGCGGTAGTCCGGAGCTGAGGCGGAAAGGAGTTCCAGATTCTCACCTCGTTGCCTGAAAAGGATTGGGCCATCGTTCTTTCCTTCTTGAAAGTAGGAGGTTCAAGCAGTAGAGTCTCCGCATTACGTGATGGTCTAGAGCCACCAGAGAGTTTCAGTGTATTCACCAGGTAGCGAGGAGAGGAGGAATGCAAGGCTTTGTGGGTGATACAAGCAGTCTTGTAGATAGCTCTAGCCTCGATAGGAAGCCAGCGGAGGGTGGATAACATCGGTGTGATGTGGTCGCTTCTTTTAGCCCCATAAATGAAACGAGCTGCTGAATGGAGAATAGATTTAAGGGGGGACAAGTGGGATTTGGGGAGGTCAGTAAGAAGAGAATTGCAGTGATTGTGACTGGTACATTCCATGTTCTGCGGCACATTAAATGTCACATAGATTTTCTATTGGAACAGAGGGCCATTTTATCAAGAAAGGGCTATATATTATCGCCGCTTTTATTGGGTTAACACCAGAACCTGGGCTTCTATGAGAATTCACAAGGGCATATTATCAAGCCCATTATCACCGCTTTAGCAGCAGTTTCCTGCCGATAAAAGCGGCAATAATGTATCGTCCTTTCTTGATAATATGGCCCAAAATTCTTTAGAGACTCCTCCGTTCTGATTGGCACGTCCTGACACAGTCATTGTCATGGTTATGCATGGTGGTATAGTGAATGGCATAGAGATGCCATACATGTTATTCTGTTGCACTCCTTTTGATGGCTATGTTTGGTGGGACGGTGAATGGCATTGAAATACAGCATAGGTTTTGTTCTGTAGCACTAGTCCAGTTGATGGTTACATTTAGCATAGAGGTACGGTAGTCATTGGTGTTCTCCAGGTGGAATTTGAGGTTGCAGAGGAAGATGTAGTCAGTGGAGGCGAGAGCCTGGGGAGCGAGAAAGTTGATGATGGAGTTGCTGAAGGGAGGGTGGTATCCGGGAGGTCTGTAGACGAGGGTGCCAGGGAGGGTGGTGTATGAGTTGGTCTGGACCTGGAAGAGGAAGTGCTCCATGTCGGTCGAGTGGTCGTCTATTTGGGTGGTGAGGCGGAAGGTGAAGAGAAAGAAAAGAAATAGAGAGACAAAAGAAAGAAGAAGAGAAACCCATAATGAAATATATGGACTAAAACATCAGAAAATCATCAAATTTCTTAGGCATGCATTTATCTATTTTGGGTCATTGTAAATGAAATTCAACTTTTACCAAAAAGGTCGAAAGTATAGATTCAGTAGTGACCCCACAGTCATCCTCACCAGTGCCAGCTCCTCTGCTGAGGCGGAGGAGCCCCGCCCCACTGATTTTAAGTAGTGGGACTAAAGGAAAACTAAAATGATAATAACTGAATGTTATTATCATTTAATTGTTTTCAGCAGCTTTGCGGGTGGGTCTGCTCTGCTCCCAGAGCAGGGGAGGAGTGGTTTGCCCACTCCAAGTGCGCATGAATGCTTGGCTGTCCATCTGGCGGTGGCCAAACAGTCATGCGCACTTTGCATGCTCTCCACAGAGGCTGCGTTACAGCCTGCATTGAGAACATGCTCAGTCCCCCAGTCCTTGTCTGAGCTCCGAACCACGGCGTTCAGACCAATCATAATGCTGCATTGCAGGGTTGTGATTGGTCAGAAGAGCCTGGGTGTGCTTCCTGGTTCCTGTTCCTGGCCCGAGTCCAACGGAAGAGAGACGGAGCAGATAAGTGGCGATAAGTTTGTGGGGTTTTTTTTACATTCCCCTTCCTCCTCACCCCGCCCTGCCACCCCACATCCGTGCCAGCCGCCACTGTTCCTCACTTAACTCATTCAAACCCTGAGATCAAGACTTTTAAACATCATTGGATTCAGGACAACTTGATTTTCAGTGTTGGGCTGTTTTCTTAGGGATGCCCACTGATAGTTGAACCATATTTCACCCAGTGAGCTGAAAAAGAAGACAAATGTGAAATTCAAACACATCCATCCCTGCCTCTTGAACACACCAATTACCCAAACCATGCTTATGAACGTTTGCTAATCTTTTTAAATGCCACCAAGAATTAAGTTTTTTAGTTTAGTCCATGTTTTTCGCTTTAGGCAATTTTTTTAATTTTTTTTTAAATTTAGACTCCCCTTTCTTAATATAAAAAGGCAATTTCATTTTAACAAAATCAGCGACAGATAAACCTTAATTTCTTAAAACATAGTTATTTTTAGACTCTGAATGAGCATGTTTGGTAATAACTTTTCATTTTTGTTTTAGAAGATTTGTGATGAGTTTTAGAAGCTTAACTAGCAGCCCGTCCCGACGTTGTCCGGGTAGGAATTGCTGCCGGCCAGTAGTATATTGTTTTGTAGGATTTCGTTTTGATAGCATTTCTTATCTGTGACAGGCCTGTGAAACGCTCCGATTCACAGTGCACTGCTGATGCACTTAAGAGTGCGCATTCAGTAGTGTGTGAACTCGACTTTCCCTACTTCACTGCAGCTCCATGTCCGTCGCTCGTCATGACGCACCTGAGCCGTCGCTTCTCCCCGCGCTCCTTACTTCACAGCCGCTCCATGTCCGCCGCTCGTCATTACACGCGTTGCGGCCAGCGCTACGTCGCGGCCAGCACAGCGTCCCGGCCTGCGCTACTTTCAGGGCACTACTTTTTTTTAAAAGTTATATTTTTAAATTTACGTTTTCTTTTTAATTTTTTATCGCCTATGTCCATCTGCACACCCTGACAATTTCTACAATGTATCGGGTGTGTGGATTGGCGCAGTGGTTCCCGAGTTTACCTGGCTCAAAGGTGTGTGTTCTCTCTTTCTAATAGTAGTATAGACTAGCAGCCCGTCCCGACGTTGTCCGGATATGAATTGCTGCCGGCCAGTAGTATATTGTTTTGTAGGATTTCGTTTTGATAGCATTTCTTATCTGTGACAGGCCTGTGAAACTCTCCGATTCACAGTGCACTGCTGATGCACTTAAGAGGGCGCAATCAGTAGTGTGTGAACTCGAGTTTCCCTACTTTATTTTTCCTTGCAATGTTATATAGCGCGAACTCGACAACATGGCATGAGCACAATTTACATCACAGAAGAACACATTCATTTGTGGTAGGCAAGGGGAGACAAAGCAATTTGCCTGGAATCACAGGATGTTGACCTGATGCCGAGATTCGAACGTAACTCCACAGCTCTAAAGTTCGCAATTCTAGAACTTGTGGCGGGAGGTGTGTCTAAAAGTGTATGTCGGAGCTGGCCATCAATGAGAGAGACCGGTGCATTTTTCAAATCGGTGGTGAAAAAATATGAGTATGTTGCTGGAGATGTGGGCCGCCGTGCCACCAATGTACTTACCGGGGGAGGGTAAACACCCATTATTCAGCAACTTTCTTTCCGCAGACCATCACTCCGCATACTTTCATTATGAAAGTACCATGACTCCGCAATGCCATTATAACGCATGGCATTACATTTTATATACTTTTATCACGCATACATTTACAACGAAATTCGTTGTAAATGCATGAATGGTAAAAGCATGTTTTTTTTAAAGTTTGGATACGGTAAGTATGGGTATAGGGGTATATGTTTTGGGGTACTGAGGTATATGTTTTGGCGTGTTTGGGTATTTTAAGGGTTCAGATATAGTTTTGGGTTATGGGGTACAGGAGTAGTTTTAGCGTTTAGGGATAGGTATGGGTTTTGGGGTACAGGGGTATTTTTAGGGTTCAGGGCTAGGTTTGGGGTATAGGGGTATTTTTAGGGTTCAGGGGTAGGTTTGGGTTTTGGGGTACAGGGCTATTTTAAGGGTTCAGGGATAGGTCTGGGTTTTGGAGTACAGGGGTATTTTTAGGGTTCAGGGCCAGGTTTGGGTTTTGGGGTACACGGGTATTTTGGGGTTCAGGGGTAGGTTTGGGATTTGGGGTACAGGGTTATTTTATGGCTCAGGGCTAGGTTTGGGTTTTGGGGTACAGGGGTATTTTTAGGGTTTAGGGCTAGGTTTAGGTTTTGGGGTACAGGGGTATTTTTAGGGCTCAGGGGTAGGTTTGGGTTTTGAGGTACAGGGGTATTTATAGGGTTCAGGGCTAGGGTTAGGCTTTGGGGTACAGGGGTATTTTTAGGGTTTAGGGATAGGTTTGGGTTTTGGGGTATAGGGTATATTTATAGGGTTAAGATGGGTTAGAGTTTAAGGGTGTTGGGGTATTTTAAGGAGTACGGGTGGGTTATGATTATGAGGTGCAGGGGTATTTAAAAGGGAGGAGGGTTGACACCCGGAGCTGGAATGTACAGAATCTGGGAAGAAAAACAATGATATATTTGGCACAACCCTTGCTTTTTTTCCCCGTAACCCCGCACCCCGCACACACCCACAATATAAGATATGGCATGAAAGGCAGAACACTAAAACAACAGTTGATGGACAGAATACAGAACAATGTCACACATTCACCCCAGTACAGAGATCTGGCCCTAAATCCATCATTGCTTTGTACTTCCACACCACCCCAGTTCAGACATGACTATATGCAAATCAGCTTTGACCCTGTGCCACATGGGAACAGTCCAGCCTGAAATGCAAGCCATGTCTTTCCTGGACCGGAATTAAGCATCATAGGACCAGTTCCTGACTATCAGCTGTGTTCAACCAGGACAGCTTGACTCCAATGGTGTGGAGAGCATGGGACTCACGTCTGAGCATACCCATCCTACTCGGGGTGACAAATGCAAAAACAACAGTTGATGAACAAAATGCAGAACAATATCATACATTCACCCCAGTACAGAGATCTGGGCCTAAATCCTTCGTTTTTTTGCACTCGACACCACCCCTGTTCAGACATGGCCATATGCAAATCAGCCTTGACCCTGTGCCTCATGGGAACAGTCCAGCCCGAAGGGCGGAACATACCACACGCCCCCAGCATTTGTCACGCCCCTCAGCACACGCCCACAGCACAACGCAGACACGCCCACAAGGGACTATTTTGCTGGCACGGTTCTTTTACCTTTTAAATGTATATGGTGGGCGTCTGCATAGCCTATGTCCTTCTGCTGCAACTGCCCTTTCCAACGCTGTATTGGATGTTGTGATTGGTGCTTTGGTTCCTGAGATTACTCGCCTCAAAGGTTTGGGCTCTCTCTTTATTATATTAGTATGGATTGTTGAAGATCAACACACGCCACAGATAACAAACTGCCAAATCGTAAAGTGACGAAGAGTCGACCCAATAAATGCTGGTGCAGAAGTGATTTATTCAATCGATGCCAGCGCTGCCGCCATGACGCGTATCGGCTCCGAGGAGGCTTGATCACATGACAATGTATTGTATGTATATGTTTAATTCATGTTTTATTACATTATATATATATATATATATTACTTATTGATTTTAAACATTATAAAATATTTATAACTATGTTTATTTTATTTGTAAGTATTATTTAGTTTATTTTAGATTACTTTTTTTAATTTTTTTATTTTTTTTCCAAAAACCTTTATTGCACCTTTACGTTTACACAGCTGTAGGCCTACAACCCGTGGGGCTGGCCGCCATCACAGTTCGGCAATCATCATGCATTAGTGTCAAGATGGAGTCAAATGTTACTCTTTTATAATCCTTATTACTACATCAATTTAAAGGTACAGTATCATCATTATTCTGCTGATCAGTACATGTTCTTGTTTTTTTGTTTTTTTGCATAAAACACTAACAAAACACAAAAAGCTTAAGGAATCACATTGCGGTCTTTCAGTTTGGTTGTTGGTCGCATTGACTGAATAACGACGCATCCCCCCGTGTCAAATCAACCTAACTCCTTCCTAACTACGCTAAGTCGTGGTAGTGTGAGTGTTCAGGCTCTCCCGGTCGCGGCCCCCTAGGTATCTCCCCAGGCGTATCTCTGGAATCCATCCTCTAATGCCGTGTTCTATCCTGTTTTGTGGCCACCCTTCCCTGCGGGATCTGTGAAGTCTACTAATCCTCCTCCCCCTCCTCATCCGACATAGCTTGATCGTCTTCCAGCAAGGGATCACAGATCTCCCCTCTGTACACGTTCCACTTGGTCCATATTTTGTTCCATTTCCCCGGGCAGGCTCAGAGTATACCGCCCTTTCTGTCACCATTACTCTGTCCATGTTTAGGCACCATTGTGTTTTTGTTGGCACTTCCGCCGCTCCCCAGCGCTGTGCGATATCTCGCTTGGCTACTATCATGCCTAACGTGACCCTTAGCTGACCATGTCTGGATAAATCATTAGTTTCCCACACATTTAAGAGGCACCTCCGTGGTTCAGGTAGTAGAGAGATCTCTAGTGTCAGTGATATTGTACGCAATATTTGTTTCCAATACTCCTGGATACAGGGCAGTCCAATATAGTGTGAAAGAACGTGCCCTCCTCCCCACACCCACGTAGGCAGTAAGGGTTCTGTGCTCTGTGAATGCGGTGTAGTGTAGTCCTAGTGTAGTATACCCTATGTAAAACTTTTAGTTGTACGAGTCTCAGTCTGGCGGAGATGCCGACTTCCTTAGGCGACGCCATCGCCTCATTCCATTCGTGCTCGTCCATTTCGTGAGTGTCACCCTCCCATTTCTCCTTCAATGGAGTCATTGGGTCCGGTAAGTTGTTGAGTAGTTTACGGTATGTGAGCGACGTCTCACGCTCTATCATGAAATCTGTGAGAAGGCGGTCTTCAAGCGGGGACGATTCCGGCAATTCAATGTCAGGGGGTATGGCGGCGAGCAACGCATGTCTTATCTGAATATATCTGTATAACTCCCTCTCTCCCAAGTCGTATAGCTCTCTCAGTCTGTCAAAAGGCACCACGCCTCCCCTTTCCCATAGATCCCCCACTGTAGATATCCCTATAGCATCCCAGTGTGAGAATCCTCTGCTGTTTCTCATGTTACCCAGGGCTCGTGAGTCCCATAGTGGTGTAAGCTTGGTTATTCTCCCCTTCCATCCTAGTGCCGCTGTCGCCGTATGCCATAGCATCACGGTTAGTCTGGTGGGTCCTTCCAATTTACGCATTTTACGTTGATCGTACACCAGAGCCAGTAGGCTGTTTGTTCCTAGCTGTGCTCTATCTGCTTGAAATGCTGGATAATTTTGCGGAGTGTGCAGCCAGTGGTTGATGGGTTTCAGTTGTGCCGCCCAATAATACAATTTCAGATTTGGGAGCCCGATTCCGCCATCGTACCAGCCCCTGTGTAGTTTGGATTGCGCAATGCGTGCCGGTAGGTTCCCCCACAGAAGATTTGACACCAGTGCCGCTACTTTTTTAAAGAAACTCGGAGCCACCGGATATGGAGTATTTTCAAGTTTATATAGAAATCGGGGCAAGGACATCATTTTATATAGCGCTGCCTTCCCCAGTAGCGTCAGAGGCAGCCCCGCCCAAAACTTGACATCCTGTTTAAGTCGTTCCATGGGTGGCCCCAGATTTTTGTCCATAAATTCCGTTGGGTCCCTTGTAACATGGATACCCAAGTATTTAAAGGAAGATCCTGCTGCCTTTAGAGGGCATTCTGTACTTAGCGCCGGGATCGGACCCTTCAGGACATACATCTCCGATTTGTTCCAGTTTAATGTGTATCCCGATATTTTACCATGGCTGTCGCAGAGATTCAAGAGTGCCGGCACCCCGTGTTCTGGGTCCGTTAGGTATACCAGCATGTGATCCGCATAGAGGGAAAGCCGGTCCTCCCTGCCCTCCGCCCAGCGTATTCCCTTCAGTAGCGGTGTAGTTCTAATTAAAGTGGCTAGTGGCTCTAATGAAATTGCAAACAGCAATGGCGAGAGTGGGCATCCATGACGAGTGCCTCTCCCCAGAGGGAATGGTCGCGAGATATGGCAGTTTGCTACCACCTGCGCAATAAAGTCAGCGTATAATAATCTAATCCATGCAATAAATTTGGGGCCAAATCCCAGCCGAGTCAGAACCTCAAACAAGTAGTTCCACTCTACAAGGTAAAAGGCCATTTTGGTGTCCAGGGCCAATATTACTGCTTGAGTAGGGATCGACTCCGCCTTAGCCAGCACCCCGCGTAATCTGCGCAGATTGAGCGCCGTGTTTCTATGTGGCATAAATCCCGACTGGTCCGGATGTATGAGGGTGGGCAGATGAGGCAGAAGTCGGGTCGCCAGGAGTTTGGCAAGGATTTTGACTTCTGCATTAAGTAGCGAGATAGGGCGATATGAGGAGCATTACTCTGGTGGTTTCCCCGGCTTAGGGATTGCTACTATACTGGCCAGTCTCTGATCTGGTGGAAGTATTCCCTTCTCTAAACACTCCTTGTACATTGCTAGTAAGTGTTTGCCTAGTCTCCCCGGCGTCGATTGATACCATTCTATAGGTATGCCATTTGGTCCAAGCGCCTTGTCCGGGTGCAGAGCATTAATAGCCAATTGGATCTCCTCTGTGGATATATCTGCATCTAGCTATGCAGCCGCTTCCGAGGGAAGTGTCTGTACCTCAATATGCTCTAACGCCGCTCTGGCCATTTCAGGTGTCACTACTCATTCAGGGGTGTATACCTCTTCGAAGTGTGTCGCGAGCGTCTCGACTATTTGTTCCGGGTTTGTGTGTATTTCCCCCAGTCCGTTCCTCACCTGTTGTATACCTCTAGAACTACCTCCCCTCTTATCGAGCCATGCCAGCATCTTACCCGCCTTGTCTCCTACTTCATAAATCCTATTCTTTGTGTCCGTTATTTGTCCCTTAACCTGAGTCCGCACATGATCCGTGTAAAGTTGCTGTTGGAGGTGAAGTGCGTGGGACGTGGCCGGAGTGGGGTGCAGTTCATGCGCTGTTGACAGTTCCCGTAATGTTAATTCCAATCTGGTTAGTTCCTGGGCTTTCTCCCTTTTGTAACCCGTAATTGAGTTTATGGCTTGACCCCTAAATACCGTCTTATATGCCTCCAGACAACCTCTGAGGAGCGTACTGAGTCTACATTCTCAGCGAAATACTGTGTCGTCACCTGTTTAAGAGCCTTGCGGACTTGGGGGATCTTAAGGTATGTAGCTTGTATAGGGTATATTCATTTGTGTGACTTCTCCTGGGTGGATATCGTTAGGGTGATCGGGGAGTGGTCTGATATTCCCCTTGGGTGAATTTCTATGGTGTCTGTGTGTTGGATACCATTGCCTAGGGCCAAGAAGTGATCTATTCTCGACATGCTGCCGTGCACAGCGGAGTGGAAGGTGTATTGCTTAGCCTGGGGGTGTATATGCCTCCATATAGCGATGAGACCCATAGCTGTCAAAAAACGCTGGAAGTGGGAGGGCCCCCCAGCGGGAGCCACCATCGGGAACCTATCTATTTGTGTATCTACAATGGCATAGAAGTCTCCCCCAAGAACAACATCCCCCTCGTGAAGAGTCAGCAAGAAGTCTGCAAGTTTCGGGAGCTGCACCGAGTGTAGCGCTGGGGGGATGTATATAGAAACCAGATTAAGGAGCCTACCCTCACACTGTCCCTGCAGGGCAGGGAAGCACCCCTGACCGTCAGTCTTAGTGTGCAGTGGAATGAATTTTGAGGATTTCTGGATTAGAATGCCAGTCCCCCGAGATCCTGACGTAAATTCCGAATGGACTACCATTTTGTAACCTCTCCTATCCATGGCCTTGGATGCCCCTCCCGTTAAATGTGTCTCTTGTAGGAGTGCTATGGCGGGTTTCAGCCTTTTCAGTGCGGTCAATACCAGTCCACATTTCACCTTATCTCCCAGCCCTCTCACGTTCCATGACAGTATTCGCAGGGAAGAGCCCCGCGAAAGTGGTTCAACCCCTTCCGTTCTGAGTGTCGGGTCGGCTGCCATATACGGTTATGTGGACATTGGTGCGTCTAACATGCTTCGTATCTAGAATGTTATCTCTCCACCTGTTCATGAGACTGCATAGTGTCATTATATAGGAGCTAGACCTTTCGTGTATGTACCAAACTTTAGTTAAACCGCCTGAATGCATTACATTATTCCTCGACCATACATGTGTATTCTGAACAATACCAAAACAGTCCCCCCCTCACCCCTCATCCCTGCCCCCCTGCCCCCCTGCTTAACGGACTTCCAACTGCCCGCCTCCCCAACTGAGCAGAGTGCTTAACCCATCCCAAAACCAGAGTACATGCGTGTAGGGGGAGAGTGTCTCCCCGAGCAGGCGGCATCCCTGCTCACAACCGGGGCCAACCAGGCCAGCGTCCATCTGCAACAGTAAAATACTAGTTCCAGTCACAATAGACAGCGTTCATTCTTGTTCCTTCTGTTCCGGGTCATTCTTCTCCGTCAGCCTCCGTGAGTTCAAGTGTCGGGGATCTTCCCGCTCCTCCTCTGCCCGATGTTTGTGACCCTGTCCGGCTGTCGTCTCGGTGCACGTGATTCGGTCTGTGAGTCCTTTGTGGCTGGCCCGCAGTGCGCCAACCGTCAAGCCAGTCCCTGGCTGCATTGGGGGAGTCGAAGAACCAGACCTTCTTATCAGCCTCTACTCAAGCCGGGCCGGGAAGAGCATTGAATAAGGCAATTCTTTCTCTCTTAACGTCTTTTTTACCTCAAGAAAAGTTCTCCTTCTCCGTGAGACTTCCGCCGTGTAGTCTGAGAAAATGACACCCTGGAGTTCTGAATCTGGATGGCTGGTGCCACTCTAGCCGCTTGTAAAATAGCGTCCCGGTCTCTAAAGTTAAAGAGCCTCGCTAGTATCGGCCTCGGCGGGCCTCCTGTCTTCGGCTTCCCCCTGGCACACTATGGGTCCTTTCCACAGAGAAGAAATGTGAGAGTCCTTTGGGCTGGAGTTGATTCTTGATCATATCCTCCACGTAGAGCTCCATAGCTCCTGTAGTTTCAGACTCCGGCACACCTAAAATTCTGACGTTGTTCCTCCGAGAGCGCCCCTCCTGATCATCCAGCTTTTCTCTAAGTTTTTTGTTGTCCGCTTGCAATTTACCCATTTCTATTTGTAACTCAGAGACATCTTCAACTAAGGATTTGGTCACTACTTGGACTTGTTTTACTCTTTCGTTCATCTTCTGGAGGTCTGCGCGTATCAAGGTAACTTCGGTCGCCGTCGCCCCCACCGTCTCCTGTACCTGAGCCAATGCCGCCAGAACATCGTCCAATGTTGCCTTCTTTGACCCCTCGGAGTCCACCACTTTCCCCGCAGGCTTGCATTGTTCCTGGGGGGGTTGTCTGTTTGTCGTAGGCGAATTTGTCGAGTTTGGCTTGGGTGGAGCTGTGCCTGGGGCCTCTGTTCGCCATGCTGTACAACCCGTGATTGTATGATCAGGGAAAAGGACTCCACTCGTGCCTCCTGGGTGGTATCTGCGTTTCAGTTGCCGCAGCCCCACCTTATGAGGCGACACCAGCCTTCTCACTTGCGGGCTTATCTGCTGGTTCGTCCACCGTGGGCGGTGCGGGTTCGGTCAGGGTCCTCTGCAAATCGTCTGCGGCGGGGTATTCCACTGTCCCCCTCCCGGTGTCAAGCTCGATGCACCTGAGTCACGTCTCGGCGCACTAAGCCTTCTGACCATACGAAGGTATATTGTTTAATGTCCGCACCCATGAGCACACACAGTGCTCGCTCTTATTGCCGCCCAGTGTGTCTGTGTCCTGCAGGCCCAGAGCATACCCATTTAGATCCGCTTTTAAGCTTTCACTTTGCCAGGTGTTGCCTCTCCTCCTGTAGTGGGGGGGAGTGACCCTTCGCGGTCCGACGGCCTGTCGACCGCCTTGCTGTTGGTACGTCCCGAAGGTCTGTGGGGATCGTGGATCGCCCCTCTCACCCTTGGTGCCCTTCTCCCGGTCGTGTCACTTCAGGTGTTTCTGCCCAGGGGTCCAGCACTTGCCTGGCCGTGTTGCTGTAGTCGGAGCCGATCCGCCATCCAAGATGGCGGTTCCGCCCTTGAGTCGCAGTTTCTTCCGTGAAGACTCACCCTCTGTTATCGGGGCCGCGCCCGATACGCCGACCCTCTGCAAGCCCGTCTATTTGTACTGGAGTCTTTTCGGGTTTTTCTGATGTTCCGGGTGGAGGTCCGACACTTCCGGTCAATGTCGTCCGCCAATGCTGTACTTCCGCCCGGGCTCAGTCTGCCGGCCACTCCGCTGCGTTGAGGAGGACAGTAGGCCCCTCCTCGCACCTCGCCGTTACTTCGATTACCGTGCCGCCGCTGCCTCGAAACTGCTCCGTTGGGTGTCGCACGGTCGCCAGACCCAGCCCGCCCGACTGGATGATGAATTTAACGGATATTACCTCCGGATTAACGCGGGATGCCGCCTTACAGTGGGAGCCTCTCCAAGGTGCTGCCGCCATCGGTGGCTGCTAGCCACGCCCCCGAGATTACTTTTTTTTAAACGATAATTTTAATAACGATATTTTCGAATTCAACATTTTTCCTGATAATTTTGGACTTACCATGTTGTAGATAGGATGTTGATATTCTTGACATCGATATTCTTGTTCCGATATTTTTGTAGGTCGATTTTTTGACCTTCAAAATTTTTGTCAGTGATCTGTCTTGCACATTTTGGGGGTAATCCCACACACTTACCTGCTCTCTGCATTGCACTCCTTGCTTCTCCAGGCACAGACTCCCAGAGTACACTGCAGCAATCCTAACACTGCCTCATGCTGCTGAAAGCCGCATCAAGATTGGCCTGAGCCAATGATTTGTGCTCCCACTGGAAACCTGTGCCTGCTCTCTCCAACCCACCAATGCAGCTGGGGTGTGAGAGAGTTTCACTGCGCATGTGGTTTTGGCCGGCCAACCAAACCCACATGTGTAGTGAAGGCAGTTCCCACCACTCCCTACCCAGCCTGTCACCAACCTGGCCCCGCCCCCAAGCCTCAGCTCCATGAGGAAAATAAAATGATACTAAACAAGAGTTTGTTGTAGTTTGATTTTCATTTTTGCTTGGCTGCTGGCAGGTGGAGGAACGCTCCTCCACCAAAGCGGAGGAGTCACTGCTGGTTGTGAGTTGCAACATTGGTGGATTCTCCCAGACCAAACCTGAGAGCAATGTCATCTTTGGGTATGTGTAACATTACTGAACAGAGCCTGCCGGTTGATACTCTAGCTCTCCATGTTCTTTGTCATAGTCCTCTTCTCAGACTCCCTGTCGCTAATACAGTGTTACAGCTATTCTCAAACTAACAAACCATGTCGATGAACCTGCATGGAAAAGATATGCAAGCCAAAATCGAAAAGCGTTTCTTACGAAAAAGAAATACAGGCTAATTCAAGTCAATTTGCACACATAGCTACAAATAAATGAAAATGTCAGCACATAAATTCAGCATTAGGTTCACGCTACACCTTAAGGAAATGTAAAGTAACTTTGAATGCATGGATACAAGTGTAACTGAGAACTGTATTATGAATACCAAAGCGAAAGCATTAGTACACATGCTATATAAATCTCCCTCGTTTCTAAAGTAAGTACTTTGTAAAAGTGTAAAGATGGTTTATCAAATCTCTAAAGACTACATTTCATTTAATAAAATTAAGGCTCACAGTGTATATATGAATCTCTAATTCTACATTGAATGCACTTCACTACTAAATTCAAGTGCAACAATTCACATTAATAATGTTAGGAGACTCAGAATATGTAGTGATAAATGCATGTATATATTGCGTATTTGTGACTTGTAAGGGGGAGCCAAAATTACACTGCTCCATTACCCCCCCTGATGGCCCATCAAGCCATCATATCATGATAAAGATCTCTTATCAGATGGACCATTCTAAACCTCATGGGCTTCCTAAATGCTCATCTGGATTCCTCCAGATGCTTCTATGTCTGCTCTTCTCCTCTTTACTACACTCCTCGCTTGTGCACGTTTGTATTCATTATAAATTGCAAACAGGAATAATCTGCAAAGAGCGATTACCTATAGAAGCTTAAAGATACTTCCAACAATCCACTCCCTAAGTTTCCAAACCATCTGCCTACTGCAGAAAATCAATTTCCAATTGTTCCTCAAGCACATGTTGCCCTAACACCTTCAAATCTCCCTTCAGTCAATGATGTTTTTGATAAATTTCTTCAAGTCCTTACTTTTTTTGCTCCGGGACACTCTCGCAGTAGCCGTGCACTTTATAAATCCTACCATTCATTAATTTTTTCAGGGATGTAACTAAAACAGTGTTGAACTTTTGACATCCATGTATCAACATACAGGGGTGTGCCCTAATGACACCACTATACCTGGGCCTGAAATAAGTTAAACATAAATATGGTATATTGTGGGTAAAGATCATACATATGTTAGATCCTCAATAAATACTTCAATTAATCACTGGTATATAGGTGGGATTTTGAAGTACATAATTTTTCTCATTGGTAGCGTAATAATCTTTACTCTTGGTACTGGTACCTGGAGTGCGCATTACATTTTTTATTAAACATCAAAGAAAACACAGAAAAAAGGAGCCATCCAATCTTGAATACACTAAATTGCTTTTTGGACTCATACCTAAGGACAGGATTATCCTCCATGTGAAACCATTTAAAGGAGGACTTCCTATGTGGACTGCACAGTAAATAAAGAGTGCAGCCACATTGTTCAAATCATCTGGAAGACTGAAGCTGGCAAATGTCCCGTGCAGGCCCATTGTCGTTTTCCCTATGTTAGCATGAGCACACTGCAGTCTTCACTTTGCTTGGCACACGCTGCACATGTACTTTGCTTTGTGCCATGCTGTACTTTCACACAGGACCTAATGTTGTTTTTGCATTCTGCACTTTCCTGAGATTCAGTCTGAACACAATAGACAAGGTCAAACAGCAGTGCCCCTTGTTATTCTGTTTTGGACAGGCTTTCGCAAATTGACAAAACACACAAATACAGCTGTTGTTTGGGAACATGTACTCTTTGTCAAATGAGTATGCACAGACATGCAAACACACAGACAAGATCGTGACTACACCTGAGATGCACAACCTTTATCTGTGCATGCTAAGATAAGGGGTCTGCTGCAAACACCCCGAGATCTTTTGATATATAATTACTTTGCTTCTGTAGAAGGGGAGGGAGTTAGCTTACCCTATCTTATACATTGACAGCTCCCTTTATGATTAATGGATTACTTACTATGCTGACCATATTTGTGTTAGGCATCTTCTTACTTATTGTGGCATGTATACTGCATACTAGAGTGCAATAGTTAAAATAAATATTTTAAACTTTTCTCATGTCTCTGTCTCTTATTGTGGACAAGTACGAGTGCGAGAGCAAAAGGGAGTGTTCTGTCACCGCAGTACCTGAGAATATTAGGAGTGTTAAGCTCTGGGGTGGTAATCACTTGTTCCTCTGTGAGTGAGTAGGAGGGCAAGTGAGACACTATAGCTAGTCGGTCCAAGGCTCATGTCTACTAAGGTGGTAGGAAAACTCATTCCCTGCCTACTAAGGTTCTATGGTCCCAAGGCATAGTTTTGTGATTTCACAGAATCCCTGCAACATGGTGCCCAAAGTTTGCTCTAGTACTTATTTGGGGAACCCCTGAATAGCACTTGAGCACATGGTGTGGAGAATTCACCTCCTCAGTTTGTAGGTTTTTCCTATTGCTGTATTTTTTACAAGCTTTGATTGTAAAAGGTTAAAACCCACTTTTGTGCTGCGGTTGGAATCTTTTCCTTTTCCTATGCCTCAACTAGTTGTGATTTCGCCTCATTGCAATGCAGCAGTTGCTCAATACTTGTTAGAGCATGGAGTCCCCAATGGATGCTTCTATTTACATAGCCATTGGATTCAGTTTCTTGTCCGTGCAGTTATACCTGTGTCTGCACCTCCTTAACGCTGTTTATTTTCTTACAGATCCTGCTAAATCTACAACATCCACAGAAACTTTGAAAAAGCGATGTCACATGTTTAAAAGCACTGAAGTGAACTTTTAAAATGACATTAGGGAATGAGAGAACTGATGATTTTGGGGTCCCCCCTAACATAGGGGGAGGACCAAGCAGATGCCTTGAACACAAAGAGCATAAGCAAAAAGCACATGTTGTTGAACTTCGGTGGTGGTTAGGACCACCCCAAGCACAGGTATCGGCAAAAAAACAATCCCAACCAAAGGCCCTGCAAAGAATTATGGGACGAGATTAGCAGTGGACAATGAATATTAAAGTGTCCAATATCAAAATATTTCTACAAAGAGCTGCAGTTCACCTAGTTGTTATTAGATGTCCCTCATGAGTCAAATGCAAAGCATTGAAATTATTCTTACATCAAGCTGCAGTTCCACTAGTCGTTACTAGATGTTCCTCACGAGTCAAATGCAAAACCAATGAAACCCTTTCATCAAGAATTTGCATTTGACTGAGCCCTTCAACACGTCCTCAGGTTGATAACGATAGCACCAGCAAAGGCTAAAGTGGGAAAACATATGGCAACAAGCGCAACCTGAAAGGAATACATAATTGCGCACATACTGAACACAATTATTCAACCTAGAGCGATATAAGAGCAAACATAATTGCAATATTGTCCAAGGCAATTTAACAGTCAAATGAGACATACATCACAATATAATGTTCTGAGCACTTAACTTACTGCATGAGCAGCAAAGAAAGAGGAGCATCATGGGAAATGTAGTTTTATTTGCATACAAAACAATTTTCATTGGCTGCTTTGAGTAGCAAAGAACAGAAAGAGAAGCATAATCCGAAGCCTCCAGTCCTGTAATAGAACCTTCTGCGACAACCTGCTTGTATGAAAGTCTTTGATGGTTAAAGTGCGTCTTCGACAACCTGATTGTAAGAAAATCTTTGATGGTTTAAGACATTTTAACAGGCGCAACGTAACCTACACTAGGGTGACCAACTGACATATGGACACATTTAGAACAGTGAGTGTACGAATTCAGGACAAAATTCAGGACAAAAGTTTAGGAAAAAGGTAGGTTTTACAGACACATTAGAGGAGGTCGCACAATAGTACATAAGTAAGTAAATAGACAAACAACGCAAGTTGACGTCAAAATAAGTTTATATTAGGTTGAGACAACTGTGACTTCACTTTCTGTCCCCGCTTTTGGCTACTTTGGCACCCTCTAGCCCCCTTCCCACAGCTGCATCGTGGGGATTATTCTGCTGTGTTTATTTGTTATTCTGTCTTATGCTGAGCTGAGAGCCACACATCAAAGTCAGGAAGTTCTTGGGTACATAGCAATAAGCGGCAGCAATAATTACTGGCCTCTCTTGGCGTGAGGATTTTCGTCGCCGGCTATCACAGATAATTATATAGATAATTATATAGATATCGATGTTTTCCATGGAATACCGCTGCTTTTCAAGCAATGTTCCATGGAAAATGGCGATATCCTTGGTGATTGGGCCTGTGGTCTTAGCCAATCCACCCCCATGTTAAGTTTGCCTTAGTCAGGAATTTAACAGACGTTAAATTCCTGCGATAAGGCATCCTTGATTTGATTTTAAATATCGCTAACCCTCGTTGTTAATATGACGAAGCTGGGTTAGTGATATTTTCCCAAGGGAGTGTTGTCAGGCACACCTCCTTTGAATCTCATTAGCGAAGCGATGGGAGGCGTGCTGACAAGGGGAGCTACTGCAAGGATACATGCTCTAGCGTGTCCTTGTTGATAATGCGATAATATTATCGCCGCTTTTCGCCCGAAAACAGGCTCTAAACCGGCGATAATATTATCTCTGCCCCCTGTCAACATGCCCCTTGGTTCTATTGTGAAGCGCTCTGACACCTTTGAGTAAAGTTCGCCCTATAAAAAATGTCATTAAATAAAATAACTTAAATAAAATCCATACTAATATAATAAAGAGAGAGCCCAAACCTTTGAGGAGGGTAATCTGAGGAACCACAGCACCAATCACAACACCCAATTCTGCGTTGGAAAGGGCAGTTGCAGCAGAAGGACATAGGCTACGCAGACCCTCACCATATACATTTAAAAGGTGAAAGAACCGTGCCAGCAAAGTAGTCCCTTGTGGCGTGTCTGCGTTGTGCTGTGGGCTTGAGCTGGGGGGCGTGACAAATGATGGGGGCGTGTGGTACGTTCCGCCCTTCGGGCTGGACTGTTCACATGAGGCACAGGGTCAAGGCTGATTTGCATACGGCCATGTCTGAACTGGGGTGGTGTGGAGTGCAAAAAAACGATGGATTAAGGCCCAGATTTCTGTACTGGAGTGAATGTATGAGATTGTTCTGCATTCTGTCCATCAACTGTTGTTTTTACATTTGTCACCCCGAGAGGGATGGGTATGCTCAGACGTGAGTCCCATGCTCTCCACACCAGTGGAGTCAAGCTATCCTGGCTGAAGACGGCTGATAGTCAGAAATTGGTCCTAGGATGTTTGAGTCCGGTCCAGGAAAGACATGGCTTGGCAGTTTGGTCTTGAATGTTCCCATGAGGCACAGGGTCAAGACTGATTTGCTTAAGCCATGTCTGAACTGGGGTGGTGTGGAGTGCAAAATAAATGATGGAATCAGGCCCAGATCTCTGTATTTGGGTGAATGTAAGACATTGTTCTGCATTCTCTCCATCAACTGTTGTTTTTACATTATGCCCTTCATGCCATGTCTCATATCGTGTGCTGGGGGTGTGGGCGTGTGCGGGGCGCGCGTTGTGTCAAAAATGTCATTGTTTTTTCCTCCCAGGTTCTGTACATTCCAGCTCAGGGTGTCCACCCTGCCTCCTTTAAATACCCCTGCACCCCCTGTTCAAAACCCACCCTTACTCCTTAAAATACCCCAACACCCTTAAACACTAACCCCTCTTAACCCTATAAATATACCCTGTACCCCAAAACCCAAACCTATACCTAAATCCTAAAATACCCCTATACCCTGTACTCCAAAACCCAAACCTAGCCATGAACCCTTGAAAAAAACCCTGTACCCCAAAACCCAAACCTACCCCTGCACCCTAAAAATACCCCTGCACCCCAAAACCCAAACCTAGCCCTGAACCATGAAAATAACCCTGTACCCTGAAACCCAAACCTACCCCTGAACCCTAAAATACCCCTGTACCCCAAAACTCAAACCTAGCCCTGAACCCTAAAGATACCCCTGTACCCCAAAACCCAAACCTAGCCCTGAACCATAAAAATAACCCTGTACCCCAAAACCCAAACCTACCCCTGAACCCTAAAATACCCCGGTAGCCCAAAACTCAAACCTAGCCCTGAACCCTAAAGATACCCCTGTACCCCAAAACTCATACCTAGCCCTGAACCCTAAAGATACCCCTGTATCCCAAAACTCAAACCTAGCCCTGAACCCTAAAGATACCCCTATACCCCAAAACCCAAACCTAGCCCTGAACCCTAAAAATACGCCTGTACCCCAAATCCCATACCTATCCCTAAACTCTAAAACTACCCCTGTACCCCATAACCCAAAACTCTATCTGAACCCTTAAAATACCCAAACACCCCAAAACATATACCTCAGTACCCCAAAACTGATACCCCTATACCCATACTTACCTTATCCAAACATTAAAAAAACATGCTTTTACCACTCATGCATTTACAACGAATTTCGTTGTAAATATATGCGTGGTAAAACCATATAAAATGGAATGCCATGCGATATAATGGCATTGCGGAGTCATGATACTTTCATAATGAAAGTATGCGGAGTGATGGTCTGCGGAAAGAAAGTTGCGGAATAATGGATGTCTACCCTCCCCCAGTAAGTACATTGGTGGCACGGCGGCCCACATCTCTAGCAACATACTCATATTTTTTCACCACCGATTTGAAAAATGCACAGGTCTCTCTCATTGATGGCCAGCACCGAAACACTTTTAGACACACCTCCCACCACAAGTTCTAGAATTGCGAACTTTAGAGCTGGGGAGGTACATTTGAATCTCGGCATCAAGTCAACATCCTGTGATTCCAGGCAAATTGCTTTGTCTCCCCGTGCCTACCTCAAATTAATGTGTTCTTCTGTAATGTAAATTATGCTCATGCCATGTTGTCGAGTTCGCGCTATATAATATTGCAAGGAAAAATAAAGTAGGGAAACTCGAGTTCACACACTACTGAATGCGCACTCTTAAGTGCATCAGCAGTTCACTGTGAATCAGAACAATTCACAGGCCTGTCACAGATAAGAAATGCTATCAAAACGAAATCCAACAAAACAATATACTACTGGCCGGCAGCAATTCATAACCGGACAACGTTGGGACGGGCTGCTAGTCCATACTAATATAATAAAGAGAGAGCCCAAACTTTTGAGACGCGTAATCTCAGGAACCACAGCACCAATCACAACACCCAATACAGCGTTGGAAAGGGCAGTTGCAGCAGAAGGACATAGGCTACGCGGAGGCCCACCATATACATTTAAAAAGTAAAAGAACTGGGCCAGCAAAGTAGTCCCTTGTGGGCGTGTCTGCATTGTGCTGTGGGCGTGTGCTGGGGGGCGTGACAAACGCTGCGGGGTGTGGTACGTTCTCATGAGGCACAGGGTCAAGGCTGATTTGCATATGGCCATATATGAATTAGGGTGGTGTGGAGTGCAAAAAAACAATGGATTTAGGCCTAAATCTCTGTACTGGAGCAAATGTATGATTGTGTTCTGCATTCTGTCCATCAACTGTTGTTTTTGCATTTGTCGCCCCGTGTGGGATGGGTATGCTCAGACGTGAATCCCATGCTCTCCACACCACTGGAGTCAAGCTATTGTGGCAGATGAAACTGGTCATAGGATGCTTGATTCTGGTCCTGGAAAAACATGGCTTGGCAGTTTGGACTGCACTATTCCCATGAGGCACAGGGTCAAGGCCGATTTGCATATAGCCACGTCGGAACTGGGGTGGTGTGGAGTGCAAAAAAACAATGGATTTAAACCCAGATCTCTGTACCGGGGTGAATCTATGACATTGTTCTGTATTCTGTCCATTTCCTGTTGTTTTTACGTTCCGCCCTTCATGCCATTTCTCAAATCGTGTGCTGGGGGCTGGGCATGTGCGGGGCGCGGGATTACGGGAAATAAAAAGCAAGCATTGTTTTTTCTTCCCAGGTTCTGTACATTCCAGCTCCGGGTGTCCATCCTGCTCCCTTTAAATACCCCTGCACCCCATAATCATAACCCACCCTTACTCCTTAAAATACCCCAACACCCTTAAAAACTAACCCATCTTAACCCTATAAATATAACCTGTACCCGAAAACCCAAACCTATCCCTAAACCCTAAAAATACCCCTGTTCCCTAAAAACCAAACCTACCCCTGAACCCTAAAATACCCCTGTACCCCAAAACCCAAACCTAGCCCTGAACCCTTAAAATACCCCTGTACCCCCAAACCTACCCCTGTACCCTAAAAATACCCCGGCACCCCAAAACCCAAACCTAGCCCTGAACCATAAAAATAACCCTGTACCCCAAAATCGAAACCTACCACTGAAGCCTAAAATACCCCTGTACCCCAAAACCCAAACCTAGTCCTGAACCCTAAAGATACCCCTGTACCCCAAAACCCAAACCTAGCCCTGAACCCTTAAAAAACCCCTGTACCCCAAAACCCAAAACGACCCCTGTACCCTAAAAATACCCCTATACCCCAAAACCCAAACCTAGCCCTAAACCCTAAAAATATGCATGTACCCCAAAACCCATACCTATCCCTAAACGCAAAAACTACCCCTGTACCCCATAACCCAAAACTATATTTGAACCCTTAAAATACCCAAACACCCCAAAACATATACCTCAGTACACCAAAACATATACCCCTATACCAGGCGCGCAACACCCATTGGGCTCACCGGGCTTAAGTCCCCCCCACCATCGCCTCCTCTGCCCGGGCTAAGATGACACACACTGAAATGATGCAAGAAGGCAGCGCATCCGATCCGATCCGAGAATGTGATTTCTATTATGCTTTCTGAGAGGCCCAGCAGCCCGAGCCAGCCAGCCAGCCTCTGAACAGTTTCAGTGAGTGAACCCCCCTGCTCCCACCTCTTGTTTTCCTTTAGAGTGGTGCCGCCGAAGTGAAATCCTTGCCTGAAGGCAGGGATTTCACCTAAGCACTTGATGGGTTGTGAGCATGGTGTATGAAGATGTGCACAGCAGGGGGAAGGCATGGCCAGTTAAGGTGACACGTTTCCTTTGTAAAGGAATTTCTGCTGGCATCATAGCCCAGGGTGTGCTGTCTGTGCACTTGTATAGATGTGTATTCCATACAAGTGTACGGACAGCAAACCCTGGGCTATGATGCCAGCAGAAATTAATTTACAAAGTAAAACCATCACCTGCACTGCCATCCCTTTCACTCTGCTGTCTGTGCACTTGGATGGAATTCATATCCACGGCGCTGCTCACTAGATAAATGGTGAACAGGGCCATGGATCTTTCTATTTTCGCATTGAAGGGCACCAAGGAAGAAGCAGAGGAGGCCCAGGCAAGGAGAATCCAGGAGCCATTTGACCCCCACCTATCTACTCTGAGACCTTCGAGGGGCTGGATGCCAGGACACAGTGCTGCTGATCAGCCAGACTCCACAGTATAGTATCAGAGGAGCAGGCAGCAGTTTTTTATGTAAGTTTCATTAACTTTAATGCATTTTTCAGCACAGCAGCACCTACTGCCTGCATATCTAGGTTACTGTGAATGTTGTTCTTGACTTACATACATAGAAACGTCAAAGAAGACAGTCCCCTACAAATATGCAAATGTAGTGTAAGTTTGTAGTGTTCATTTTTTTTGGGGGTGCTAGTGGGTAAATTTAGAGTTCAGGGAGGGTGTGGGTTTTAGGCTTCCAGGGGGAATTTATGGTTCAGGGTGGGTACGGGTTATTGGGTGCCAGGGGGAATTTATGGTGCAGCATGGCTATGGGTTTTGGGGTGCCAGGGGTAATTTTAAGGTTCAGGGTGGGTGTGGGTTTTGGGGTGCCATGGGATTAACTTTAGGGTTCAGCGTGGGCATGTGTTTTATAGTGCCAGGGGTAATTTTAGGGTTTAGGGCAGGTGTGGGTTTTGGGTTGTCAGGGGGCTATTTTAGGGTTCAGGGTGGGTATGGGTTATGGGGTGCCAGAGGGGAATTTATGGTTCAGCATGGGTATAGGTTTTGGGGTGCCTGGGGTAATTTTAAGGTTCAGGGTGGGTATGGGTTTTAAAGGGCAAGAGGGGAATTTATGGTTCAGAATGGGTATGGTTTTCGGGGTGCCAGGGGTAATTTTAAGGATCAGGGCGGGTATGGGTTTTGGGACTACAGGGAGGTGATTTTAGGGTTCAGGGTGGTAATGGGTTTTGGGGTGCCGGGGGTAATTTTAGGGTTTGGGGTGGGTATGGGTTTTGGGGTGCCAGGGGGGGGGATAATTTTAGGGATCAGGATGGGTATGGGTTTTGGGGTGCCAGGGGTAATTTCAGGGTTCAGGGCGGGTATGGGTTTTAGGGGTGTGAGGGGGTTAATTTTAGGATTCAATGTGGGTATGTGTTTTGGTGTGCCAGGCGTAATTTTAGGATTCAGGGTGAGTATCGGTTTTGGGGGGCAAGGGTGTAATTTTAGGGATCACTGTGGGTATGGGTTTTGGGGTGCCAGGGGTAATTTTAGGGTTCAGGGTGGGTATGGGTTTTGGGATGCCAGGGGTCATTTTAGGGTTCAGGGTGAGTATCGGTTTTGGGGGGCAAGGGTGTAATTTTAGGGATCACTGTGAGTATGGGTTTTGGGGTGCCAGGGGTAATTTTAGGGTTCAGGATGGGTATGGGTTTTGGGATGCCATGGGTCATTTTAGGGTTCAGGACGGGTATGGGTTTTGGGGTGCCAGGGGGGTAATTTCAGAGCACAGGGTGGTAATGGGTTTTAGGGTGCCAGGAGTAATTTTGGGGTTCAGTGTGGGTAAGGTTTTGGGTTAATTTTAGGGTAGGTATGGGCTTTGGGGTGCCAGGGGGCAATTTTAGGGTTGGTATGAGTTGAAGGGTTGTAGGGTTTTAAGGAAATGTGGGTGGGTGTGTGCGTGTATATATATACTAGCAGCCCGTCCCGACGTTGTCCGGGTATGAATTGCTGCAGGCCAGTAGTATATTGTTTTGTAGGATTTCGTTTTGATAGCATTTCTTATCTGTGACAGGCCTGTGAAACGCTCCGATTCACAGTGCACTGCTGTTGCACTTAAGAGTTCGCATTCAGTAGTGTGTGAACTCAAGTTTCCCTACTTTATTTTTCCTTGCAATATTCTATAGCGCGAACTCGAACACATGGCATGAGCACAATTTACATTACAGAAGAACACATTAATTTGTGGTAGGCACGGGGAGACAAAGCAATTTTCCTGGAATCACAGGATGTTGACCTGATGCCGAGATTCGAACGTAGCTCCCCAGCTCTAAAGTTCGCAATTCTAGAACTTGTGGCGGAAGGTGTGTCTAAAAGTGTATGTCGGTGCTGGCCATCAATGAGAGAGACCTGTGCATTTTTCAAATCGGTGGTGAAAAAATATGAGTATGTTGCTGGAGATGTGGGCCGCCGTGCCACCAATGTACTTACCGGAGGAGGGTAGATTTCCGCAGACCATCACTCTGCATACTTTCATTACGAAAAAGTACCATGACTCCGCAATGCCATTATAACGCATGGCATTACATTTTATATGCTTTTACCACGCATACATTTACAACGAAATTCGTTGTAAATGCATGAATGGTAAAAGCATAATTTTTTAATGTTTGGATAATGTAAGTATGGATATAGGAGTATATGTTTTGGGGTGCTGAGGTATATGTTTTGCGGTGTTTGGGTATTTTAAGGGTTCAGATATAGTTTTGGGTTATGGGGTACAGGGGTAGTTTTAGCGTTTAGGGATAGGTATGGGTTTTGGGGTAGAGGCGTATTTTTAGGGTTCAGGGCTAGGTTTGGGTTTAGGGGTATAGGGGTATTTTTAGGGTTCAGGGGTAGTTTTGGGTTTTGGGGTACAGGGGTATTTTAAGGGTTCAGGGCTAGGCTTGGGTTTTGGGGTACAGGGGTATATTTAGGGTTCAGGGCTAGGTTTGGGTTTTGGGATACAGGGGTATTTTAGGGTTCAGGGGTAGGTTTGGGTTTGGGGGTTCAGGGTTATTTTTATGGTTCAGGGCTAGGTTTGGGTTTTAGGGTGCAAGGGTTTTTTCAGTGTTCAGGGGTAGGTTTGGGTTTTGGGGTACAGGGGTATTTTAAGGGTCCAGGGCTAGGGTTGGATTTTGGGGTACAGTGGTATTTTAGGGTTCAGGGGTAGGTTTGGTTTTTGGGGTACAGGGGTATTTTTAAGATTTAGGTATCGGTTTGGGTTTTGGGGTACAGGGTATATTTATAGGGTTAAGATGCGTTAGTGTTTTAGGGCAGGGGTATTTAAAGGGAGCAGGGTGGACATGCGGAGCTGGAATGTACAGAACCTGGGAAGAAAAAACAATGAAATATTTGACACAACGCGCGCCCCGCACACAACCAACACTCCCAGCACACAATATGAGACATGGCATAACACCCCCAGCACACAATATGAGACATAGCATGAAGGGCGGAATGTAAAAACAACAGTTGATGGGCAGAATGCAGAACAATATCATACATTCACTCCAATACAGAGATCTGGGTTTAATTCCATCATTTTTTTGCTCTTCTCACCACCCCAGTTCTGACACGGCCATCTGCAAATCAGCCTTGACCCTGTGCCTCGTGGACACATTCCAGGCCCAACTGCCAAGCCATGTCTTTAACCAGTTCTTGCTATCACCCATCTTTAGCCAGGATAGCTTGACTCCAGTGGTGTGAAGAGCATGGGACTCACGTCTGAGCATACCCCTCCCACCCGGGGTGACAAATGCAAAAATAACAGTTGATGGACACAATGCAGAACAATGTCATACATTCACCCCAGTACAGAGATCTGGGCCTAAATCCATCGTTTTTTTGCACTCCACACCACCCCAGTTCAGACATGGCCATATGCAAATCAGCCTTGACCCTGTGCCTCATGGGAACATCCCAGCCCGAAGGGCGGAACGTACCACATGCCCCCAGCATTTGTCATGCCCCCCAGCACAAGCCCACAGCACAACACAGACACGCCCACAAGGGACTACTTTGCTGGCACGGTTCTTTTACTTTTTAAATGTCTATGGTGGGCGTCTGCATAGCCTATGTCCTTCTGCTGCAACTGCCCTTTCCAACGCTGTATTGGGTGTTGTGATTGGTGCTGTGGTTCCTGAGATTACCCGCCTCAAAGGTTTGGGCTCTCTCTTTATTATATTAGTACTAGCAGCCCGTCCCGACGTTGTCCGGGTATGAAGTGCTGCCGGCCAGTAGTATATTGTTTCGTAGGATTTCATTTTGATAGCATTTCTTATCTGTGACAGGCCTGTGAAACGCTCCGATTCACAGTGCACTGCTGATGCACTTAAGAGTGCGTGTTCAGTAGCGTGTGAACTCGAGTTTCCCTACTTTATTTTCCTTGCAATATTATATAGCGCGAACTCGACAACATGGCATGAGCACAATTTACATTACAGAAGAACACATAGATTTGTGGTAGGCACGGGGAGACAAAGCGATTTGCCTGGAATCACAGGATGTTGAGCTGATGCTGAGATTCTAACGTAGCTCCCCATCTCTAAAGTTCACAATTCTAGAACTTGTGGTGGGAGGTGTGTCTAAAAGCGTCGCTGCGGGTGTTGGTCAGGACGAGGGTTGTGGATGGGCGCCGGCCGTTTTTGACTACAACGGCCTGCTGGGATACAGTGCCCACACCCTCCTCCATAGGACTCACAGGACCTCCAGTCCAACATCATTGATACATCTAATTCAGACAAAATAATAGCGTCAGGAAGAACCAAAATAATAGGATATACTGTAGCTGGCAAGGAGATCCCAAGACCACGCTTCGGTACTTCTCCCACGCATGCGACGTCCGACCAACTTAAAGCCCTGAAGAAGTCCCAGGTTGGGACGAAACGCGTCGGCTGTTTATGTTTGACTAAAATGTTTTGAAAATAAAGGATTTGAAGAAGAACTCCAACATCTCCAAGATATATCATTAACATTACATTTGTTACAATATTTGTGGTGCACCTTTGCGGTTGTTTGTATTATTAAGAATTCCCCAGGGAAAAGGCACAGTGATGATGGGTGCCATTCAGTGTGCACACAGTCCCCTTGTTTGAACTTAAGGGTTTATATATTGCATGGGGGATAGATAGTCAGGTGCTTAGTCTAGTAAGGGTCCATCATCTTTGTAGTTTCTGGCATTTAAAATATTATTTATCAAGCTGCAGTTCACATCGCCGTCCCTAAATATCCCTGATGAGGCAAATGCAATAGCATTTAAAATATTATACATCAAGCTGCAGTTCACCTCGTTGTCCAAAGATGTCCCTGATGAGTAAATTTCAAAAACATTGAAACCCTTTCA
The DNA here is from genome assembly GCF_964263255.1 of Lissotriton vulgaris. Taxonomy (NCBI): domain Eukaryota; kingdom Metazoa; phylum Chordata; class Amphibia; order Caudata; family Salamandridae; genus Lissotriton; species Lissotriton vulgaris. The sequence goes on from NC_141685.1 coordinate 255,270,619, forward strand.
TGAATGCTAAAAATTATGCCAAGCTTATCCCATAATGCTTTGCATGGCCTTTTAGTTGTATTTTTGCCCATAACTGTGCTTGGGGTGGTTCTAAGAGAATGGGACCTCCACTGAATTACTATTTAAAGGGAGCAGGAATGTATAGAACCTGGGAAGAAAAAACAACACTCGTGACGGAATGCCCCCAGTGATTGTCACGCCCCCAGCACACACCCACAGCACAATGCAGACACGCCCACAAGGGACTACTTTGCTGGCACGGTTCTTTTACATTTTAAATGTATATGGTGGGCGTCTGCATAGCCTATGTCCTTCTGCTGCAACTGCCCTTTCCAACGCTGTATTGGGTGTTGTGATTGGTGCTGTGGTTCCTGAGTTTACCTGGCCAAAAGGTGCAAGTTCTCTCTTTATAATAGTAGTATAGATGGATATTCACACGTTCCGTTTCCGCCTCAAGGCTCGCTTACTCCAAGCGCCCTCCCAAGCAGCACAGGACGATAGCCAGTAGGTATATATAGTTAGGATTGTTTTCCATAGGAAATCCGCAACATTCTATTGGGAATAACTTTGGCGCCGGTTGAGGAATATGCCTGTAATTTTCCTTAAATTTGCCTCGCTGCGCTCCGCTCCTTCCCTGAAAGTTTGGGGGGGATTCGTCAAGCGGGGGCCGAGATAAAAGGGGGTCCCAAAACATGTTTTCCCCATGTTAATTTCCATAGGGCGGTTGGACCCCCTTTTAGCCCGAACGGCTGAACGGAATTACACCAAGCTTGGCAAAATTGTAGGGACTGGTACACAGATGTGCCTTTGCTATGTTTGGTGAAAATTGCTCCAGTGGTTTTTATGAAAATTAACTTAAAAAAAATATATATATCTGGGCGGAGCCTAACCACACATCTCATCGTGAGATCTGATTGGCTGTCAGCACTTCATCCAAGAAGTGTTGGCAGCCATCTTGGGACCAATATACATGATAGCACCTCATTAAAAAGCATTGTAGTTAATAGAGGGTTTTAGGACTTTAGTTACATTATAAATCATTTGTTGATGGTACCGTACTCATTTTAGGAATTGTGGTGTTTTCTAAGGTGATTTTACATGTGAAAAAGCCTCCTGCTGGGATATCATGAATCATGTTTGAAAGAAAACTATTATCTCATGCTTTTCCCACAGTGGTTTGGAAGGGGATCTATAAGCTAAACTGAAAGCATTTTTTCTGTAAATTCACATTATCTTTCTCAGTCATGTGAGAATGAAGTCTGACATTCTCAGTAAAATATGTACATCCAACAAGGACAGAGATTCTATGGCAGGACGGAGGCTCCGATTATGCTTACTCAATTTCTTTACTGACAAACACAGCAGCCAATCAATATGCAGTAAAGAAACAACAACAATACCCAGAACACCTGGTAACCATAGAGTATGAGAAGGTATAAATAGGGTCATAGAGGTGAACACTTCCTCTTTCTTTGCTGCTTCGCAGCCAGTTAAGTGCTTTTACATTACTCGCTTTCTAGTATATGCGTTTTAATTACAGCTTTGTTGCTTTCATTATTACCTCGTATGGTTAATTGTTATTTAGCCCTGTGCTTATATTAACGCTACTTGCCGCTTTGCGCTCCCTTTCCTTGGTGCGTTGTTGACGCGTCTTCACTCTAGACTCGGCTTCTGTGCCGGTGCTTTGGGAGCGTGGGCGACACCTCCCGACAGGGTTATCTTTCTAACCCGGGTTTTCTTTTGTGGAGCGGGAGCGGGGCTGAAGAGACGCGCGTCTTCCGCGCAAGTCTTCTAGGCGGCAGCGATTGTTCGCGCATGCGCGCCGGATTGTTTACACGTCTTCGAGCGTGTATTCTTTCAGACGCCACCTGCGCCACAGCTTCAATTGGTGACTGGATTCACTGCGCCCTACTTGCTGCCGCTTGAGCTCCTTGACGCCCACAAACGATTGAAAGTTTGGGGGTTGTAAAATTTTGACTAGGCTTTGCCTGGAGTGGTAAAATTTTTGTCTATTAATATTATTGACATTGTGCAGGTCTGCTCCCTCCACATTCAATTCATTGCTTCTTCACAGAGTTTCTGTGTTATCAGACTTGCGCTAGGGGTACCACTCCCCCAATTTAATTGGCTTTGCCTCTTACAACTTAACCTTCACTGGGCATTTTTTGGTAGACATTGTCGCCATGGCAGATTACTGCGACGAAGAAGGTTACGAATACTATGAGGAGGATGAATCCTCTGCTTCATTTGAAGATTTCATGGGTCATGCGCTTTCTCAAGCAATCGCGCCTCTGAAAAAACATCTGTCAGATTATGCTGCGCAGCAGGGCTGGGTGCCTCCTGCCTCAGGGCGTTCCAAAAAATCGCCCAAAACTGCTCATTCCAGTCATTTTCAAAAACTTGCCAAAACTCTTTCTGCCCCTTCTACAAAGAAGCGCAAGAGGTCCTCTCGTTCTGACCCTCCGTCTGACACGGATGACGATACTTCATCATCTTCTTCCTCCGAGCCTTCTAAGCCTCCTTCCAAAAAATCACGAAAGGAGCATTTTGTTGACGCCCCTTCTTCCCCGCAAATATTAACTTTCAATCCCGCAGATATTATCCATCCTCATTCTTCTTCTTGGATGCCTGCCCCTGAGGTGGCTCAGTACATTCAGTCCCACATCCGTCATTCCAACGACAAGGATGTGAGAGCGCGTTTGCGCTCTGAATGCCCACGTCCTGATTTACCAAACAAGTTGGCCGCTACTCCTGATGTGGATCCTACAATGATCACTTATATGAGGAAATATTCTAAGGACCCTACCAAAGGCCTTGATAGATCGTGGCGTTTGTGTCAGGACAAACTTTTGGATATCTTGGGCCCACTTACGAAAATTCTGAACTTGGCCTTCCAAGCCAAAGAATCTGGTTCCATCATTGACCCCGATGCTCTGGTCGGTTGGTCCCAGTGGGCAATCTGTATGCTTGGCAACGCTAATTGTGCCTTGTCCACTGAGCGACGGCGCTCTATCCTCATGAAACTAGATCCAAGACTTACGGATTTGGCCTCTTCGGAGTCGGGCCCTATGGCCCAAGGTTTACTTTTTGGTACCCCCTTCCTAAAGGAATTGTCAAACTTTGTTTCCACCTTTAGGGGCCTTGACAAAGCCCAGTCTAATTTAAAAAGGGCTTTCCGGCCGGTTTTCGGCAGGGCCGGACGAAGGGGGCGTTCGTCCGGCCGTGGTTCCGACAATGCTCCCCAGCGAGGGGACAAGTCCCAGCGTGGTCAGCAGCAATATTCTGCAAACAAGTCTTCCTTCTACCCCTCTAAGAGGAATAGAGGTCAACCAGGCAAAGGTGGATACTCAGGAGGTTATGGAGGACGACAAGACTCTTCCCCATCAGGTGAGCTTGATTTCAGCATCAAATATAATTTTGGGGGGCAGGATTCAATGTTTTCTCGACAATTGGCGTTTGATCTCAAATGATTCCTGGATTCTGGAGACGGTGAAAGGGTACAAAATAGAATTTTACTCTCGCCCTCACCAAGATCTTCGGCCTCGCCCTCTTGTTTTTTCCCAACAAGATCAGAACTTCATCTCCGCGGAAGTCTCCTCTCTTTTGACAAAGGGAGCCATCACTCTTACCTCTCCTCATCCCCAAGGTTTCGTCAGCACAGTTTTTCTCGTGGAGAAAAAAGGGGGAGGATCTCGTTTGGTCCTCAATTTAAAGGACTTCAACGGCTATGTCGTTTATCACCATTTCAAGATGGAGGGCATCCATCTTCTGCGAGATCTTCTTCAAGAAGGAGATTGGATGGTTCGTCTCGACCTAAAAGATGCTTATCTCTCAATACCGATTTACGCTCCGCATCGCAGATTCCTTCAGTTCCAATGGTTGGGCAGGTGGTACGAGTACAAGGTACTTCCTTTCGGCCTATCCTCCGCACCGTGGTGCTTCACAAAGCTCCTACGTCCAGTGATGGAGTCTTTGCGGTCACGCGGAGTGCGTCTTACTGTCTATTTAGACGACATTCTCCTTTTGGCTCAATGTCCTGTTCTTCTGCAGTCTCACTTGCACTGGTCCATAGACCTTCTGCAATCCTTGGGTTTTCTTATCAATCCCCTGAAGTCCGACTTTTCTCCATCCCAATCTATGTCTTTCCTGGGTTTTCAGATAGACTCGGTCTCTTGTCAGCTTCTTCTTCCAGGTCAGAAGATAAGGTCCATCAAGAGGGACTTGAGATTGTTTCTTGCTCAACAGACGGTCTCGCTCAGGTCAATAGCCAGGATTGTAGGTCTCTTATCGTCTTCCATCCAAGCGATCTTTCCAGGACCTCTGCACTATCGGGCTCTTCAGCGCCTCAAAATCCGTCATTTGCAGAAGGGTCTTCGTTATTCAGATCACATCCTCCTCTCGGAGGACGCCAAAACGGAAATGAGGTGGTGGTTGGACCACATGGATTCCTGGAACGGCCGGGCTCTGTTTGGGAGGACTCCCGATGTTGTGATAGAGTCCGATTCCAGCCTTTGGGGCTGGGGAGCCCGTTGCGGATCAGTGTCAACCGGGGGTCGTTGGTCTCCGGAGGAATTGACCCTACACATCAATTGCCTAGAGCTGCTGGCGGGCTCCTTCGCGATTCGGTGCCTCACCCCTCAGAAGACGAATTGTTGCATTCTTCTCCGAATGGACAATGTTTCGGCGGTTCGTTATGTGAACAAACTGGGGGGTACCAGATCCAAGCTTCTCTCGGAGATTGCAAAGGATTTTTAGCACCTTTGTCTGGAGCGCAAGATCACGATTATTGCAGAATACCTGCCGGGTTCTCGCAATCTGATCGCGGACTGGAACTCTCGTCACCTGAGAGATTTAAGCGATTGGAGACTCCATCCTCGTGTGTTCCGCAAGCTGTCCCGCTTTTGGGGGACTTGTCATCTGGATCTTTTTGCCTCCCGCCTCAACACCCAGCTTCCCCGATTCTACAGCTGGCGTCCGGATCCGGAGGCGCTTGCCACGGACGCATTTCTCCAGACGTGGCCTCGCCATCTGTGTTATGCATTCCCGCCGTTCCTCATGATTCCCCTGGTGCTGGCCCGAGCACGTCTATTCTTGTCGGAATTGATTCTAATCTCCCCTCTTTGGAGGGCTCAAGCGTGGTTTCCAGTTCTTCTGGAAATGAGCTGCTCGACGCCACTTCTACTTCCTCACATGTGGAACCTCCTGTTGGATCCGCTTTGCGAGCCTCACCCACTGGTGCTGTCCGGTCAACTCCTTCTGGTAGCATGGAGAATTTCGGGGGACGCTGGCAAATCCAGGGCTTATCGAGCGACGCTACCAGATTTATCAATGAGGCTTGGGCACCCAACACACACAAGCGTTATGCATCATGTTGGAAGCGCTGGTGTGATTGGTGCTCACAGCGGTCGGTGGATCCCGTTTCAGCGGATCTTTCTTTAATTCTTAATTTTCTGGCGTCCTTGGCATCCTCTGGGCTAGCCTACAGAACGGTTAATAACTTCCGTTCGGCACTTTCTGCAGGCCATGTGCCTTTTGATGGTAAACCAGTGGGGGAACATCCCCTGATCTCTAAGTTGTTAAGGGGCATCCGGATGGAAAAACCTCCTTGTCCCAAATATGTAGCCCTTTGGGATGTCTCGGTTGTTTTGCGCTTCCTGTCAGCCTGGCCTTCCAACACTCTTTTGACACGCAAACAACTGTCAGCCAAGCTCACTATGCTTTTGTGCTTGGTCTCTTGCAAACGAGTTTCTGATGTGCGGGCCTTAGATCTCGCCGGTCGATCTTTTTCTCCTGAAGGTGTTACCTTTGTTATTTCAAGAAGGACTAAGTGTAATTCGCCCTCTGTGTCTTACCCTTCTTTTCCCCACAATCCTCAGTTGTGTGTGGTTCAGTGTATTAAAAATTATGAGGTAAGTACGGCGCCTTTTCGACATGATTTACATGGCCAATTGCTTATTGCATTGCAGAAACCTTACAAACCGGTAACTCCGGCTACCTTGGCACGTTGGTTACGTTGGCTCATGCATGAAGCGGGCATTGACATTTCTCTGTTTGGTGCTCATTCTGCTAGAGGAGCCATGGCTTCTAAAGCTTACTCCATGGGTGCCAGCCTTCAAGACATCATGAAGGCTGCAGATTGGTCTTCTGAAACTGTGTTTAAGACTTATTACTTTAAGCCTATTCGTGATGTTGCATCTGTTGTGGTGGTGAAGCTTTAATCAAGCATAATCGGAGCCTCCGTCCTGCCATAGAATGGAAAATTTGCTAACATTCGTGCCAAGAATTTTCAATTCTATTAAGGACAGGAGGCGAGGATTATCCCACCCTTATTTCATGATTGTCTTTATAATGCATCTTGCTTTTATACTGTATAACTCTGGTTCTTCTTTATGAAATGTTTCCATCCCTGTAATGGTTACTATGTTCAACTTTTGGGGAACAGTTTTTACGGCCTCTGTCTCTTTCCCTCAGGCTCCGACCTTAAATGAGGTGAGCCGGGATTTTCTTCTCCTGATTGGTCTCCTGCTGTTCCTCTGGTTCTTTGAAGTTCCTTCTCCACGTCAGCCGGACGATGACCTCTCCGGGGGACTCCTTTGATGGACTGTTACCTTGATGTTGATTTTTCTTATTATTGACTATGGACAAAGAAAAAGGAAGTGTTCACCTCTATGACCCTATTTATACCTTCTCATACTCTATGGTTACCTGGTGTTCTGGGTATTGTTGTTGTTTCTTTACTTCATTTTGATTGGCTGCTGTGCTTGTCAGTAAAGAAATTGAGTAAGCATAATCCTCGCCTCCTGTCCTTAATAGAATTGAAAATTCTTGGCACGAATGTTAGCAAATTTTCCACTGTCAGTTGATTCCTTTCTGTTCTACTGCAGCCTCCTAGAGTGTTCTAAAGAACAACTAGAGCGCTAACAGTCCTACTTATTACAAAGGTATGGCACACCTGAAGCCATCTAGATTGGAATAAAGTGGTAACTCTTAAAACATTTAATTTAAAACGGAACAAAATGAGGGGGTATATTTTGCCATAGAAAGTATGATTAGTGCTGCAGAAAGAAAAATTAGAGCACATTTTGAGTGACTTCTCAAATCCTCTTCAATTTCATAAAAAGATTCTGACATGCAGTCTCCCAAGATGGTCACCAGAGACAAAAGAGCCCAAATGTAGCCCAAATATTACCCAGATGTAGCCCAAGTATAGCCCAATGACAGAATGTCCCAGAGTGTTCTAAAGAACAATTAGAGCGCTAACAGTCTTACTTATGACAAAAGTATGGTACACCAGAAGCCATCTTGATTGGAATGAAGTGGTAAGTCTGACAACATTTAATTTAAAAGGGAACAAAATTAGGGGGTTAATTTTGTCATAGAAAGTATGATTAGTGCTTCAGAAAGAAAAATTAGGGCACATTTTTAGTGACTTCTCAAATCCTCTTCTATTTCATAAAAAAAAATTCTGACATGCAGACTGAAACATGCACTTTGAATACCAGCAGCAGACTTCCCTGGTGAGCAGTAGCTTTACTACAGTGATCTTTTGAGGAACTAAAGTGCTAACATTCAGAATTTATGACAAATGTGTGATACATCTGAATGCCTTCTTGATGGAACCAAAGTAAACAAGCATTGAAAATGCAATAGATCTCGCCCTCGTTTAAGTTAAAACCATTCTGTTTGTAATGAGGTGGGTTTTTAGCTTTGCTTTTATTAGTGTTTTTAAAACTTTCATGTAAATAACATGCATATGTATGCATATATGTATTTGTATGCATGCATTAATATTTGTATTTATATAGATATGAAGATTATATATGTTTATATATTTATGTATATATATATACACATACATATATATAAGTGCATATATATGCATATATATATGTGTATATGTGTGTGTGTAGAGAGAGTTAGAGTGGTAGAGGTAGAGAGGTAGAGGTAGAGAGGTAGAGACTAGTAGAGAGAGAAGTAGAGAGAGGTAGAGAGGTAGAGAGTAGAAAGTGAGTAATAGAGAGTTGAGAGTGAGTAGTAGAGAGTAGTAGAGAGCAGTAGAGAGAGTAGCAGAGAGTGAGTAGTGGAGAGTAGTAGAGAGTGAGTAGTCGAGAGTGAGTAGTAGAGAGTGAGTAGAGAGTAAGTAGTAGAGTGAGTACTAGAGAGCAGTAGAGAGTGAGTAGTAGAGAGTAGTAAAGAGTGAGTAGTAGAGAGTGAGTAGTAGAGAGTGAGTAGTAGAGAGTAGTAGAGAGTGAGTATCAGAGAGAGAGAATAGTAGAGAGTAGTAGAGAGTGAGTAGTAGAGAGTAGTAGAGAGAGAGTAGTAGAGAGTGAGTAGTAGAGAGTAGTAGAGAGTGAGTAGTAGAGTGAGTAGTAGAGAGTGAGTAGTAGAGAGTGAGTAGTAGAGAGTAGTAGAGAGTGAGAAGTAGAGAGTGAGTAGTAGAGAGTAGTAGAGAGTGAGTAGTAAAGAGTTAGTAGTAGAGAGAGAGTAGTAGAGAGTGAGTAGTAGAGAGTAGAGAGTAGTAGAGGGTGAGTAGTAGTGAGTAGTAGATAGTGAGTAGTAGGGAGTGAGTAGTAGAAAGAGAGTAGTAGAGAATGAGTAGTAGAGAGTGAGTATTAGAGAGTATTGGAGTACTAGAGAGTAAGTGGTAGAGAGTAGTGGAGAATATTCCAAAGTTTGGTACAGCACCACTTGCACAATAAGTCCAATCAAATCATATCACTTAGAGTCCTTATTGAAGCGCTGAATCTTGGTGTATATTCAAATGCTTTTATTTTCCTAAAAAGATATGATAAGATATGACCCAGGGACCCCCAGTATGCAAGGGGAATTAGTCCCCCCTCTGCAAACGTGCCAGTGGCCTGCGTTGCAGAGAGGTGTAAAAAGGGGCATAGCCTCATTACACCTCTGTGCAATGCAGCCCCCTGGCGCATACGGGAGGCTCCAGGTGGGCTAGTTAGCCCCCAGGTGCATGCAGTATGCAAGGAGAATTAGTTCCCCCTCTTCAAACATGCACGGGGGCTGTGGTGCAGAGAGGTGTAAAAAGGGGCGTGGCTTCATTACACCTCTCTGCAATGCAGTCCCCTGGCGCATACAGGAGATTCCTGGTGGGCTTTCAGGTCTTATATAGTTAGGAATTAGCATTTAAAAAACCTTTGAAATTCACTGACAAAACCATAGGTTTCAGGCCTTATATAGTTAGGAATTAGCATTTAAAAAACCTTTAAAATTCACTCAAAAAACTATAATTTTAGGGGTGTTAGAGTTAGCTGGACATTTCACTCATACAAAACCATTGAAATTGCTCCTATATAGTTAGTTGTACTAACTATATTTCGCACACCCGCAATCCACTGCTGATGATGTCACATATTACATCATTCATGACATGGTCAGTGACATCACTGATGACATCTCAAATGACATCACTGATGACATCACTGATGACATCATCCACGTGACAATCACATACACCTTTTCATACACTAGTAAAATCTTTCATCACTCTTTGTAAAATACAAAGTATCATATTTGAATCCATTGAGCCAGCAATACAAGTATCTAAAAACCCACTCAGTGATTCCTAGATGTATACACACATCTAATCACTTACCTGTAGATTCAATCATACATGCTGTCAATGAAAAATAGAACACTATGAAAAATACTTATACACCTATATTGTCATTACACACCAGCACACAACCTATTAAAATATGAAGTTATCCTATTCACTTATGGAAACAATGGATCATACTTACATACTCATTGATTGACTTTGCCTGCCACCGAGGATCGTTGATTCCCTGTTTGCTCCCTGAGGCTGTGCTAGCTGGTGTGAGCGGTTCCGCAGTCGGCGGATAACCAACTCGCACCCAGTGGGATATCGTCCGGGTTGAGGACTTTTGGGTGCACACCGTAAGGAGCCTACCGGGGCACTGCGAGAACCAGCATTCTCCATTCCGCACAGCTGGCGCCTCTTCCCCCGGCGGCCACGCCCCATGGCTCCAGCCTTCATTACCTTTCGCGACACCCGCTTCGCGGGTGCCGCTCATTGATTGACTTTACCTGCCACCGAGGATTGTTCTTGGACGTTTGTTCCCTGTTTGCTCCCTGAGGCTGTGCTAGCTGGTGTGAACGGTTCCGCAGTCGGCGGATCACCAATGCGCTCCCAGTGGGATATCGCCCAGGGTGAGGACTTTTGGGTGCACACAGCGTAAGGAGCCTACCGGGGGACTGCGAGGCCCAGCATTCTCCATTCCGCACAGCTGACGCCTCTTCCCCCGGTGGCCACGCCCGCTGACTCCAGCCTTCATTACCTTTCGCGACACCCGCTTTGCGGGTGCCGCTCATTGATTGACTTTGCCGGCCACCGAGGATTGTTCTTGGGCGTTTGTTCCCTCTTTGCTCCCTGAGGCTGTGCTAGCTGGTGTGAGCAGTTCCACAGTCGGCGGATCACCAACTCGCTCCCAGTGGGATATCGCCCGGGTTGAGGACTTTTGGGTGCACACAGCGTAAGGAGCCTACCGGGGGACTGCGAGGCCCAGCATTCTCCATTCCGCACAGCTGGCGCCTCTTCCCCCAGCGGCCACGCCCCCTGACTCCAGCCTTCATTACCTTTCGCGACACCCGCTTCGCGGGTGCCGCTCATTGATTGGCTTTGCCTGCCACCGAGGATTGTTCTTGAGCGTTTGTTCCCTGTTTGCTCCCTGAGGTTGTGCTAGCTGGTGTGAGCGGTTCCGCAGTCAGCGGATCACCAACTCGCTCCCAGTGGGATATCGCCCGGGTTGAGGACTTTTGGGTGCACACAGCGTAAGGAGCCTACCGGGGGACTGCGAGGCCCAGCATTCTCCATTCCGCACAGCTGGCGCCTCTTCCCCCGGCGGCCACGCCCCCTGTCTCCACGTACTTGATTGGTGTAAGCTCCACCGCGACGCGGGACACGCGCGGGACGGAGCTCGGGGCGAAGACCGGGCAAAGAGCAGGCCGTTTGAGGCCGTTCGAGGACCGGAGAGACTGGACTGGACCTCATCCCTTTCGTTTTTCTGGATCCATTGTCAGTATATCTTGCTATTTCCACTATAATCTTCTAGCAATTCCCTACAGGAACCATGTGCACACGGGCTAGCCGTAGTAAAGCCGCTAAGGGTGGGAAGATGTTGAATGGGACCTTAGATGATTTCATTACTAGAACAAACACCACTATAGATAATGAAATCACCAAAATACAAAAACGAGTCTCCCTGGATCTAGATGCAGCCAGAAGACTGTCTCAAAATATTGCCATGTCCAAAAATCCTCTTTAGGTCATATAGCAACTGTAAAAAGCCCTGAGCACCTATAGATCCCACGCCTCATTACAACGCAGGCCGATGTCCATCACATCCCACCCTTACCTCCTGGGACAACCGTGTCCCCAGGTCTCACCCAACTACAACATAGCCAGAACTCCCCCTTGTTTGTCTGTGACTCGGATTTGGGTACCCACACTGAAGTCACTCCTACTGTAAATACGCCATTCACCATTGAGGAGTATGATAACCCCCAGGGCTCTTATACTAAGGGTACAGTACATAAAAGAAAACGTATTATATGATCTGCCTATTCACAGAAGAAGGCCAAAGTTGCTAGGGCACATTGTCCTAATAATAGCAAATTATCCATACAAAGAGAAGTAGAAAGAACCGTAGTCCCAGAGCAGGAGCTCCCTAGTGTTGATGAGAACTGCCCAAATCTGGACTCCACTAATTTAGCCATACAGGAGGATAATGGGGTACAACCATGCGAGACAGATGGAAGAGATGAGGAATTTCTAAAAATAGTATGGGCAACCCTAAAAATGCTCCTAACTCCCCTGGATCTAAGACTCACACGCATCCAAAACCACCTACTAGAGGTAGAAAAAAGTATTTTAACCATAGCAAGCCTTAGCCTCCAAGACAACAAAAGGATTGCCCCCCCAGAAGCGGATGCAATCACACTAATATCCACAACCACTCCACCAGCACCGCCCCCTAGTAGGCCAATACCCAAACCACGCACGAAGGGCTATGAACAAAAAGCTCCCCATCCCCCTTCAAAGCCACTTATGCACCCCTTGCAACAACCAACCAAACCACATAAAGAAGGCTCTGCCCTAAGGGTGAACGATACCAAGGCCCATCGAACCACCCCACAGGGCCCACAAAACACTGAAAACTTTTGTGGGGGATATATAGATCTTCCCCCAGATGTAAGGCCATATGTGGCGGTATTAACTGGTGTTCCTTAAATAGCGAGGCTTAACCAAGAAAACTATTGGTCCCTGAAAAATAAGGTTATTCATTGGTTGAACACAAACAGGCAGATCCCTGGTTATCTGAGAAGTAAAGTACTAATGGTGCGTAGAGTTCCCTGGATAGGACCCTCACGCAAATCTATTCCAGGTGACTGTATTGTAGTCTCATTCGAGGATCCACAGACGGCCCAACACATATGTTCGTGGCACATTGGGGGGAGAATTCACCTATTATAGTAAGACCACTAACATTCTTTTATCCCCCTCGCCCTATTTCAAACCATGGGGGGGATTGGTCATTGGCTCGTCATCCGGCCCGTGGAGGGGCGAGAGAGCGTTGGCAAGGCCCTAATAGACGGTGATATGGAGCACCAACCTTTAACAGGTTTGGCTGTCTAGAAGAGGTAGACTGACTTTCCCTGCCTTTGGGTCTACCATCTGACGCTAAGGATAAATGGCCCCCATCGTCAAATGTTCCTTCCACCCTTGAGAGCAACCCAAGTGGGAGCAGTCCACCCAGGGGATTAGTAAAGGACCTCGATAGGTCATTGTTTAGTGTTTCAGATTTCTCCTCTCTCGCAACCCATCCCCTAGACCAAGTAATATCGGATGTTGGAGTTAATCTGGGGATGCTGAGCAATTTTACCCATAAGGAAGCCCATGTTCTGGGCATTCTGCCCCAGATCGCTTTATCATCACGGCTATCCGTTTCTGTAACTAGTCACAGAATTTATTCAGTCATTGACCCCGAACTCCTGGAATTCAAAATTGTAAGGGTGGAAGGCATACCAACTATAGCAGGAAAAGATGTTGCGGATCTATCGTCAGTGCCCGCGGCAAAGAGTCCCGGCCTCGACCCCGATCCCCTTGTGCCTGCCCCTATACTAGGGCCGAGGGTTGCTGGGAGCACTGCGCTAAGGGTCCTGAGTTGGAATGTAGCAGGTCTTGCTCGTAACTTTAATATTCCCGATTGGAATACTCTTGTTGAATCCTTCGGGATTTGTATTTTGCAGGAAACCTGGTGCTTAGAACCCCGACACAAGGTGGGTTATACTACCTACTTTGTCCCTGCATCACAACCACCTGGCAGCAAAGGCCGCCCGTCGGGTGGCCTTTTAATCTGGGTTAGCATTTCATTGGGCCTATCCATTAGGCATATGCCCACAAAATCCCCCGACCTGCAGAGACTATCAGTTAAAGGCCCAGGGGGGGAAAAGTTAGAAGTATTTAACATCTATCTAAGGGGGGCAAGGGGTGGTGTCTCTATGTTGCCACTCACAGGTATTGAGGAGGAACTTGGAACCTGTAATGCCGACTCTCTTGTTCTACTAGCCGGGGACTTTAACTGTTCCTTTGAACCACTTGCCAGCAAGGACATTTTAGACATCTGGGATGAAGACACTAGGAGAGGCATCCCTCTGCTTACGCTCAAACCTATTAAAAAATGGACCCAGGGTGCTATAGATCTTAATGCCCTCTGCATGGAATTTGGCTTAAGGGCAACCAACGGTAGATCTAAGTCTGATTCCAATGGGGCACATACATATAATAGGGTTGGCCATACCTCCCGGATCGACTATATACTCCTGAATCACAGGCTTTGGGCACACTTGCTAGACATGGAGGTCTTGCCAACCACTGATAGCGACCACAATCAACTAGCTTTGACTTTGTCCCCCCTTTGGACGGGCATGACCCCAAATCCACCCCCCCCACGCATGGAAATCAACGCACAAAGTCTGCCAATCGAACTGTGGAAGGCGGCTCAAATGGAAAAAAATTGCTGTGGACGAAGGGAAGATGACTCTAGTAAAATCCATAATGACTAAAGCGAAAGCGCGGCTTGATTCCCCGAGCCCCAGTAAACCGGATGTCCCATCTCTCTTCGCAGAGACAACCAAAGCTCTAGGAGAACTGTTTGCTATCAATTCAGCAGGTGGGAGGCTTAAGAAAAAAAGTGCTCCTAAGGCCGGAGCAAGTTGGTTTTCCCCTGCCTGTCGCTCTGCAAAACGTGAACTCATTAGAGCAGTGAAATCCAAGGACACCAATCATATTAGACTCGCGAGGAAAAGCTACCAAAAGGCATTAGCCACGGCTAGGCACGAGCATGAAACCCAATTCTGGACTGATTTAATGGTGGCTAGCTCCAGGAAAGATTGGAGGGCTTCTGGGAACTGTTGAGAGTGAAGAATAAACCCGAAGACTCCCTACTGATATGTAATATAACCGGGGAGGCGTGGTTTGCTCACTTTTCTCAGCTCTACTCCTTAACTGGGGGTCCCCCAGTTAGCTCCATGGTCCACCCGCTCACTGAACACTCGCACATTGAAAGCCCAGATCAAAATGAGGCCAATCTCTTTTATACCAAAGAAGTAGAGGGGCGATTAAGTGCCTGGTCCCGAACAAGGCTGCGGGACCCGATGGCATTCCAGGTGACCTACTCAGGGTTAATATAAAAGAGTGGAGTAGTCTTAGTGCCTCACTCCTGAATGCTGCCTTAATGGGTGGGCGCCTGCCGGACTCATGGAAGGGCGCGGAGGTCGTCCCAATTTTCAAAAAAGGGAGCCGGGACGACCTAGCAAACTATCGCCCAATCAGCCTGCTAGACTCCACACAGAAGCTAGCGGGTAAGGTAGTCTTAGGGAGGGTCCTGCAGTGGGTTGAGGAAGAACAGATACTGTCGGACTATCAGGCTGGGTTCAGATCTGGTACTGGAACCATCGAACAGACATTCCGGTTTTTAATGATCTACTGGAAAGTGGTTGTACTGGGTAGGGGCAGTCTGTACCTTGCTTTCATAGACTTACGGACTGCCTTTGACCTAGTCCCACGGGAACAACTGTGGCACGTCCTGGACGCAATGGGTATCCCCCGTATCTACTTAATATGCTCATAAAATTACACGAGGACAACTTTGCGCAGATCAGGTGGGGTGACCAGGGTCAAAAAACATCACGTATTCCTGTGAATAGGGGAGTCCCCCAGAGTTGTGTGCTAGCCCCCACTCTGTTTTCTTTATATGTTAACGGAGTGGTGGAGTATCTTCTCAAACACTCAGCTGATGCACCCTCCCTGGCCGGCAGAAAAATCCCTACCCTCCTATTTGCAGATGACACCCTCCTGATTTCAAAAACGCCAGCAGGCCTGCAATGTCTACTCACTAGCTTTAAGAACTATTGTGATACTAGGGTTCTTGCAATTAATGTAGGTAAAACCAAGTTCCTGGTCCTGAACCCCCCGAGGAAAACTGTCACTCCCCCATCCCTGGACTCTGTCCAACTTGAGAGGGTAAAAGAGTTTGACTATTTAGGCATTCGCCTTTGTGATTCAATGAGCTGGAAACCTCATTATCAAAAGGCACTGTTGGTTCACAAGAAGGTGGTAGGGGCACTCTTGAAAGAACAACGGGCTTCCTCACTCAAACCCATTGGCCCTGTATTGGACATCTATAGGGCAAGGGGGGTGAGTGCAGCCCTATATGTGTCTGAATTATGGGGTGTCCAGAATGTAGACCTTCTAACCAGATCGGAAAACAAATTCCACAAAGACCTTATGGGCCTACCGCATAGTACACCTGCTCTCCCAATCTTTCTAGATACAGGTACTCGCCCGATAAGTGATCAGGCGAGGTTGCGCCCCATCCTCCTCTGGACACGAATTTGGAGGGTACCAGAATTGTCTAGCTATGCTGAAGGCTTAAGGGAACTGCTCTCAACATCTGGTTGGTACAAAATCTGTTGGTTAAAGGAAGTTAAGTGCCTTCTCACTGAGCTGGGCCTTGAGGATGCATGGGTTAATAGAACTGCCCCGCCAAAGCAGACCTTAAAGAAGCTTTATTGGTCATGGGTGACGGATAGCAGAAATTCCAACTCCAAATTTTGCAGAACCACTGTTGAATTTCTGATGTTTGAGGAGGTCCCCTACTGTGAACCATATTTGGACTTGATTTCTAAATCTTGGGATAGGACACTATATTTCAAATTTAGGGTGGGGTTACTTCCAGTGGGGAAATTGACTGCCAGCTGGAAGGCACCTTCGCAATCAACACCATATTGCCCCTTCTGTGCCAATAGGCCCGAGACAGTCCCCCACCTATTCTTTGAGTGCCCAGCTTACATAGTCCCGCGCCGCATCTGGTTGAAGCCTCTGTGTAGGAGCCTTGGCACTAGATCCCATCTAGAGGCCCTACGTATACTAAGATCTGACCCCTGCCCCCTGTTTGCTTGCTGCCTTGCTAAATTTTTGGGCTGGGCCTGGCGGATTCGATCCTCGAGGCTACTGATCCTGCCTTAAATTCTCTCCCTATCTGCACTAATGTTTAAACCGTTTTCTTGTAACTATGGAATGAAATGTTCTTATTATTGTAATGAGTTTTTTAAACAAAAAATGTTTTTATTGTATTGTAATGCTTTTTAAGATATGTGCAATATATCGATATAAAGCTTGTTTCTACTACTACTTACATACTTACTTAGCTACACACTTATACAAACACCACTTAATCTATTCATTTACATAGTAAGTCATACTTACTGTATTAAAAAATCATTATTACAAGTATACAGTCATCCATATAGTCACTTACAGAATCATTGAGTCTTATGAATACTTATTTATATACAAAAACTGACATATAAACTGGCATATACACTGCCTTTTATTTTTCTACTTTGTTGGACATGCACCAAAGAGAAATATATTTGCTCATCACCACTCCCATAAAGATATTCACTCACCCAAACAACTATTATAACATGTAGTTTTAACTTCATATATCAACTGAATCAACTATTCACACATCTTTGGGCACTCACACACCCCCACCGAACCACACACACATTCACTCTCCAATACAAATGCTCAGTTAACTAATTAATAAGTAATATAGACTTTCACTTAGCTAGTAACCAACTGGAGAACCAGTTTACACAACAACTGACAAAGTGATACAGATATTCACACAGTTCAGTCACTATCCACTATATTTATCGAGACACTATACATTGTTAAAGTAAACAGTCAATTACATTGCTACTAAATCCTCCATCTAAATATTTATTTTTATATATCCACTCATTCTTCAATGCAAATTGCTATCTATAAAGAATATTTAAATAACGAAGCAAACCACATTCACTGGATGATGTCATCAGTGATGTCATTTGAGATGTCATCAGTGATGTCACTGACCATGTCATGAATGATGTAATATGTGACATCATCAGCAGTGGATTGCGGGTGCGCGAAATATAGTTAGTACAACTAACTATATAGGAGCAATTTCAATGGTTTTGTCTGAGTGAAATGTCCAGCTAACTCTAACACCCCTAAAACTTATAGGGGCATATTATCAAGCCTGTGCGCTAAAATTATCGCCGCTTTATCGGCCGAAAACGGCCAATAAAGCGGCGATAATGGGCTTGAGAATATGCTCTATGGAATTCCAATCGAAGCACATGTTAGATGTCTTCACATCTAACATGTGCTTCGATTGGAATTCCATAGAGCATATTCTCAAGCCCATTATCGCCGCTTTATCGGCCGTTTTCGGCCGATAAAGCGGCGATAATTTTAGCGCACAGGCTTGATAATATGCCCCATAGTTTTTTGAGTGAATTTTAAAGGTTTTTTAAATGCTAATTCCTAACTATATAAGGCCTGAAACCTATGGTTTTTTTCAGTGAATATATATAGACTAGCAGCCCGTCCCGACATTGTCCGGGTATGAATTGCTGCCGGCCAGTAGTATATTGTTTCGTAGGATTTCATTTTGATAGCATTTCTTATCTGTGACAGGCCTGTGAAACGCTCCGATTCACAGTGCACTGCTGATGCACTTAAGAGTGCGCGTTCAGTAGTGTGTGAACTCGAGTTTCCCTACTTTATTTTCCTTGCAATATTATATAGCGCGAACTCGACAAAATGGCATGAGCACAATTTACATTAAAGAAGAATACATTGATTTGTGGTAGGCACGGGGAGACAAAGCGATTTGCCTGGAATCACAGGATGTTGAGCTGATGCCGAGATTCTAACGTAGCTCCCCATCTCTAAAGTTCGCAATTCTAGAACTTGTGGTGGGAGGTGTGTCTAAAAGTGTATGTCGGTGCTGGGCATCAATGAGAGAGACCTGTGCATTTTTCCAATTGGTGATGAAAAAATATGAGTATGGTGCTGGAGATGTGGGCCGCCGTGCCACCAATGTACTTACGGGGGAGGGTAAACACCCATTATTCAGCATATTTCTTTCCGCATACCATCACTCTGCATACTTTCATTACGAAAGTACCATGACTCCGCAATGCCATTATAACGCATGGCATTACATTTTATATGCTTTTACCATGCATACATTTACAACGAAATTCGTTGTAAATGCATGAATGGTAAAAGCATGTTTTTTAAAAATGTTTGGATAAGGCAAGTATGGGTATCGGGGTTTATGTTTTGGGGTACTGAGGTATATGTTTTGGGGTGTTTGGGTATTTTAATGGTTCAGATATAGTTTTGGGTTATGGGGTACAGGGGTATTTTTAGTGTTCAGGGCTAGGTTTGGGTTTTGGGGTACAGGGGTATTTTAAGGGTTCAGGGCTAGGTTTGGGTTTTGGGGTACAGGGGTATTTTTAGGGTTCAGGGCTAGGTTTGGGTTTTGGGATACAGGGGTATTTTAGGGTTCTGGGCTAGGTTTGGGTTTTGGGGTACAGGGGTATTTTTAGGGTTCAGGGGTAGGTTTGGGTTTTGGGGTACTGGGTATTTTAAGGGTTATGGGCTAGGTTTGGGTTTTGGGGTACAGGGGTATTTTAGGGTTCAGGGGTAGGTTTGGGTTTTGGGGTACAGGGGTATTTTTAGGGTTCAGGGGTATGTTTGGGTTTTGAGGTACGGGGTATTTATAGGGTTCAGGGCTAGGTTTTGGTTTTGGGGTACAGGGGTATTTTTAGGGTTTAGGGATAGGTTTGGGTTTTGGGGTACAGGGTAGATTTATAGGGTTAAGATGGGTTAGTGTTTAAGGGTGTTGGGGTATTTTATAGAGTAAGGGTTTGTTATGATTATAGGGTGCAGGGGTATTTAAATTAGGGGTGGGCGGAATTGGCGTGAACTTGGTACAATAAATCCACAATATTTCGTTTCGTCAGATTTCCAATTATTAAAACAGAAACCTCATATATTCAAGGTGAAATAACAAGTATTTCTACATGCTAAAATGCATATAGTCAATTCACAAAAGTGAAATTAGCTTCCAGCAAGCAGTGAGAGAGGTGATGATTTTGAGATCAAGCCCCTGCAAACCATTATGGGACGAGATTAGCAGTGGGAAGTGAATATTATAGTATCCAAATAATTCTACAAAGAGCTGCAGTTCACCTCGTTCTCCCCAGTTGTTCCCAAGAGGCAAATGCAATAGCATTTAAAATATTATACATCAAGCTGCAGTTCACCTCGCCGTCCCTAGATGTCGCTGATGAGGCAAATGCAATAGCATTTAAAATATTATACATCAAGCTGCAGTTCACCACCTCGTCCCAAGATGTCCCTGATGAGTAAAATTCAAAAACATTGAAACCCTTTCATGAATGCTAAAAATTATGCTAAGCTTATCCCATAATGCTTTGCAGGGCCTTTTAGTTGTATTTTTGCCCATAACTGTGCTTGGGGTGGTTCTAAGAGAATGGGACCTCAACTGAATTACTATTTAAAGGGAGCAGGAATGTATAGAACCTGGGAAGAAAAAACAACACTCGTGACGGAATGCCCCAGCGATTGTCACGCCCCCAGCACACACCCACAGCACAATGCAGACACGCCCACAAGGGACTACTTTGCTGGCACGGTTCTTTTACATTTTAAATGTATATGGTGGGCGTCTGCATAGCCTATGTCCTTCTGCTGCAACTGCCCTTTCCAACGCTGTATTGGGTGTTGTGATTGGTGCTGTGGTTCCAGAGTTTACCTGGCCAAAAGGTGCAAGTTCTCTCTTTATAATAGTAGTATAGATATATACTTTACTAAAAAAATAAGCCTTTTACAATGATATATAAACCTATATACATATATATATGTAGCGTTTATACTTACCTGTAAAATAGTTATATTTTAAAACAAAACTTTTACCACGCATATGCTTTTGTTGTAAAGGCATATGCGTGGTAAGAGTTTGCATTGTAATGGTATTGTGTTGTAACAGCACTTGAGTTGTTGAGTTGTTACAACCGCGTTGCAAAGACATGCATTGTGATGGCATGTGTTATACTGTCATACATTTGTGCGATGCTGAAGCCCTTATCCATGCATGTAGCAGGTTACACCTAGTGGGTGTGTGGTTGGAAGAGTGTTGTCTTTACTTAAGCCTCTGTGAAAAGCATCTCCATGCAGTTCATGATGAATACCAAGTTGCTGTTATTGAGCTATGAGACTCCGTGCTAAGTTGTGTGATTGAAGGGGAAGTTTGCAAGATAGGAGACCATTTCTATAATATATTTTATGCTGGCAGCTCTCATTAGCTCTGCAGGTCCCTTTATTATGCTGGTGGTTTATTTCTTGTGTTCTGGATCCTGGCTCCTGCCTATGATGGGGGAAGCAGTAGATGGTTCAATCTGATCTTATGGATCCGCAAGAGTTTGCAGAAATAATACATGGCATAGTCTGGTAACTTCTTATCTAGTACTACAGACCTGCACATTACGTAATAATCTAAAATTAAATTTAGTTCCGGAATACCTATTTTTAAAGGTAATAGTTGCACGATTCTAGACTCAAATTGCTTGCCCAGTTTGTGATGAATTTTTCAGCCCTTAACAGATACAGACACATCTCAGTAACTTTAATTTCAGGTGTCATGAAGTTTCCGCTAGCAGGTGCTCTTCGGTTTCTATAAGTTTCAGATTATTGTTGAGGCCCAATACACACACTTTTTTTAAGCACTTCCAAAGTATGTTGATTGGCTCTTTGAATGTGAGATTTTCCTGCAGGTAATGCAGTGTATCAAAAATGCATGTCAAGCAGGCGGGGTATTTGAAAACACCATCTTGGTTACTCAAACGTTACTAGGGCTGGACTTTTACATGGGAACGCAGAGCTCAGGAAATTAAGGGCTCCATGTGTGTGCCTCTATACTGACATGATACATGCAATCATATTGTGGTATTGAGCTATTTAGAGGGTATTTACGTTGCTTGCTGATCTGCATCACTCCCTAATATTCCAATTATGAGAGCATAATATCCACATTTGGTATACACACTTTTCAATGAACTCGGTAATCTGCTGGTACATCGGGTAGGTGTGTGTTATCCTATCTGCAATCCTTTCATCCATCAATCCAACCATCCATCCTTTCTGATTTCAATGTACTCTGCCAACCTTACACCGATCCTTTTAGCCATCATCTCAGATATTTATTTACTCTACCATCCCTTCACCAACTCATCCATCCTCTCACATTTAGATTTACTATACTTTCACCCTTGTATCCATCCATTCTGATTTCCTTTTACGCTGCCATAATTTTACCCATTTAATTGGGATTTACCTAACTTACACAAAGGCCACTTTTTGTGGTTTTGCGTGGTTTAGTAACTCCAGAGTAATGAGAGGCAGAGCATTGAGCTGCCTTGAGTTACCTTGCGTTGGGAAGTTGTTCCATGGGTGGAGCTAGGGCATTCCCACACATCTGTCTATGGATTTTGACACAATCCCACAGTTACTTCGGCCAGTACACCTGGGAATGCTTCCAAATGGTGCGCCTCCCAGGCCCAGGCGTTACGAGGAAAATTATCCTTATTTATCCTTGTTGCATCCTTTTTCCATGTAAGATGCATTCAGGTATCCTTTCCTTAACAGAAAGATTCTTGCTCATAACGCAGGCACTGTTGCACCATGATGTCTGCATTGGCACCGCATCCCCAGAAAGGTGCTTCAGTTGTCTTCGCAGACTGAAAACCTATCTTCGGTCAACAATGGGGCAAGAACGACTCTCTGGACTTGCAATGATAAACATTTCATGAGCACATTGTCTTCCTATAGAAGCAATTGTTAATGAACTGGCGAAAAAGGGTCGTCGCCTTGAAATGGCATTGTGAAAATTGGTTATAATGTGTTCCTAAAGTGCTTTGTAGTAAAATGTTTTAAATTGGCCTTTTCATTCAGTACATTCTGTTCCTTTTTCATAAGACAATAGCATATAAATGCATCAAATTAACAAAAATGTGTGCTTTAATTGTTGTCCAGTTTCAAATGCAGAATTCACCACATTTTCTTCTCAGCTTGACCTGAGCATTAACCGATCCGGATTATCTGCCATTTTAGCTCCGCCCCATTGATTAACATTAGCCACGCCCCCTCATTTGCCATGTTAGCCCCCCCGAAATTAATTCCTAGTTGCGCCCCTGCCCTATACCCATACTTACCTTATCCAAACATTAAAAAAACATGCTTTTACCATTCATGCATTTACAACAAATTTCGTTGTAAATGTATGCGTGGTAAAAGCATATAAAATGTAATGCCATGCGTTATAATGGCATTGCGGAGTCATGGTACTTTCATAATGAAAGTATGCGGGGTGATGGTCTGCGGAAAGAAAGTTGCGGAATAATGGGTGTTTACCCTCCCCGGTAAGTACATTGGTGGCACGGTGGCCCACATCTCTAGCAAAATACTCATATTTTTTCACCACCGATTTGAAAAATGCACAGGTCTCTCTCATTGATGGCCAGCACCGACATACACTTTTAGACACACCTCCCACCACAAGTTCTAGAATTGCAAACTTTAGAGCTGGGGAGCTACGTTTGAATCTCGGCATCAGCTCAACATCCTGTGATTCCAGGCAAATTGCTTTGTCTCCCCGTGCCTACCACAAATTAATGTAATCTTCTGTAATGTAAATTGTGCTCATGCCATGTTGTCGAGTTCGCGTTATATGATATTGCAAGGAAAAATAAAGTAGGGAAACTCGAGTTCACATACTACTGAACGCGCACTCTTAAGTGCATCAGCAGTGCACTGTGAATCGGAGCGTTTCACATGCCTGTCACAGATAAGAAATGCTATCAAAATGAAATCCTACAAAACAATATACTACTGGCCGGCAGCAATTCATACCCGGACAACGTCAGGACAGGCTGCTAGTAAATAAATAAAGGGCCAAGAAACACTATTTTATCTGACCCTGTGACACCCCCACTTAAGCAGATATAGCAGGTGCTTCACTACGCCTTTGGCCCATTGTCCTTCCTTATGTGATTATCATCCACAGTCAGAATGACAACGGGTCTTTGCACAGACTGAGCGAGGGGGGGAGGGGCTGTTGCAGCCTCGTGTGTTCAAAAGAGAAGAGCACAGCTTGCGGCCATCCTCAAAATTAGGGACAAAAGGCGCCCTTGAAAGAAATCCTCAAGGATAAAAGACAAAAGGCCCAAATAACGGCAGTCCGTGAAATTTACGAACGATTGGTTATCCGAACCTGGGGGCATATTAGCAAGGGCGTGCGATGAATATCGCAAATCGCGCTTAGCGCATATTTTTTCATCGCCGTCTATCGCTGAATCCTATCACGGAGATAGCGCGTTATTACCAATGTATATCTCCAATTCAATAAATGATCCAGCGATAGCGGCGAACGTACAGCAAGTAGCGCCACTGAAGCATCAAAGATGCCCCTTGCACTTGTGGAACACCAGCCGATAAATGCTTGTTGTACATGGTTAACATTCAAACCCTTTATTAATACAATAGACTGAGATCTTCATTGTCTAAGATCTTCCAATAATTTCTAATCCTTGTCATCAGTCACCACACGCAGTGCATCTAACTACAACGACATATGAGTGCATTGAGGACTGCATACAAAATGTTAGTTGACTCTGTTATAATTCAGACATCTATGAAGGTTAAGGCGGCGAACTGTCTGGGGTTGAGACTATAAGTTGGAGGGAAAAGCACGTGTATGTTGCGCATAAAACTACTAGAATAAACTCTAATTAACAAGAAATGTATTCTGTTTTGGGTTTTGGTAACGTATGTTTTTGCAATGCATTGTGGGTAGCCGGATTTGCCTTCAGATTCTTTAACCCTGATTGCTGGTAAACCCTGTCTGAAGAGCGTCGATTTATACAAAACAATAAATAAACCAGGCAGGCCCATTTTACTCATCTTTATCTTGCTGCCGTCATACGCTGTCCACATACAGCGTGGAGTCTGACTGGACCAGGACCTGTAGCAGCCTCGACCCTGCAACCCCCGTCCATGTATGTTACAGTGTGGAGCCTGGCTGATGTGATTTTATGTCAAAGGTCCGGAGGCCACCATTATGCATGTCCCTTTTATTACTGCCCAAACACAGCAGCAACAATATCATAGAACTTAGAATATTATCAAAACATTCCAGAACTTAGAACATGTATAAGACACCATGTCAAGCAGTCATCTTCCTCTTTTGTTGCTGCTCGAACAAGAGATAAGTACTCTGTTTGAATTCTATTTAATTTGAAATTGATTTATTAAATTAGCCCAGGTTAATTAAAATATATATTGGGATTTATTTAGAGTAAGGATTTTAAGGGAATTTTTTTTTTATTGGGATTTCATATGTGAAGTGATGGTGAAGTGATTCATACAAGACGTAGGGAAAACGGATGTCTTTTTAAAAGAGATTTGGACTTATGGCGTGTGGTTTCTTTAGCGTTTATAGGTGTGTTTAATAGACTATTAAAATGGTTTATGGTTACCGTTTGCCGGTTCGTAGGGGTTGACAGTTGTTAAGTGCGTGGGTCCTCGAGCGCTTGGTGTGTGGTTGATGCGTCGCGTGACAGGAGTCGCGAGTGTTTCCAGAAGAGAAAGCGGTGGCTGCGTAGAATGGCTGCT
Organism: Lissotriton vulgaris; assembly: GCF_964263255.1. NCBI lineage: Eukaryota > Metazoa > Chordata > Amphibia > Caudata > Salamandridae > Lissotriton > Lissotriton vulgaris. Next base: position 255,295,754 of record NC_141685.1, read on the forward strand.
GAGGAGCGAGTTCGAACGTTGAGTCAGACGCCCACTGAAAAGAAAAGGACATTTGTGCTGAGGGGGTCGCCGTACGTGCGTTACGTGCGGCGGCCACTATGGGAACGTGATCGGCCATATTTTGAGGTGTTTTACATCGTCTGACTGATCGGTGTCAGTTTCAGTCAGACGAAGTTCGTCAGTTCAGGTGGAGTGTGTCGCTTAGAGGTTATGAGGAGAGTTTAATTGCGTATTGATTGTAGGAGAGCTGTTTAGGAATTTGAATTGAAAAATTTCTATTTTATAAAGAATTACTTGAAGAAAGTGTAGTTAAAGATGGAGAATGAGGAGTTAGGTTTCAAGGAAAGAATGAAAGGTTATATGGAGAAGATGTTTGGCGAGTTTAGTGCTTCATTTGAGAAAATAATTGAGAGCACTATGGGGAAGAGAATTAAAGGAGAAAAAAGCCAAAGGTCTGGAGTGGAGGATGGTTTTTATACCACTGAGGAAGTGCAGATAGTGGCAGGTACATCTTGTGGAGCATCTAAAAGGAAGGAGAAAAAGAAGAATGTGGTTAAAGGAAAGGCATCAAAGGAAAAGAGAATAGAGAGCAAAAGGAGAAGGCTATAAAGGCCAGAGTGAGTGCTATAAAGGCACAAAGAAAAGGTCATAGCACTGTGGCGTGTGATAGTAGTTCATCTAGTGGAGATGTGGAGCTTTCATGCAGCTCGAGTTTGGAGGATTCGGATGTGGAAGAGGTAAAGGTACTGCCCCCCTGGTGTCTATTCAATAGGTGCCTGGCTGGCTTGATTAGGGATCAACACAATGGATGGTAGCTGTTCCTAAACAAGAGAAAATGCTGCTACTTTTTCTAGTTGAGGTAAGATGTGTCTAGAACTAGAGTTATCCGCCTCCATTATGATGATGTCATGATCTTTGGTGAGTAGGCTGAGTGCCACCCGTTCACCTTGAGTGAGATTGTCCTTGTATTTAAAAGTATTGTGGTCTTTCTTGTTGACAACAAGAAAGACGCTGGCCACTGAGATCAACAAGAAATTGGGCATTTGGAAGGAGGCAGGTTTACTCAATGAAGAAGAATATTTGTATCTTAAAGTGTTTAGACCCTCTTACCCATGGCAGTACACACTACCTAAGGTGCACAAACACCTCCCCTTTCCCCAAGGCAGGCCTATTATGTCAGGCATGGGTGGACCCACGGAGTGACTTGCCGTATACGTAGACCTCTTCCTGGGTCCACTTGCACGGAACCTTCCATCGTACATTCAAGATACGAAGCATATACTGAACACACTTGCCGACTTACAATGGCAAGCAGGGACTATCTTAGCCACTCTGGATGTTGTAGCACTTTACACCAGCATCAATACTGATCTGGGTATGCGGGTGATTACTAAAACACTACACAACAGACCGGCCAATATGTGGCAGCACATGAATATGCTTCTATCAATGATGGAACTTATCCTAAGAAACAACTATTTCTTGTTTGATAATACATGGTACAGGCAAATCAAGGGTGTGGCCATGGGTTCGAAATTCTCCCCATCATTCGCGAATCTATTCATTCGGTGCATTGGAAAGGGATTTGACATGGGGACCCAAGGGTGCCTCCTTTGTTGACTCCATAATTTTCTGGGGTCGATATATTGATGATTGCATTCTCCTCTGGTCTGGTACCCAAGAACATCTGCAGGATTTTTACACACACCTCAACAATACCACATGGGAAATGAGCTTTACGATGCAGTCGAGCACCACTAAGGTGGAATTTCTTGATTTGGAAATTTATGTCAAAGATGGAATTTTACAGAGCAAACTATTTAAGAAAAATACCGCTTGCAATGCGGTTTTACACGCCACCAGCTCGCACCCTCCACATCAGATAGGTGCCATACCCTATGGTGAATTCTTAAGAGTACGCAGAAACTGCAGCGATGATGCAGAGTTTACAAAAAACTTACAGGAGATGAAAGACAGATTCCGTAAGAGGGGCTACACAGAGAACTCACTACAGAAGGCCAACCAGAGAATTAAGAAGGTCAAGAGGTCAGACACACTCAAAACCCACGTCAAAACACAACAAGATGTTGCACAAGTACGAATGATCACTGACTTTAATGGTTTACATCATTCTATTCGTAAAAGCTTCACCAAACATTGGGGCATTTTACGAGCGGATAAAAGCATTCAGGAATACGTTGCAGAGCTCCCGCAAATTACGTTCAGGAGGGGAAGAACTCTAAAGAATAGACTTAGCCCTACAGTTCCGCGGCGCGTCACGACCACTACCTGGCTGACACCCCATAATTTGGGTTTCTACAAATGTGGTTTCTGCTCCATGTGCAGATGGGCTAAACACGGTACTAAACAGTTTCATGGTGCCGAAGGGGACCTCTACACAATCAGGACTAACATCAACTACACCTCACGCTTCGTGGTCTATATTATTGAGTGTATCTGTGGCAAGTATTACGTGGGCAGCACAATTCGCCCACTGAAGGTCAGAATAGCAGAACACATAAGGGCTATTCATAAGCAAGATCCCAAATATCCTGTTGCGTTGCACGAGGCTGCGTGCCAAGAACAGATCATGGATAAAAGCGTTGCCTTTTTTGGAATTGACACTGCACAATCTAACGTACGGGGTGGCAACAGGGAACTTAGGCTTAGACGCCTAGAAGCCATGTGGATTTTGCGTCTCCGTTCGGTGGAGCATGGTCTTAACTTTGATCAAGAGCTCCAGTATTTCTTGGTTGACTAGACTTGTGACTGACTATTCACAGATTGCTTTGTATCTGTGGGTGGTATATGAGCATGTTATTCTTACTTTTTCCAAGAACACTTACACACACCTATACTAACAAACTCAATGGAGCATGTTGTTTGCATCAGTATGATTCTTTGAATAATGTGTACACTGTAACATTGTGTTTAGGATGTCTTTCATTGCAATTCAGGTACTCCATGTGGCTTTCTCCCGCATGCAATCTGTTTCACATATATTTGAGAATGTATGTCATTATTTCTCTCACATTTCAGGCTGTTGTGCTATTTACAAATTGATTTGAAATTATCCAATGAATGAATTTATGAACACTTTGGCGAGGATGTCTTCCAGGTTTTTTTAATTATCCGGATTTCGAACAACACGTGTGTTATCCACATGAATGTGTTAATGTTTCTCTACTGTATGGATTTATTACTCTGATGTACCGTGAGTTCTCGTTGAATTGCTGCTGCATGTCACTTTTTACCACAACAACACGTGTCCAGACATGCACGGTTTGTTTACACCCTAGGAATATCTCGCGCTTAATTTCTCACGGTCTTCTATTCCATTTGACTTGAGGATATTGGGGCATATTATCAAGCCTGTGCGCTAAAATTATCGCCGCTTTATCGGCCGAAAACGGTCGATAAAGCGGCGATAACGGGCTTGATAATATGCTCTATGGAATTCCAATCGAAGCACATGTTAGATGTGAAGACATCTAACATGGGCTTCGATTGGAATTCCACAGAGCATATTATCAAGCCCATTATCGCCGCTTTATCGGCCGTTTTCGGCCGATAAAGCGGCGATAATTTTAGCGCACAGGCTTGAAAATATGCCCCATAATATTTTAAGAATTTTCATTGGGAGATCTACTCCCACGAGGGACGGAGACGGGGTTCATCTGACCCCGTAAATAGGTATCGCAAATGCTAGTACACCCTTAGGGATAGGGATTGATAGTTTGTGTGTACACGGCCTCCTTTGTTTACCGACGTTTACGGGATGGCCAGACTTTCTATTAGACGTAATGCTATCCACGAGAAATATCTGCGCTCTAGTTTACTTCATTCGGGTCTCCAGCGCACCGGTAACACTATATAAACGGGTCACGTGTCCACACCAGGAACAAGAATGCCCGCAAGTTGACCTGCAGGAAGTTTCATGATACGTACTCCCCATACCGTGTAAAACTATACCGCCCCGTCCAGCACTGGTAGTTAATCCCGCATCAGAGCAATACTAATAGCGCTCCACTTCACCCCCTCTTTTTGATTATAGGGCCATCGAACACACAAGAGTTTATCTACTCACTGAACAAGTCGAGGATCAGCTTGCGAACTATTTGAGATTGCCATCTGACCTAACGGGTATTACTCTTTGACTAGGTCCATTTGTCTTGAATATACGACCTTAATTAGCGAGATTTTACGTAACTAGTGATTCTCAGAGATAGATTTCTCACGTATGACTGTTTCCCCCTGTCCTTGTGTTTTGTTCCTATCCAATAGTCGTTCAGAACCTTCTTTAGGGCTGAACAGGCTTCTTCGATATTCGCATCCTCACTGTACAGGACCACCAAGAACTCGCACCTGAGTTCCTGCTTTCTGGTGAGGTTTTTGCTCGCTCAGTTACTCACTTATGTTTCTCCCCATAGGTACATCCGTTTCGTATTTGTAACCCCTCGTACCCTCTCCCCCACATTTCTCTTCCTTTTATTTTGTGTCCATATGTAGAGACGTGTGTCCTTTATTGGGACCACCGAAACCATACCTGGTCTTGAGCCCGGCCGGGTAGGAAGTATCACCGGCTAAGCGGTGAGCGCATGCACTTTTGCTGATCTCACACCATATGGGCTTTGTTCAGTTCTGTTTCTTGTTTCTTTCTCCAGTATTTGACCCAGTTTACGTTTTCCTCCCTTTCTCTATTTTTTCATTCCAGACCTTACATTGTGCCTTTACAATCCGGAAGGTACTACGGTCATCCCTTTTAATGACATTAAGAACAGCACTATATATAGAGCACCAGCATGTTTTGAACCCTAATTTCATGTCATACACTGCTTTCATTGGCAACCACAGGGCTTTGAATACCGAACTGGGTATTTTCATTTTTGTACCCTTTCCCTTTTTTCTTTATTCTATTGAGTGTCATGCTTTGATAGCTTGCCGTGGTTTCGCAAGATTGCGTTCTCCCTTTATTTTTCCTCTCCCTCTCTATTAGCACTATTGCCACACCACCTTCCACTCTTTCTCATGAACATCTCCAGGTGCTTTTGTTGGTTTCCACCTCTCATGACCGTAGTTTTTTCTTTCACCTTATGTTGGGTTTGGTGTGCAGCACTTTTAAACGATGTCACACTACACAACCTGTGCTCACTGTTGAGAAAATGTTTCCTGTAGTGCACTCCATTTCCATTTTTGTATCTTTCCCAGCCCTGAGGAGTCGCGGAAATCACATTCCGTTGCGACGAAACACGTGTCGGCTGGCTACGAAGACAATTAAATGAAGATTTATTTTCTTATTTACTAAGACATTGTGGTTTTCGTTCCGGCAGCTTTAATTGGATTGTAAAGTTGTCTATCAGGACACACATTTTGCTAGACTATCTCGTTGTGTGCAGAGAGCATTTTGCTTTTGTATCTCGGTGTGTAGTTCACACTACACACACTTTTGAGGAGTTATAGGGCTTATCCCCTCGCCCTATTGCACCACCACCTAACAAGTTTCTCTTGACACCTTCGCGATAAATAATTGGCAGAGCGCCCAGCATTTCCCCTTAATTAAAAAACCCTGCCTTCAGCGATTTACATTCTAGGTGTCTACTGTCTATACAGTGTGGTGCCAGGCTGATGTGATTAGGAACCCCTAGAGACAACCAGTGGTACTGCACCCCTGATGCCTATTCAATGAGGTGCTTGGCTGTCTTGGTGAGAGACCCCTGGGGCCTCATTTATGAAGGCCTTGCGCCACTGGTGCGTCACTTTTTCCCATTTTAAAAGTGACGCACCGGCGGCGCATGACCTTCATAAAAAATGCCCCATGGTGTCCCTACAGTGTGGTGCCTGGCTGACTTGGTTAGAGATGCCCAGTGACGAGCTGTGGTACTGCACCCTGGTATTTTGTAATGATGCTATCACCCTACTTTCGCTGGACCTCTATTCATTAACCGAGGGACTGCACCACAAGTATTGCAAGATCTGCCTGGTCTGTACTTTCTTCCTGAATGAATGAATGGCATTTCCAACGTGCAGCAACAGGGCATATTCTCAAGTACTTATCGCCGCGTTATCTGCTCATTATCGCAGCCAAAGTGGCAATAAAGTTATCGCCTCATTCACAAACCAGTGCTAAAAGCAGATTTCACCATTTTCTCTGCGATAGCAGCCGCAAAAAACATCGCCACAGATGACACCGGCAACTAACGCTAATGAGTAGGCGTTCCCGTGCAAAAAGCCACGACAACACCACTTCGCAACATTCTCAACAACCTGCCCGATTGGTGATAGGATCCCAAAACAGCAAGGGCCTCATTTATGAGGCCTTGCGTCAGTTTTGCGCTTCCGATGCGTCATTTTTTGTGACGCATCGGTAGCATAAAACATGCCTCCTATTGCGCACTATTTACAAAGTGACGCATCTAAGCAGATTCGTCAATTTGCAAACCCCTGCGCTACATTATACCTGCGTCGGGTATAATGTATGCAGGGGGGGAGTTCCCCCACAAAAAGCCTCGTAGAAGTGACGCAGTGAAATCTATGAGATTTCACTGCATCACTTCTAGGACGCCGTTGCGTCAAAATCTTGCTCCTGCCTCACAGCAGGCGTAAGACTGACGCAGGCCCTTTCACATGGGGCTTGCCCCATGTGAAAGGACGCATTGCTGGAGTTGCGTCACTTTTGTGAAACACTCCAGCAATGCGTCACTTTTGCGCTTACAGATACGTCAGAAATAATGACGTATCTGTAACTCCTTGTGCGCACTGAGAAGTGACACGTTGCTGCTTTCACGCAGCGATGCGTCATTTCTCATAAATTAGGCCCCAAGGATTTAACACCTGCTCTGACCTGGTGTAAAGTCGGACGACAACTTGCAACATGAAAAGGTGCCCAGCCCAGAGCCACACCCGAAGAACAACAGATGCCATGGAGCTACTGATCATGCAGCTCGAACACCCAAGAGGGTCACAACACCCACAGGACCACCCCCCTGGGGCCCTCCCATGGGCACAAGGACAAAAATATTTAGCATCAACCTTACAGAATCATGAACAAAAGAATTTGCATGCTGTCGCACAATGACAAAAATCAACATTCATGTGTGATCAGAACAAGGAGAACCATTCATTCAACTTTTAATTTTCAAACAAATCATTTTATTCAAATTCAACTCAAAACAAATATCTGGAAGAGTCATGACGGGTCTTCTCTAGACAATCTGTAAGTCACAGCCTGCAAGACAAAATACAAGATAAGAAGGTGTGTCATGCGCCCATCAAAGGACAGAGAGAGAGAGAAAGAGAGAGAGAGAGAGAAAAAAAGTAGGGTAAAAGGGAGAAAGAAAGGGAGAGAGTGAGAGAGAAAAAGAGAGAAAGAGAGAAAGAGAAAAAGAAAGGGAGAAAGAAAGTGAGATAGTGAGAGAGAGAAAGAGAGAGAAAGAGAAAGGGAGAAAGAAAGGGAGAGAGAGAGAGAGGGGCAAAGGAATAGAGGGGGAGGGAGAGAGAAAGAGAAAGACAGAGAAAGAGAAAGAAAGAAAAAGAAAGAAAGAAAGAAAGAAAGAAAGAAAGAAAGAAAGAAAGAAAGAAAGAAAGAAAGAAAGAAAGAAAGAAAGAAAGAAAGAAAGAAAGAAAGAAAGAAAGAAGGAGGAAGAGAGGGAGAAAGAAAGAGAGTGCCGACGCTGTAGACCAATGCCGCACTGCTCACCTGCTGCCACCGTTATGTCTCCAACCTTGTGCCGGTATACACTGTAGTCCACCAGGCCCCTCACCTGAAGCAGAGTCCAGATATATGAATGGCAGAGTTGACATAATTGCACCCGCCATCATCGCTTGCGCGCCCCTGCGCACACAAGTTGGTGCATCCCAGCTCCTCATGCCGCCCAGTGGTGATTGCCCGCCCCTGCGCACACAGGCCTCACTGCTCACCTTCTGCCACTGGTGTGTCTCCAAGAGGGCCCACCACGTGCGGTGAAAGCACGAAGCCCGTGGCCCGTGACCTTGGCACCCTCCACATCATGCAGCACTGCGCCGTGGGCCACAAGGTCACACACATGATTCTGGGTCTTGATTTCACAATGGCAGAGAACATATCAGTACAGGCGGCATCATCGCAGGCTGCACAGCCCCTCAGCCCTATAGGTGCCACTAACTCTGTGGCGGTCAGCATGCGCAGCCTGCTGGCTCAGGCCTACACTGCGGTCCAGCAGGGCACACACAAATCCTTATCAGTCCGGACCGTCAGGATGGCGCATCATCGCAGGCCGCAAACCTGCTCTGCACTTAAGGTGCCCCTACCTCAATGCACCGAAAGTCACCGCCCGTGGTGGTAGCCCGACCAGGCGCAGTGTATTCTGTGCCACCAAGTCTGTGCAATGCAAGTGGTGCAGAAGCTGTAACATCACCTCCAGCTGTGGGGAATGTCATGTGGTTATGCCCTAGGCCACCATGCATAAATAATACACCCAGGTACACCCAGGTACACCCAGGTGCATGTAATGGATGGGTGTGAACCAGCCGTGAGAGAGTGGCTGGGGCAAGCTGACAACTAAAAGAGAGTGTAGCTGGCACAGAGCTGATTTTTGTGAAGTGGTTACATGTTTTGTAGCAAGTAAAGGTTAAATTGTCCTGTCAATGCAGGTCCACTGATCAGTGGGAACCAACCTGTTGGAATCTTCCATGAGAGAAGAACAACACGAGCCGTGGGCAGAGACATACTCAGAGTGATTAAAAATAAGGAAAGCAGGTGCGACAAACACAACCACTAAAATAAAATAGGAATTAAACGAACAAGCAACTGCAGGTATGAAGAGGTGATCGGTGAACAGCAGTCAGACACTTCAACAATTGGTGCAAGAATACAACTTCATATTAAAAAAACATGCTAAGCAGATGAACACACAAGAACACAAAAATATAACCACAGAAGATCTCAACACTTTTCAGGGCTTGTGTTTCTTTGCTGGATTCTTCTAATGTCTGTAACTAAACCAATAAACAAACCTTAAATCATGTTTGGATGAGGAATTCATTTCGATTGGAACTGCAAATTCTGATATTCATATACCAATTCCTCTTTTCATATTATAGAGTGTGTTTAAAATCCATCCATACTAATATAATAAAGAGAGAGCCCAAACCTTTGAGGCGGGTAATCTCAGGAACCACAGCACCAATCACAACACCCAATACAGCGTTGGAAAGGGCAGTTGCAGCAGAAGGACATAGGCTATGCAGACGCCCACAATATACATTTAAAAAGTAAAAGAACCGTGCCAGCAAAGTAGTCCCTTGTGGGCGTGTCTGTGTTGTGCTGTGGGCTTGTGCAGGGGGGGGCATGACAAATGCTGGGGGCGTGTGGTAAGTTCCGCCCTTTGGGCTGGACTGTTTCCATGAGGCACAGGGTCAAGGCTGATTTGCATATGGCCATGTCTGAACTGGGGTGGTGTGGAGTGCAAAAAAACTGTGGATTTAGGCTCAGATCTCTGTACTGGGGTGAATGTATGACATTGTTCTGCATTCTGTCCATCAACTGTTGTTTTTGCATTTGTCACCCCGAGAGGGATGGGTATGCTCAGACGTGAGTCCCATGCTCTCCACACCTCTGGAGTCAAGCTATCCTGGCTGAAAATGGTTGATAGACAAAAATCAGTCCTAGGATGTTTGAGTTATGTATAGGAAAGACATGGCTTGGCAGTTCTGCGTGAATTGTTCCCCTGGGGCACAGGGTCAAGGCTGAGGTGGTGTTGAGTGGAGTGCAAAACAAATGATGGATTTAAGCCCACATTTCTGTATTGAGGTGAATGTATGTGCCATGTCTCATATCATGTGCTGGGGGTGTGGGTGTGTGCGGGGCGCGCGTTGTGTCAAATATTTCATTGTTTTTTCTTCCCAGGTTCTGTACATTCCAGCTCCGTGTGTCCACCCTGCTCCCTTTAAATACCCCTGCACCCCATAATCAAAACCCACCCTTACTCCTTAAATACCCCAACACCCTTAAACACTAACCCATCTTAACCCTATAAATATACCCTGTACCCCAAAACCCAAACCTATACCTAAATCCTAAAAATACCTCTGTACCCCAAAAACCAAACCTACCCCTGAACCCTAAAATACCCCAATACCCCAAAACCCAAACATAGCCCTGATCCCTTAAAATACCCCTGTACCCCAAACCCAAACCTACCCCAAACCCTAAAAATACCCCTGCACCCCAAAACCCAAACCTAGCCCTGAACCATAAAAATACCCCTGTACCCCAAAACCCAAACCTAGCCCTGAACCCTTAAAATACCCCTGTACCCCAAAACCCAAAAGTACCCCTGAACCCTAAAAATACCCCTATACCCCAAAACCCAAACCTAGCCCAGAACCCTAAAAATTTGCCTGTACCCCAAAACCCATACCTATCCCTAAACGCTAAAACTACCCCTGTACCCCATAACCCAAAGCTATATCTGAACCCTTAAAATACTCAAACACCCCAAAGCCTATACCCTGATACCCATACTTACCTTATCCAAACATTAAAAAAAACATGCTTTTACCATTCATGCATTTACAACGAATTTTGTTGTAAATGTATGCGTGGTAAAAGCATATAAAATATAATGCCATGCGTTATAATGGCATTGGGGAGTCATGGTACTTTCATAATGAAAGTATGCGGAGTGATGGTCTGCGGAAAGAAAGTTGCGGAATAATGGGTGTTTACCCTCCCCCGGTAAGTACATTGGTGGCACGGCGGCACCCATCTCCAGCAACATACTCATATTTTTTCACCACCGATTTGAAAAATGCACAGGTCTCTCTCATTGATGGCCAGCACCGACATACACTTTTAGACACACCTCCCGCCACAAGTTCTAGAATTGCGAATTTTAGAGCTGGGGAGCTACGTTCGAATCTCGGCATCAGGTCAACATCCTGTGATTCCAGGCAAATTGCTTTGTCTCCCCATGCCTACCGCAAATTAATGTGTTCTTCTGTAATGTAAATTGTGCTCATGCCATGTTGTCGAGTTTGCGCTATATAAAATTGCAAGGAAAAATAAAGTAGGGAAACTCGAGTTCACACACTACTGAACGCACACTCTTAAGTGCATCAGCAGTGCACTGTGAATCGGAGTGTTTCACAGGCCTGTCACAGATAAGAAATGCTATCAATACGAAATCCTACAAAACAATATACCGGCAGCAATTCGTACAACGTCGGGACAGGCTGCTAGTAATACATACAAGAGCACTTTTAAAACGTACATGAGATTTTAAAAAATAAAACATTGCTCTCCCCGTCGGGGAATTTAACCCGAGTCTCCCGCGTGACAGGCGGGGATACTGACCACTATACTAACGAGGATTAGCTGACTTACGTCGTAAAACCACTCTGTGTCCCAGGACACCCCCCACGCCGCACGGCTCTCCAGCAGTAGCCCATCTTGCCCCGCCTGGTGCCCCTCGCTGCTGCCCTACTCTCCCCGCTGTTGCCCACGTGATTCCGCTGTTCTCTCGTGTCGCCCCTTGTATTCTTGTTTTGCTGCCTTGTGACTGTGTTTTGCTGCCTTGTAACTGTGGGGCATATTACCAAGCAATAGCGATAATTATCGCTATTGCTTGGTTAGAGACAAAAATTTACCGCAGCACTGCGGCGATTTTTACCGCAAATAAACCTTGGTATTACCAAGGTTTAACGCAAATGCGGTAAAAATCGACGCAAACCATGAATATCGCTGAAAAGTCAGCGATATTCATGCATTAGCGAGCTAATGCTCCTAGCCATGTTATCCACCTCCCATTGGATAACATGGCTAAGAACTGCTCAGGGCAGGTGTTAGCTTTTGGAGATATTCCCGCTTAACGCAAATATCTCCAAAAGTTGGTAATAGGAGATAGCGATGTTAGCGACTGTTTTCAGTCGCCAACATCTTGGCACGCCCACTTTGCATCTCATTAGTGATAAATATCACTGACATGCAAAGTGGGGCCCAAGATGGTCGCTATCTCCTACTAGCTGTCGCTAACTGGTGTTTAGCGGCAGCTAGGTAATAGGGAGATAATTTTATCTCCACTATCTTGGCTTTTAAAGCCAAAAAAGCGGAGATAAACCCCCTTGATAATATGCCCCTGTGTTTTTTGTTACTCTGCCATTTAGGTCCTAGTTGTGCCCGCTAGCTTGCCCCCCTGGTGCGACCCTTCCCACTTTCCGCCGCCGATCCCTCGCAGCCCCGCCCCCTTTTTGCCTCCGCTACCCCATTGGCCCCCCTCTCCCGCCTCCCAGCTGCTCCTCCCTCCCACTTCGCCTCATATTCCGACTACACCTTCACCGCCGCCGAGCACCTTCACTTCCAGATACACACCGACCCCAAAACCACCCTCAGAGGCACCCTCATCTACAGACCCCCGAGACCACACACCCAATTCAGCGAAGACATCGCAGACTTCATCAGCCAGCATGCCCTCCACTCTGCTGACTATTATTATTATTATTATTATTATTATATTTAAATTTATAGAGCGCACAGCTACCCGGAGGTTTCCCGGCACTAGGGACCTAATAGGTGAGTGTACCAGCCAAGAGACTCAAGAAGAGAGCAGATTATTGGTTAAATAGCCAAGTTTTAACGTCCCTGCAAAACTTAAGATAGCAGAGTTCAGTTCGCAGGGCAAGAGGAAGGGAGTTCCATAAGGAAGGGGCCAAGCAGGAGAAGGAACGGCCACCCATTCTGGCTCTTTTTATCCGAGGGACCTGGAATCCATGCTGATTGGATGAACGAAGGGTGCGGGACGGGCAGTACTGGTGAACTAGTAATCTCAGATAGAGTGGAGCCCTGCCAGCATTGATTCTATGCATAAAACAGAGGGCCTTAAATTTGGAGTGGCTTTCTATACGGAGCCAATGCAGGCTTCGTAGAGAAGTGGAAGTGGGAAATTTGTTAGGAAGTTTGCAGAGCAGTCGGACCGCCATATTCTGGACTGTCTGTGGTTTACGGGTCACTTCCTTACATGCCCCCAGGAAGAGAACGTTGCCGTAGTCCAGTCTGGAAGTAATTAAGGCCTGGACTACGGTTTTCTGAGTCTCCTGAGGGATTATCCAGATAATCTTTCTAGGCCACTTGATGATAGTGATGCAAGTAGAAGAGGTTTTGATCACATGCTGCTTCATGGACAGTTGATCGTCAAAGATGATGCAGAGATTTTGTGCTGTTCTAGAAGGGGCAGGTGGTGGGCCCATTTGCGCCGGCCAGTGGTGGGGACCCCATAAGGAAGTATTGTGGCCAAACAGAAGAAGCTCTGTTTTACCCCTGTTCAATTTTAATTTGTTTTCATGCATCCATGTGGCGATGTTGCTGAGTCCTACACAGAGAGATGATGGAGAGGAGTGATGACCCATAGAAAGAGAGTAGATGATCTGAGTGTCATCGGCATACGAGTAAATGGAGAGCCCAGCTTGCTCCGCGATGGTGGCCAGTGGTCTGACATATAGGTTAAAAAGTAAGGGGCTCAAAATAGCCTTGAGGGACGCCATGAGCAGATTTATGAATTTGAGAAGCCGATGAAGAAGAAGAAACTTGAAAAGTGCAGTCTGAAAGAAAGCTCGCAAGCCAGTTGAGGGCTGAGCCATTGATGCCAGATAACTTAAGAGCTTTCAAAAGGATGTGATGGGAAACCATGTCAAACGCGGCACTTAAGTCTGGCAATATAAGTGCCACGGTTTCCCCTTTGTCCACTCGGCATCGAATGGTCTCAGAGACCCCCAACAAAGTTGATTCAGTTGAGAAGCCAGACCTAAAGCCGGACTGGGAGTAGTGAAGAAAGTTATTAGATTCCACATGATGAGTAAGCTGTGTGTTAATGTGTTTCTCCAAAATTTTTGAGACAATCGGAAGGAGTGAAATGGGATGAAAGTTGGATGGATTATTAGGGTCAGCATTCGCCTTTTTTAATAGGGGCACTATCATCGCATGTTTCCATGCAGAGGGCACTATGGCTTCGCTGAGAGAGGTATTGAGTAATTCCAGGATGAGGTTAAAAGAGGAAGTGTCCAAGGTTTGTAGAATTTGTGGGGGGAAAGGATCCAGTGGGGAGCCAGATTTGATATTACCAATAATGTCAAGAAGTGTAATGCTGGTAAGGGGGTCCCAGGTACATATCTGCTGTGAGGGGTGTGTGTCCTCTGATGACTCTGATACAGGGGAGATTGCAGGATCCGGCGACAAAAAGGAAGGGTGGAGGGGGATCGGGCCTCCAAAATCAGTATAAATGGTGTCAATTTTGGAAATGAAAAATTCTGCCAAGGAGTTGCGTTGTGATTTGTCAAGGCATGGGGGTTTGGGTTGACATGATGCGCCCGAATGTTCCTGTACAACCTTAAAAAGCGCTTTTGGGCTATTTTGTGCCTTGAGTATAGTTAAGTTAACATATTCGGCTTTGGCTGTATAGCAGAGTGAGTGATATTTGGCTAAGGCAGTTTTATAAATCTGCTTAGAATCTGCGTCACAATGTATACGCCACTTGCGCTCAAGGTTTTTGCAGGTGGTTTTCTCCTTTGTCAGCGAGTCTGTAAACCATGGGGCAGGTGGGTGGTGCAGATTATTCGCATGCTTACGCTGAGGTAGACACGCGTTAGCAGCAGAAGTTAACCAATCATGAATGACAGCCTCCTCCTTGATACTGGCAACATTTGTGAGGGGCCTAGTGTCCTCAAGACAGGAGTTAAATTTAGTAACATCCAATTTTTTCCAGTTTCTGGATATTTTTGGTTCAATGGGGATTACTGTGTTTTTAGAAAAACGATCAGTAGTACCGGAAAAATCTACCCTATAGTTTTCTGACCATAAGATGGGTAAGGACGGCCTACATGTTATGGTTTCTAAGTTGGAGAATATAGGGTCCAGTAGGTTCCCGGCCTTGTGAGTAGGGCCAGAGTTATGTAGAGTGATGTTCAGTGCTGCTAAGTCCTGCATAAGATTGGTGCTTAATGGAGCAGGATGTATCGTTCAAATGTATATTCAAATCCCATACTATCAAGAAGTTGCTGGCATTCAGGAGTAAAGGTGCTATGTGCTCAGGGAAGGCAGTGGCCCAGGTACAGGCTGGGCCAGGTGGGCGGTAGATGAGAACACCAGAGAGGGTGAAGTTAGGAGATATCAAGAGTTTAAACAAGCCAGCTTCACTGTTTGGCATATCCAGATCCTCCCATTTACAAGAATATGTTCTGTTGAAGACTATAGCTATCCCACCACCCTCTTTTCCCACTCGATTTTTACCTATATAGGTATAGTTATCTGGGAGGGCAGATGCTATGTAGGGGCCGGAGCTGTCATTTAGCCAAGTCTCTGTGAGAAATAGAGCAGCTGGTTGGGAGGAAGTGAGTAGGTCAAAGATGTCTCTCTTATGTTTGGGTAATGACCTACAATTTAAGCTGACAAAAGGAAATTCTTGAAGGGGATCTAGATGTTTAAACATTAACTGACGCTGCGGAAAGTCACATGTGGCTATGTTGATTTGGGAAGGAAGAGATAAGAGGGAAAGGTTGCAGTCTGGGCAAGTGGTTGGAGCCTGATAACAACACAGGGGTGAGCTCCGTAGGCAATGTGGTGGCCTAAGGCTTAATAGAGCATCTCTAGAGTATGTACGAGTTACCGTAAGATGTTTAACGGGCGAGGGATTGGCCCCTGTTCCCGGCCTGTCGCGGACGGGCGCAGACGGGCAGGACTCCGGCGCGCCACTGTCGCGCCTGCTGCACGTCGCCCAACACATCGTTAAGTAGGGAGGCGGCAGTCTGGAAACTAGAGCGCTCCCCCCTTCCGCCGGAAGTGAGCAAAGAGAGCAAAGTGATAGAAATAACTCCCTCTACACAACGAGCTCGGCTTGGGGTGGAACGGGGAGTGGGAGGTACACAGGCGAATCCAGTGACTGATAGGTGAGTTGAATTTCGGGCAAGTGAGGTTTTTTTTAAATAAGCGCAGTGCGGGCACCTGAGATCGTGCTTACTGCTCTCTCACAGCAGCAGCGCTAGAGACAGGAACAGGTATTGCACAAGGGAACAGTTTAAAAGTTTAGCCGCAGTACGAGCACCTAGCTCGTGCCCCCTGCCAGTAGCAATAACCATTTTTAAAATACACGCAGCAGTGTGAGCACCTAACTCGTGCCCCTTGCAAAAGATAAACTGGAGCAATAATGGCTGTGGTCTCAATAGTGCAGCAGCACACGTACCCTCAATCAGTAGGACTGAAGCCTGCATTGGCTCCTGCGTTAAGTAGGGAGGCGGCAGTCTGGAAACTAGAGCGCTCCTCCGTTCCGGCGGAAGTGAGCAAAGAGAGCAAAGTGATAGAAAGAACTCTCTCCACATCCTCCTACATTCTCCTAGGGGACCTCAACTTCCACCTGGAGAAAAACAACGACACCAACACCACCACCCTGCTGAACAACCTCGCC
This sequence comes from Lissotriton vulgaris, assembly GCF_964263255.1. NCBI lineage: Eukaryota > Metazoa > Chordata > Amphibia > Caudata > Salamandridae > Lissotriton > Lissotriton vulgaris. The sequence continues at coordinate 255,312,181 of NC_141685.1, forward strand.
AACCTCGGACTCAAGCAACTGGTGAACACCCCCACCCACTACGCCGGCCACAAGCTGGACCCCGTCTTCTCCTCCAGCAAGCACATCTCCTTCAGCCACTCCACCGGACTCCATTGGACGGATCACAGCTGCGTCCACTTCAGTTTCAGAAGAACCACGACCGACCACCACCCGCAACAGGTTCCTCGCAGGAGCTTGAGCAAGATCACCGCCGACCAGCTCACCACCTCCCTCAGCCTGAACCCTCCCGCCAGCTCAACAGACCCCATCAAAGGAGCCCGCAACTTCACACAGTGGCTCACCAACTGCGCCGATGACCTCGCTCCACTGAAGAACCCTCCCAGCAGACCCGGCAGCAAGAAAGCCTCCTGGTTCACCGACGAGCTCAAGACATCCAAGAAAAACTGCCGCACCCTTGAAAAAGCCTGGCGCCACGACCAGATCACAGAAAACATGACAGCCCTCAAGAACGCCACCCGCAAACACCACCAGCTGATCCGCACCACCAAAAGGACAACATTCAAAGAACGACTGGACAACAACACCCGCAACAACAAGGAACTCTTCAGCATCGTCAAAGAGTTCTCCAACCCCAACGTCGGAAACAATGACATCACACCCTCGCAAGACCTCTGCGACTCACTCGCCACCTTCTGCCACCGCAAGATCGCCGACATACACAACAGCTTCGTCGCACAGACCACGCACCCAACCACCGAACCAACGGCCCCCAACACCACCCTCTGCAACTAGACCCCGGCCAGCACCGAAGATACCATCCACTCTGGATCACCAACCGACCCCTGCCCACACCACATCTTCAACAAGGCCAACTCCATCATCGCACCCCAACTCCGGGACATCATCAACATCTCCTTCAACACCACCACTTTCCCGGAGAGCTGGAAGTACGCCAAACTCAGCGCCCTCCTGAAGAAACCAACAGCGGACCCCACGACCTCAAGAACTTCCGCCCCATCTGGCTCCTCCCTTTTCCTGCCAAAGTCATCAAGAAGATCATCAACAGACAGCTCGCCGCCTTCCTCGAGACAAACGGATCCCTCGACCCTTCGCTGTCCGGCTTCCGAGCCAACCACAGCACCGAGACCGCCCTCATCGCAGCCACCGACGACATCAGATCCCTGCTCGACAACGGGGAAACAGCGGCCCTCATCCTCCTGGACCTATCTGCGGCGTTCGACACTGTCTGCCACCGCACCCTAGTACAGCGCCTCAGCAACATCAGGATGCAAGGGAAGGCTCTGGAGTGGATCATCTCGTTCCTCGCCGGAAGAACCCAGAGAGTCCGCCTCCCCGCTTACAGGTCCGAGGCCACCGAGGTCATCTGCGGCGTACCACTAGGATCCTCACTCAGCCCCACCCTCTTCAACGTCTACATGCGAGCCCCCTCGCAGCTATCGCACGCCAACACAACCTCAACATCATCTCCTATGCCGACGACACCCAGCCGATCCTCTCCCTCACCACCGACCCCGCCACCGCCAGAGCCAGCCTTCACTAAGGGATGAAAGACGTCGCCGAGTGGACGAAGAACAGCCACCTGAAACTGAACTCAGACAAAACAGAAGTCCTCATCCTGGGATCATTGCCCTCCGCCTGGGACGACTTCTGGTGGCCCCCTGCCCTGGGCACCACCCCCAAGCCAACAGACCACGCACTAAACCTGGGCTTTATCTTGGAATCCTCCGTCTCGATGACCAGACAAGTCAACGCCGTATCATCATCGTGCTTCAACACCCTGCGCATGCTCCGTAAGATCTTCCGCTGGATCCCCACCAAAACCAGGAAGACAGTCATCCAGGCACTCGTCACCAGCCAACTGGACTACGGCAACACCCTCTACGCGGGAACCACGACCAAACTACAGAAAAGACTCCAGCGCATACAGAACGCCTCAGCACAACTCATCCTGGATATCCCTCGCCACAGCCACATCTCGACCCACCTGGGAGACCTGCACTGGCTCACTGTCAATAAGAGGATCACGTTCAGACTCCTCACCCACGCACACAAGGCTCTCCACGACATGGGCCCGAAATACCTCAACAGCCGCCTCACCTTCTACACCCCCACCTGCCAGCTACGATCGGCCAGCCTCGCCCTCGCCGCTTTACCACGCATTCGCAGAGCCACCGCTGGAGGAAGATCCTTCTCCTACCTGGCGGCCAAGACATGGAACTCCCTCCCCACCCACCTACGGCTGACCCAGGACCACCTCTCCTTTAGGGAGCAACTCATAGACCTGGCTTTTCGAGCAATAACGGACCCCCACCCCCCAGCGCCTTTAGACCCTAATGGGTGAGTAGCGTGCTTTACAAATTGTCTGATTGATTGATTGTATAGCTGAAGCAGTTCAGTGTGTGCGTCATCTTGAGAAAGGAAGTCCGTTTTAACTGTAACTCCTCAGCCCTCCTCCTCAGCCCTCCAAGGGATGTTTTCAGAATCACAACTGAACTGTCACTGAAACTGCCTCGCGTAATTATTTTATATGGATAACTAACAGCCCGTCCCAATGTTGTCCGGGTATGAATTGCTGCCGGTCAGTAGTATATTGTTTTGTAGGATTTTGTTTTGATAGCATTTCTTATCTGTGACAGGCCTGTGAAATGCTCCGATTCACAGTGCACTGCTGATGCACTTAAGAGTGCGCATTCAGTAGTATGTGAACTCGAGTTTCCCTAATTTATTTTTCCTTGCAATATTATATAGCGCGAACTCGACAACATGGCATGAGCACAATTTACATTACAGAAGAACACATTCATTTGTGGTAGGCACGGGGAGACAAAGCGATTTGCCTGGAATCACAGGATGTTGAGCTGATGCCAAGATTCGATTGTAGCACCCCAGCTCTAAAGTTCGCAATTCTAGAACTTGTGGCGGGAGGTGTGTCTAAAAGTGTATGTCGGTGGTGGCCTTCAATGAGAGAGACCTGTGCATTTTTCAAATGGGTGGTGAAAAAATATGAGTACGTTGCTGGAGATGTGGGCCGCCGTGCCACCAATGTACCTACTGGGGGAGGGTAAACACCCATTATTCCGCAACTTTCTTTCGGCATACCATCACTCCGCATACTTTAATTACGAAAGTACCATGACTCCGCAAAGCCATCTATACTACTATTATAAAGGAAGAACTTTGAACCTTTGAGGTGGGTAAACTCGGGAACCACAGCACCAATCCACACACCCGATACATCGGTGTAATCGTCAGGGTGTGCAGATGGACATAGGCTATATAAACGTAATAAATATACGTTACTTAAAAAATTTACAGAAAAAAAAGTAGTCCCTTGGAAGAAGCACCGGCCGCGACGTGCGTGCTGACATGAGGAGCGCGGGGAGGAGAGACGTCCAGGAGCGTGAGGAGGACCGGCAGACATGGCGCGGGTAGGAGTGGTGTACAGGCAGTGAGGAGCGGCAGACAGGCGGTGAGGAGCGGCGGACAGGCGGTGAGGAGCGGCGGACAGGCGAAGAGGAGCGGTGAGCGGCGGATGAGGTAGGGTATTTATTTATTTAGTTAGGAGCGGTGAGCGGCGGAAAAATGAAGCAAAAATGACAATTGTGAGCAAGAGGAAGCAAACGGAGCATTACAAAAGTGAGCCAAACGGTGCATTACAGGAGGAAAAAGTTACGTGTGCAGGTTACAAAAGCGTACATCGTGAGCAAGAGGAAGCAAACGGAGCATTACAAAAATTAGCCAAATGGTGCATTACAGGAGGGAAAACTTATGTGTGCAGGTTACAAAAGCGTAGAAAGTAAACATAGAGGTATAGGAGCAAAAAGTGACGTTTGCAGGTAGCAAGAGGAAGCAAACGGAGCATTACAAAATTGAGCCAAACGGTGCATTACAGGAGGAAAAAGTTACATGTGCAGGTTACAAAAGCGTAGAACGTATACATAGAGGTATAGGAGAAAAAAGTGACGTGTGCAGGTTACAAAAGCGTACAAAGTAAACATAGAGGTATAATACTGCAATATATGGAGGAAGGCTCCGGGGGACCCAAGGACAACGTCGGGGCGGGCGGGGGCCCTGAAGCCTATTTGCTCCCGGACAACGTCGGGACGGGCTGCTAGTTATAATGTATAGCATTACAATTTTATATGCTTTTACCATGCATACATTTACAATGAAACTCATTGTAAATGCATGAATGGTAAAAGCATGTTTTTTTTAATGTTTGGATAAGGTAAGTATAGGTTTAGGGGTATCTGTTTTGGGGTACTGAGGTATATGTTTTGGGGTGTTTGGGTATTTTAAGGGTTGAGATATAGTTTTGGGTTATGGGGTACAGGGGTAGTTTTAGGGTTTAGGGATAGGTTTGGGTTTTGGGGTACAGGGGTATTTTTAGGGTTCAGGGCTAGGTTAGGGTGTTGGGGTATAGGGGTATTTTTAGGGTTACGGGGTAGGTTTGTGTTTTAGGGGGAAAGGGGTATTTTAAGGGTTCAGGGCTAGGTTTGGGTTTTGGGGTACAAGGGTATTTTTAGGGTTCAGGGCTAGGTTTGGGATTTGGGGTACATGGGTATTTTAGGTTTCAGGGGTAGGTTTGGGTTTTGGGGTACTGGGGTATTTTTAGGGTTCAGGGTTAGGTTTGCGTTTTGGGGTACAGGGGTATTTTTAGGGTTCAGGGGTAGGTTTGCGTTTTGGGGTACAGGGGTATTTTTAGGGTTCAGGGCTAGGTTTGAGTTTTGGGGTACAGGGGTGTTTTTAGGGTTCAGGGGTAAGTTTGGGTTTTGAGGTACAGGGGTATTGATAGGGTTAAGATGGGTTAGTGTTTAAGGGTGTTGCGGTATTTTAACGAGTAAGGGTGGGTTATGAATATGTGGTGCAGGGGTATTTAAAGGGAGCAGGGTGGGATTAGCACACAATATGAGACATGGCATGAAGGGCGGAATGTACCACACGCCCCCAGCGTTTGTCACGCCCCCAGCACATGCCCACAGCACAACGCAGACACGCCCACAAGGGACTACCTTGCTGGCACAGTTCTTTTACCTTTTAAATGTATATGGTGGGCCTCTGCATAGCCTATGTCCTTCTGCTGCAACTGCCCTTTCCAACGCTGTATGGGGTGTTGTGATTGGTGCTGTGGTTCCTGACATTACCTGCCTCAAAGGTTTGGGCTCTCTCTTTATTATATTAGTACTAGCAGCCCGTCCCTACGTTGTCCGGGTATGAATTGCTGCCGGCCAGTAGTATATTGTTTGGTAGGATTTCGTTTTGATAGCATTTCTTATCTGTGACAGGCCTGTGAAACCCTCCGATTCACAGTGCATTGCTGATGCACTTAAGAGTGCGCATTCAGTAGTGTGTGAACTCGAGTTTCCCTACTTTATTTTTCCTTGCAATATTATATAGCGCGAACTCGACAGCATGGCATGAGCACAATATACATTACAGAAGAACACATTCATTTGTGGTAAGCACGGGGAGACAAAGCAATTTGCCTGGAATCACAGGATGTTGAGCTGATGCCAAGATTCGAACGTAGCTCCCCAGCTCTAAAGTTCGCAATTCTAGAACTTGTGGCGGGAGGTGTGTCTAAAAGTGTATGTTGGTGGTGGCCATCAATGAGAGAGACCTGTGCAGTTTTTCAAATGGGTGGTGAAAAAATATGAGTACGTTGCTGGAGATGTGGGCCGCCGTGCCACCAATGTACCTACCGGGGGAGGGTAAACACCCATTATTCCGCAACTTTCTTTCCGCATACCATCACTCCGCATACTTTAATTACGAAAGTACCATGACTCCGCAATGCCAGTATAACGCATAGCATTACATTTTATATGCTTTTACCACGCATACATTTACAACGAAATTCATGAATGGTGAAAGCATTTTTTTTTAATGTTTGGATAAGGTAAGTATAGGTATAGGGGTATATCTTTTGGGGTACTGAGGTATATGTTTTGGGGTGTTTGGGTATTTTAAGGGTTCAGATACGATTTTGGGTTATGGGGTACAGGGGTAGTTTTAGGGTTTAGGGATAGGTATGGGTTTTGGGGTACAGGGGTATTTTTAGGGTTCAGGGCTAGGTTAGGGTTTTGGGGTATAGGGGTATTTTTAGGGTTACGGGGTAGGTATGGGTTTTAGGGGAAAAGGGGTATTTTAAGGGTTCAGAGCTAGGTTTGGGTTTTGGGGTACAAAGGTATTTTTAGGGTTCACGGCTAGGTTTGGGTTTTGGGGTACAGGGGTATTTTAGGGTTCAGGGGTAGGTTTGGGTTTTGGGGTACCGGGGTATATTTAGGGTTCAGGGCTAGGTTTGGGTTTTGGGGTACAGGGTTATTTTTAGGGTTCAGGGGTAGGTTTGCATTTTGGGGTACAGGGGTATTTTAAGGGTTATGGGGTAGGTTTGGGTTTTGGGGTACAGTGGTATTTTTAGGGTTCAGGGCTAGGTTTGAGTTTTGGGGTACAGGGGTTTTATTAGGGTTAAGATGGGTTAGTGTTTAAGGGTGTTTGGGTATTTTAACGAGTAAGGGTGGGTTATGATTATGTGGTGCAGGGGTATTTAAAGGGAGCAGGGTGGGATTAGCACACAATATGAGACATGGCATGAAGGGCAGAACGTACCACACGCCCCCAGTGTTTGTCACGCCCCCAGCACATGCCCACAGCACAACGCAGACACGCCCACAAGGGACTACCTTGCTGGCACAGTTCTTTTACCTTTTAAATGTATATGTTGGGTATCTGAATAGCCTATGTCCTGCTGCTGCAACTGCCCTTTCAAACGCTGTATTGGGTGTTGTGATTGGTGCTGTGGTTCCTGAGATTACCCGCCTCAAAGGTTTGGGCTCTCTCTTTAATATATTAGTATGGATTTAGATGTGATTTATCCTGAACTTCCTGTCAGAAGAAATCTGAACCATATACATTCCACTAGAGATACAGCAAAGCACATGGGTGACTATTTCTTACCCAAATGTGCAATAAATATAGCTGAAGCACATAAAAATAATCTAACCTGCTTATTGCAAGAAAAAGAGAACATGTTTTTGAATATGGTAGAAAAGAGAAGAGAGAGTTTCCAGAAAAAGGCAAACGATAAGAATCAGAAAGGTCCTAAGTGGGCAGAAAGCATAAAAGACACCTCAAATGGTGGGGCTAATGCTGCTATGTTGCTGGATTTCGAGAAAGAAGGGAAACTCTGTCTGCATAGGGATAAAACTAGCTATTATAACAATATAATAATTGGTTCCAGTGTGTGTGAACACAATTTCAATCGGGGTTGGGGATTTAAAGAAGGAAGTCAACCTGAGTTTCCAGGAATTTATTATGTCTGTGGAAACAAGGCCTATTACAAATTGCCAGATCACTGGTATGGAAGCTGTTATTTCGGAATTGTCTTTCCAAAAATCTATCATGTGGACAAAATCACTGGAAGCTTTGAAGGAACTAACACTTTAATGAGTAGCCAAAGAGAAAGTGCTGGTTAAATTGGAGGTGACATATTTAGTGCATTGATACCTTCAGTGGGAGTGGCTCTGAATACACACAGAATTAGCAAATTCTCTACAGTAGTAGATTGGTTATCAACTGACACTGCTGGAGGGTTCCTGATGGTCAATACCGAATTGTTTGCTGTAAGATCAATGGTTTTACAAATACGACTTGCTCTTGATACCTTATTGGCAAAAGAGGGCGGAGTCTGTAGAATGTTGAAAGCGCAACATTGTTGCACTTACATACCAGACAAAAGTGTCGAAATTAAGAGGTATGTAAGAAATATTACAAATTTGGAAAAAGAGCTCACACCACTGGAAGTTGATAGTGCCTGGAGGAGACTCACTGATGGTCTTTCCTCCGTAGGTAGATGGATTTCTAATGTAGGTAGAAGTATTGTAGGAAAAACACTGATGCCAATAGCGGGAAGAGGACTATTTGTCCTGACAATAGTAATCTGTTGTAAATGTCGAATTCACAAGAAAAGTTACACTGTGAATCAGCGAGGTGTGAAACGAAATTTTGATGAACTCGAATTAGAGGAATTAAATAATAAGATTTACAAGAAAATGAAAAACTCTCATGGCAGGAATGAGAGAAAGCGAAGCAGTAAGTTTGATGAGATTGAAATGGGTGAAATGTGACAAGTTGGCATCTGTTTCGTTAATTTGTGATGATATAAAATATCATCAAAGAGGGGATTGATGGAGCAAGGATTCGCATGTAAAGCAACTTGCTTGTATTCATGAACCTTGAATAATGTTATTAATTGTAATCAACATATATGTCTTATTAATTTACAGTTTCCCCTACATCTTCGGGTATCCGAGTGATGCTTGCCTATGTGTTTACTAATCCTAATGCGCTTGCAGTTAACATGGCTGCTGCTGCGTGGGAATTTCGACTGCGCATGCGTGAGTCATACCCACATGACTTGACGTACTCGCTGTCTTGGAGGGAACTTGTTTGCACTTGCGCACTAGAGCTAAGATGGCTGCTCTGTGTCCTCACATGCTGAATGCTTGCGTGCTGCTTTTGCCAAGCAGTTTGTTTTGCCTAAAATATAACGCTATAGTTAAAATTAAGATAAGGGGTAATGAATAGAAGTTCATGGTATACAGTGAAAAAAAAATTTCTATGTTCTAAAACTGTTCCCTTTTACTTTTCATGTATCGTAAATAAATGGGCCTTAGGGACGGGAAAACGCCATTTTGAAACTCCTTTGCACACTGCACTCTACCCGAGGAAGGCTGAAGTCGGATGGAATTGACAACCCACCAAGAGAGCCACAGCCAAGATGTTCTTGGGAACGTGAACTCTGCCCTCACCCCGAGAAGCCAGCCTGTACCTGCTCGCATACATTGTAATTGTTAATAGCGTGACCATTGTTATGACAAACGTTGAAGTCATGGGAGCCCAGAATTGAGGGGCGTGAATGTAAAATTTAATATTCAGGACTCAAGTATCCAAAATTTAGGTGGGGTGTCGACCTCTCCTCCTTTCTTGTCCAATCGAATGTGGGGATCCTTACACTTGCAACATTTCGGGGGTGGTACACTGACCTGGAAAATAGTATAACTAGCGAAGGTTTAGCTAGAGAAATTGTCCGACTTGTCCGAATAGCTGAATAGCTGATCGATAGCAGAGGTGCTGCGGAGCACTCTGCCCGAAGACTCACTGACCCAATCGGGGTTCTGAGACCTGAAGTGGAGCACTTTGATGGGGAAATCGATAATCCAAGTTGGGGTTCTGACTGATAGCTGCAGAGAGGGAGTAGCGCAGACGTTGCAACTGAACTGCGGGTGCTGGTCTTTGCCTTGGTGGTCCGGTTCTGATCAAAATCTGGCTTTCCTGTCCTGATTCCATCCTGCACCTGCTGGCCTACTGGCGGTTGCAACTGTGGGATCTTTCTTGTCCTTAACTGACCCGTGGCCAGGGTTGGTCTTCACACCGCTCTAGGTAAATATAAACCTGTGGGAATATTGCTTAGTATAACTGACGTCCTTTTCTCTTCCCCTACCTGAAACTGCTGAAAATCTGATCTTTTGCATATGTTCTTCAATCTAACCTTTCTTTTATGCCAAATGAAAAAGTCATATTTACTTGTCGTTATTAGTAGGTTCCACTTTTTACCCTCCTTTTAGTCAGGTGCCAAAGTATTTGTCCACTGAAATATATAGATGTTCCTTTTCTTTACCTGTCCTTTTAGAAGTCAAACGTGGTTGTTACTAAATTGTTAGCGTATTCCAATTTTTACCTACCCTATAGAAACTTTGGTTAGTCCAGTCTCACTATTTAATTTCGTATTTCTACTTCAAACTCTTTTTTTATCATTAAAACCGACTGTATGGTGATTTATAGCATGATCCTTATCTTACCCGTCCTTTAGAACTCATCCTTCCAAAACCAGTCATAATTGGTTAGTTTGTTTCCTGTTCTTACCTTCATTTGGAATTATTAAATGACTAGCAGCCTGTCCCGACATTGTCCGGGTATGAATTGCTGCCGGCCAGTAGTATATTGTTTTGTAGGATTTTGTTTTGATAGCATTTCTTATCTGTGACAGGCCTGTGAAACGCTCCAATTCTGATGCACTTAAGAGTGTGCCTTCATTAGTGTGTGAACTCGAGTGTCCCTACTTTATTTTTCCTTGCAATATTATGTGTGTGTAAATGTGGGTGTACTTGTAAAGCGCACTGTGACTCCAAGGAGTATCCTGGCGCTGAAGACCGCTGGGGAACCTGTTCTGGTTTTCCCAGTGAGATGGTCCCTTTCTGGGTATCTCCAAGGTGAAACCAGGCATCCCCGGCGTCTGTGGGGGGCCGTTGTAGAGATGAGGCAAGCTTAATGCCCAGAGTTGCCGAGTGTGTTCCCTGGTTAGAGTACGCAACGAGGCGAGAATTATCAAGTCCGTTTGACCCTGGTCCACGACCCTGCCGCGTCGGGAATTGAACCCTGGTCCCAGGCCGTTGTCTGCTTACGGGTCTGCCACCTCTAACCAGTGAGCCACACCACTCCACATTATATAGCGCGAACTCGACAACATGGCATGAGCACAATTTACATTACAGAAGAACATATTCATTTGTGGTAAGCACGGGGAGACAAAGAGATTTGCCTGGAATCACAGGATGTTGAGCTGATGCCGAGATTCGAATATAGCGCCCCAGCTCTAAAGTTCGCAATTCTAGAAATTGTGGCGGGAGGTGTGTCTAAAAGTGTATGTCGGTGCTGGCCATCAATGAGAGAGACCTGTTCATTTTTCAAATCGGTGGTGAAAAAATATGAGTATATTGCTGGAGATGTGGGCCGCCGTGCCACCAATGTACTTACCGGGGGAGGCGAAACACCCATTATTCCGCAGACCATCACGCCGCATACTTTCATTATGAAAGTACCATGACTCTGCAATGCCATTATAACGCATGGCATTACATTTTATATGCTTTTACCATGCATACATTTACAACGAAATTCGTTGTAAATGCATGAATGGTAAAAGCATGTTTTTTTTTAATGTTTGGATATGGTAAGTATGGGTATAGGGGTATATGTTTTGGGGTACTGAGGTATATGTTTTGGGGTGTTTGGGTATTTTAAGGGTTCAGATATAGTTTTGGGTTATGGGGTGCAAGGGTAGTTTTAGCGTTTAGGGATAGGTATGGGTTTTGGGGTACAGGTGTATTTTTAGGGTTCGGGCTAGGTTTGGGTTTTGGGGTATAGGGGTATTTTTAGGGTTCAGGGGTAGTTTTGGGTTTTGGGGTACAGGGGTATTTTAAGGGTTCAGGGCTAGGTTTGGGTGTTGGGGTACAGGGGTATTTTTAGGGTTCAGGGCTAGGTTTGGGTTTTGGGGTACAGGGGTATTTTAGGGTTCAGAATTGCGAACTTTAGAGCTGGGGAGCTACGTTCGAATCTCGGCATCAGGTCAACATCCTGTGATTCCAGGCAAATTGCTTTGTCTCCCAGTGCCTACCACAAATTAATGTGTTCTTCTGTAATGTAAATTGTGCTCATGCCATGTTGTCGAGTTTGCGCTATATAATATTGCAAGGAAAAATAAAGTAGGGAAACTCGAGTTCACACACTACTGAATGCGCACTCTTAAGTGCATCAGCAGTTCACTGTGAATCGGAGCGTTTCACAGGCCTGTCACAGATAAGAAATGCTATCAAAACGAAATTCTACAAAACAATGTACTACTGGCCGGCAGCAATTCATACCCTGACAACGTCGGGACGGGCTGCTAGTAGTTAAAATAAATATTTTAAACTTTTCTCGTGTCTCTGTCTCTTATTGTGCACAAGTACGTGTGGGAGAGCAAAAGGGAGTGTGTAGGAGGGCAAGTGAGACACAATAGCTGGTCGGTCCAAGGCTCATGTCTACTAAGGTGGTAGGAAAACTCATTCCCTGCCTACTAAGGTTCTATGGTCCCAAGGCATAGTTCTGTGATCGATCTATGCGGGTAAAAAGCAGCACGGTATTATAAGGCCAGCAGGGAGTGAAGCGAAGACCGATCGCGCCGCCAGTGTTATAAATAAAATGCCCTGCTCCGGGTACGAGCGCACCACAGATTAGGCCGTCCGCAGGCCAGCGGGAATTAAACCATGCCCGAGGGGGGCCGCCCGCGGTAATTACATGCACTGCCACCAGCGTGATCGACCCCTAGATCCCGCCGCTCCCAGTGGGAGCCCTTCAAAACGCCCGCAGATGGATAACGATAGCGCAAGCAAGCACTAACGTGGGTAAACATATGGCAACAAGCGCAACCTGTAAGGAATACATAATTGCGCACAGACTGAACACAATTATTCAACCTAAGCACAAACATAATTTTAATATTGTCCAAAGCAATTTAACAGTCAAATGAGACATACATCACAATATAATGTTCTGAGCACTTAACTTACTGCATGAGCAGCAAAGAAAGAGGAGCAGAAACAGGATCCAGTGGCTCTTATAGGGCTGTACATGATGTGATGTATTACGAGCATCATGGGAAATGTAGTTTTATTTGCATACAAAACAATTTTCATTGGCTGCTTTGAGTAGCAAAGAATAGAAAGAGAAGCATAATCCGAAGCCTCCAGTCCTGTAATAGATTCTTTTGCGACAACCTGCTTGTATGAAAGTCTTTGACGGTTAAAGTGCGTCTCTGACAACCTGATTGTAAGAAAATCTTTGATGGTATAAGACATTTTAACAGACGCAACGTAACCTACACTAGGGTGACCAACTGGCATAGGGACAAATTTAGAACAGTGAGTGTACAAATTCAGGACAAAATTCAGGACAGTAGGTAAAAGTTCAGGACAAAAGTTCAGGAAAAAGGTACGTTTTACAGACACATCAGAGGAGGTCGCACAATAGTCCATAAGTAAGTAAATAGACAAACAACGCAAGTTGACGTCAAAATAAGTTTATATTAGGTTGAGACAACTGTGACTTCACTTCCTGTCCCTGCTTTTGGCTACTTTGGCACCCTCTAACCCACTTCCCACAGCTGCATCATGGTGATTATTCTGCTGGGTTTATTTGTTATTCTGTCTTATGCTGAGCTGAGAGCCTCAGATCAAAATCTGAAAGTTCTTGGGGACATAGCAATAAGGGGCAGCGATAATTACCGCTGGCCGCTCTTAGCGTGAGGATTTTCATCGCCGGCTATCGCAGATAATTATCACCATGCTAGCACTGTCTTAACAACGCATAGCGCAATGGCAATAATTATTCCAGTGATAGCAATGTTTTCCATGGAATACCGCTGGTTTTCCAGGAATGTTCCACGGAAAATGGTGATATCCTTGGTGATAGGGCCTGTGGTTTTAGCCACACAATCCACCCCCCACCCCATGTTAGGTATGCCTCAGTCAGACGTTAATTTCCTGCGATAAGGCATATTTAATGTGATTTTAAATATCGCTAACCCTTCTTAATATAACGAAGCTGGGTTAGTGATATTTTCCCAAGGGAGTCTTGTCAGGCACACCTCCTTTGCATCTCATTAGCGATGCGATGGGAGGCGTGCTGACAAGGGGCGCTACTGCAAGGATACACGCTCTAGCGTGTCCTTGTCGATATTGCGATAATATTATCGCCGCTTTTTGCCCGAAAACAGGCTCTAAAGCGGCGATAATATAATCGCCGCGCCTTGTCAATATGCCCTTTGGTTCTATTGTGAAGCGCTCTGACACCTTTGGGTAAAGTTCGCCCTATAAAAAACGTCATCAAATAAAATAACAAATAAAATAAATAAATAAAGGGCCAAGAAACACTTTTATCTGACCCTGTGACACCCTCACTTAAGCAGATATAGCAGGTGCTTCACTCTGCCTTTGGCCCATTGTCCTTCTTTATGTGATTATCATCCACAGTCAGAATGACAATGGCTCTTTGCATAGACCGAGCGAGGTGGGGGAGGGGCTGCTGCAGCCTCGTGTGTTCAAAAGAGAAGAGCACAGCTTGCTGCCAGCCCCAAAATTAGGAACAAAAGGCGTCCTTGAAAGAAATCCTCAAGGATAAAAGACAAAAGGCCCAAATAACGGCAGTCCGTGTACGAACGATTGGTTTCCCGAACCTGGGGGAATATTAGCAAGGGTGTGCGATGAATATCGCAAATCGTGCTTAGCGCATATTTTACATCGCCGTCTATCGCACAAACCTATCACGGAAATAGCGCGTTAATAACTTAAAATCCACCTTAAGCAATCGAAATATCGCCGCGAAAACGCCGCTCAAGTCAAGTCAAGTCAAGTCATAAAATTTGTATAACGCACTACATACCCAGAGGGTTTCAAGGCGCTTAGGAAGGGGAGGAGGATTATTTGTCAAATATACACGTTTTAAGCTGCTTTCTGAACGCTAGGTGGTTCTGGGTGAGGCGAAGGTAAGCGGGGAGTGAGTTCCATGTTTTAGCAGCCAGGTATGAAAAGGATCTGCCTCCCATGGTGGTCTTGTTGATGCGAGGTACAGTGGCGAGGGCTTGGCTGGAAGAACGTAGTTGGCGGGAGGGGGTGTAGAAGGACAGTCGAGAGTTGAGGCAATCTGGGCCGATGTCGTAGAGTGATTTGTGTGCGTGGGTAAGCAGTCGGAAGGTGATCCTCTTATTGACGGGTAGCCAGTGGAGGTCTTTAAGGTGACCAGAGATGTGTTCGTTGCGTGGGATGTCTAGTATGAGCCTGGCTGAGGCGTTTTGGATTCGTTGGAGTTTCTTCTGGAGTTTAGCGGTGGTACCTGCGTAGAGGGTGTTTCCGTAGTCCAGTCGGCTCGTGACCAGAGCGTGGGTGACTGTTTTCCTTGTTTCGGAGGGGATCCAGCGAAATGTTTTTCTGAGCATGCGAAGAATGTTGAAGCAGGAAGAGGATACGGCGTTGACTTGTCTGTTCATTGAGAGTGAAGAATCCAGGATGACGCCAAGGTTCCGTGCGTGGTCTGTCGGGATGGGTGCTTTTCCGAGGGCTTCCGGCCACCAGGAGTCGTCCCAAGCAGAGGGGGATGTACCTAAGATGAGGACTTCTGTTTTGTCTGAGTTCAGTTTCAGACGGCTTTGTTTCATCCATTCGGCAACTTCTTTCATTCCTTCGTGTAGGTTAGTTTTGGCGGTGTTGGGGTCTTTGGTGAGTGATAGGATCAGTTGGGTGTCATCCGCGTAGGAGATGATGTTGAGGTTGTGTTGGCGTGCGATGGCCGCGAGGGGGCTCATGTATACGTTGAAGAGGGTGGGACTGAGTGAGGATCCTTGTGGTACGCCACAGATGACTTCAGTGGCCTCGGACTTGAATGGTGGGAGGCGGACTCTCTGTGTTCTTCTGGAGAGGAAGGAGGTGATCCATTCAAGTGCTTTTCCTTGTATTCCGATGTTTCTGAGGCGCTGTAGAAGGGTGCTGTGGCAGACTGTATCGAATGCTGCAGAGAGGTCGAGGAGGATGAGGGCGACTGTGTCTCCATTGTCCAGTAGAGTTCGAATGTCGTCTGTTTCTGCGATGAGGGCGGTCTCAGTGCTGTGTTTTGCTCGGAAGCCAGATTGTGAGGGGTCGAGGGATTTGTTGGCTTCGAGGAAGGCGGCGAGCTGGTTGTTGACAGCTTTCTCGATGACTTTGGCCGGGAATGGAAGAAGCGAGATGGGGCGGTAATTTTTGAGTTCGGTGGGGTCCGCTGTTGGTTTTTTCAGAAGGGCGGTGAGTTCAGCGTGTTTCCAGTCTTCTGGGAAGGTAGCGGAGTTGAAGGAGCAGTTGATGACGTCTCGGAGGTGCGGTGCTATGACGGAGTCTGCTTTGTTGAAGATGTGGTGAGGGCATGGGTCTGTGGGGGATCCTGAGTGGATGGAATTCATCAGGCGGATGGTGTCCTCAGTGGAGATTGGGTTCCAGGCGTTAAGGGTGTTCACGGGGGGAGGATGGTCAGCAGATGGTAGGGTGGGTTGGTTTCCGGGTTGGTTGTCAAAGCTGTTGTGGATGTCTGCAATCTTGTTGTGGAAAAAAGAGGCTAGGGAGTCGCAGAGGGCTTGAGAGGGGGTGATGTCGTTGGAGTTGGCCGAGGGATTGGAAAATTCCTTGACGATGTTGAAAAGTTCCTTGCTGTTGTGGGCGTTGTTGTCAAGTCGATTCTTGAATGCTGTTTTCTTGGCTTTTCGGATCAGTTGGTGGTGAGTGCGGGTGGCGCTTTTGAAGGCGTCCTTGGTGCTGGTGGTTGGGTCTTTTTTCCAGGCCTTTTCAAGGGAGCGGCAGAGTTTCTTGGACTTCTTGAGATCATCGTTGAACCATGAGGCTTTCTTGCTGCCAGGTTTGCTTTGACGTTTTTTCAGTGGTGCTAAGGTGTCGGCGGTGTTAGATAACCATAGGGTGAGGTTGGCGGCGGCTTCGTTGGCGTTAGAAGAGAGGGCTGGGGAGTTTCCAAGGAGCGATGCGGAGATTTGGTCCGTGGTGATTTTGTTCCAGTTTCTTTGCAGGGTAGGTTGGGAGTGTTTGATGGGTTTCGGCTTGTTGTAGGTGAAGTGAACGCAGCTGTGGTCGGTCCATAGGAGATCCGTAGTGTGGCTGAAGGAGACATGTTTGCTGGACGTGAAGATAGGGTCGAGTGTGTGACCTGCGATGTGGGTGGGGGAAGTGACTAGTTGTTTAAGTCCGAGGTTGGCGAGGTTGTCCACGAGGGTGGTGGTGTTGTGGTCGTTTATCTTTTCAAGGTGAAAGTTGAGGTCTCCCAGAAGAATATAGTCTTTGGAGGGGAGCGCGTGTGGAGAGATGAAGTCCGTGATGTCTTCACTGAATTTTGCGCGGGGTCCTGGTGGTCTGTAGAGGAGAGTGCCTCTGAGTGTTGTTTTGGGGTCGATGTGGATCTGGAAGTGAAGGTGTTCGGAGTTGGCGAGGTTGGCGTCAGAGCTGGTTGAGATGCGGATAGATTTCTTATGGACGATAGCGATTTCTCCTCCTGTGTGGCTGGTACGGTCTTTGCGGGTGATCTTATAGTCTTCAGGGATGGCAATGGTGATGTCTGGTGCGGAGGAAGCATTCATCCATGTTTCCGTGAGGAAGGCGACGTCTGGAGAGAAGGTGTCTAGTAGGTTCCATAGGTCAATGGCGTGCCTGTGCACCGATCGGGTGTTGAGAAGGATGCATTGTAGGTGGTTGGGGTCGGGAATCTGTGGTGTGGTCGTAGCGGAGATGTTGTCGGTGCTGCTGAATTTGCAGGAGTAGCAGGAGAAAGGTCCATGGGTGTGTCCAGGAGCGGCTTGGACGCAGTTGGGGGCGCGACCGGGGTTAAGGGCTAGGAGGGTGGCGGCATCGTAGGTAATGCGGGAGGGCTGGGGAGCGCGAGGGGCAGGGGGTCTGGCGCTGGGCGCGGTCCAGGCGCGGACGGGCGTAGACGGGCTTACCTCTGGCGCACCTTCGGCGCGGGTTGGGCCCGGTCGCTGCGCGTGAATGCTGCGCGCGGGAACAACTGTCATAAGTGGGAGGGGGAAGGGCCGAGGGAGGAGCAGCTGGGAGGCGGGTGCGTGGTGGAGGGGGCGGGCTCTGGCCAACAACAGCAATGGCGGCTGGGGCGGAAGCGACCGGGTCAGGTGAAACCGATCAAAGAACTACACGGGGGCCACACAATGCCAAAGCAGGGAGCAGCTAATGCAGGAGCACAAATGAACAAATAGGCAGTCAAGTTTATTACATCAATCCATTAAGGCCTGTACCCTCATGTAATACCTGCATAGCAGTCAGACCATAGAACTTACTTTCAACCCCTAATTAGATCCTTACATTGGCAAAGATCTTCCAAAAATTCAAATCATAGACTTCTGTCACCACACGAAGTGCGACTAAACTCAAAGAAATGTCAGTAAAAGTCGCGCATGGCATAAGTATTCTTGACTCCGGTATATTTAAGACATTTATGAATATTAGGGCGGGAAACTGTCCGGGGTTAACAATATATGTTGGAGGGAAAAGCATGTGTATAATGAGCAATAAACTAATAGAATAAACTCTAATTAACAAGAAATGCATTCTGTTTTAGGTCGGGTATATATATTTGCAATGCATTGTGGGTAGCCGGAAGTTCCTTCAGATTCTTTCACCCTGATTGCTGGTAAGCCCTGTCTGAAGAGGGTCGCTGAAGACAAAATAATAAAATAAAACAGGCAGGCCCATTTCACTCATCTTTATCTAGCTGCCGTCATACGCTGTCCACATACAGCCTGGAGTCTGACTGGACCAGGATCTGCAGCAGCCTCGACCCTGCAACCCCCGTCCATGCATGTTACAGTGTGGTGCCTGGATGATGTGATAATGGACCTCTAGTGACGGTAAGTGGTACTGCACCCCTGGTGTCTATCGATGAGCCTGGATGATGTGATAATGGACCCCTAGTGACGACCCGTGGTACTGCACCCCTAGTGTCTATTCAATGAGGTGCCTGGCTGTCTTGATTAGGGATCAACACAATGGATGTTCCTAAACAAGAGAAAATTCTGCAACTTTTTCTAGTTGAGGTAAGATGTGTCTAGGCTAGAATCAGTGGGATTGAAATAGAGATAGGGGAATTCTTCCTTTTGAAATTGGTACCCTCACACACCCTTACGGGTGCCATGCTTCATCATCGGGCGTTGCTCCTCATGGGGGTGCCGCTGCAGTCCCCCACGGGCCCCGCGAGAGGGCTCTTTGTCGGAGATTTTTTATAGGAGGTGCCGCAGGTGTGCCTGTGGGTGTGTGGGCCTCGTGAAAAAGTGTGTGAGTCAAAATAAAATTACCTCGCTGGAACCCTGACCCAATTTTATTCTAGGGTCCGGAAAATAAATTAAAATCAAAGAGTACTGGAATCTATCCTAGAAACAAATATGTAGGAGGCATAGGTATGTTCCCACTGCTCTCAGTTTGGTCAAGTGATGTGAAGGTGCAATAGGGTCAACATGTTTTCGCATCAAGTGGGTCCCTAGTGGATCCGCAGTGCGCTTCGCCAGGACCTTGAAAGTGAATATAAAACTGTGGGAGTCAGGGAAACACGCCTTGTACTCCCACCATACCCAAATGTAAGGTCAAATACGTCTATCTAAGATCCATAAGGGGACGACACCTCCACCGGGACGCCCGGTTGTGTCCTGCATTGATTCTTTGCTGGAACCACTCAGCAAGTTCTGTGATTTTTATCTGCGCGCCCTAGTGACTAAAACACCTACATACCTCAGGGACACCACAGAGCTTTTGAACCTGATTAAACATTTTGTAGAACCAGCATTAATTAACTATCTAGTGACTCTGGACATAGAGTCGCTTTATACAAATACTAGCAGCCCGTCCCGACGTTGTCCGGGTATGAATTGCTGCCGGCCAGTAGTATATTGTTTTGTAGGATTTCGTTTTGATAGCATTTCTTATCTGTGACAGGCCTGTGAAACGCTCCGATTCACAGTGCACTGCTGATGCACTTAAGAGTGCGCATTCAGTAGTGTGTGAACTCGATTTTCCCTACTTTATTTTTCCTTGCAATATTATATAGCGCGAACTCGACAGCATGGCAAGAGCACAATTTACATTACAGAAGAACACATTAATTTGTGGTAGGCACGGGGAGACAAAGCAATTTGCCTGGAATCATAGGATGTTGACCTGATGCCGAGATTCGAACGTAGCTCCCCAGCTCTAAAGTTCGCAATTCTATAACTTGTGGCGGGAGGTGTGTCTAAAAGTGAATGTCGGTGCTGGCCATCAATGAGAGAGACCTGTGCATTTTTCAAATCGGTGGTGAAAAAATATGAGTATGTTGCTGGAGATGTGGACCACCGTGCCACCAATGTACTTACCGGGGGAGGGTAAACACCCATTATTCCGCAACTTTCTTGCCGCAGACCATCACTCCGCATACTTTCATTATGAAAGTACCATGACTCCGCAATGCCATTATAACGCATGGCATTACACTGTATATGCTTTTACCACGCATACATTTACATCGAAATTCGTTGTAAATGCATGAATGGTAAAAGCATGTTTTTTTTTAATGTTTGGATAAGGTAAGTATGGGTATAGGGGTATATGTTTTGGGGTACTGAGGTATATGTTTTGGGGCGTTTGGGTATTTTAAGGGTTCAGATATGGTTTTGGGTTATGGGGTACAGGGGTAGTTTTAGCGTTTAGGGATAGGTATGGGTTTTGGGGTACAGGTGTATTTAAGGGTTCAGATATAGTTTTGGGTTATGGGGTACAGGGGTAGTTTTAGCGTTTAGGGATAGGTATGGGTTTTGGGGTACAGGTGTATTTTAGGGTTCAGGGCTAGGTTTGGGTTTTGGGGTATAGGGGTATTTTTAGGGTTCAGGGCTAGGTTTGGGTTTTGGGGTACAGGGGTATTTTTAGGGTTCAGGGCTAGGTTTGGGTTTTGGGGTACATGGGTATTTTAGGGTTCAGGGGTAGGTTTGAGTTTTGGGGTACAGGGTTATTTTTATGGTTCAGGGCTAGGTTTGGGTTTTGGGGTGTAGGGGTATTTTTAGGGTTCAGGGGTAGGTTTGGATTTTGGGGTACAGGGGTATTTTAAGGATTTAGGTATAGGTTTGGATTTTGGGGTATAGGGTATATTTATAGGGTTAAGATGGGTTAGTGTTTAAGGGTGTTGGGGTATTTTAAGGAGTAAGGGTGGGTTTTGATTATGGGGTGCAGGGGTATTTAAAGGGAGCAGGGTGGAAACCCCGAACTGGAATATACAGAAACTGGGAAGAAAAAACAATTAAATATTTGACACAGCGCGCGCCCCGCACACGCCCACACCCCAGCACACGATATGAGACATGTCATGAAGGGCTGAATGTAAAATCAACAGTTGATGGACAGAATGCAGAACAATGTCATACATTCACCCCAATACAGAGATCTGGGCCTAAATCTCTCTTTTTTTTTGCACTCCACACCACTGCAGTTCAGACATAGCCATATGCAAATCAGCTTTGGCCCTGTGCCTCATGTGAACTTTCCAGGCTGAACTGCCAAGACATGCCTTTCCTGGACCGGACTCAAGCATTCTAGGACAAATTTCTGGCTATCAGCCGTCTTCACTCAGAATAGCTTGACTCCAGTGGTGTGGAGAGCATGGGACTCACGTCTGAGCATACTCAATCCACTCGGGGTGACAAATGCAAAAACAACAGTTGATGGACAGAATGCAGAACAATGTCATACATTCACCCCAGTACAGAGATCTGGGCATAAATACATTTTTTTTTGCACTCCAAACCACCCCAGTTCAGACATGGCCATATGCAAATCAGCCTTGAGCCTGTGCCTCATGGGAACAGTCCAGCCCGAAGGGCGGGAAGTACCACACGCCCCCAGCATTTGTCACGCCCCCTAGCACAAACCCACAGCACAACGCAGACACGCCCACAAGGGACTACTTTTCTGGCAAGGATCTTTTACTTTTTAAATGTATATGGTGGGCGTCTGCATAGCCTATGTCCTTCTGCTGCAACTGTCCTTTCCAACGCTGTATTGGGTGTTGAGATTGGTGGTGTACTTTTCGAGTTTACCTGGCTCAAAGGACACAGTTCTCTCTTTATAATAGTAGTATAGATGGATTCCCTAGGACTCAACACTTGCAGTTCTAGAACATGCCTTGCAGAGTGTTGACCCATGGCCATATGAAACCCCCATCACATTTATTTGTGACTGTGCCTCTCTAGCTATCAAAGAGGTCTACCAATTTCAAAAGGAGGAATTCCCCTATCACTGACTCTAGCTCTAGACACATCTTATCTCAACTAGAAAAAGTTGCAGAATGTTCTCTTGTTTAGGAACAGCTACCATCCATTGTGTTGGCATTTAATCTTGGGAGCACTGGCACTGGACCTTCTCTTTTTTCTATAATTGCTCCCTGTTCCTCCCTTTTGTAATGTGTTACTAATGAGTACGGCAGCCAGCCGTGGGACACTATTTTCTAGTTTTTTCTTCTAGATTCACTTTTTCTCACCTGTTAGTGCCCATTAGACATTCCTTAGTGGGTTCCATTCAGATGCACTTACAACATGGACAATCCAGGCCTCAGCTTTGATGATGACATAGAGGCATAAGGGCATCACCCCTTCTTTCAGGTGCTGGCAGTGTAGCATCAGGTAGCCGGAATGAGGACTCTTAGACGGTTTGACCTTTCATCGTGAATGGGCTAAAATTGCATGGAAATGCACACGCAGTTGGCTTGTGTTGATTATCAACACAGCCAAGCGCTTATCAGATGAGCTTCTGATCCAGATTACCCTAGCGGAGAATGGGTTTAAAGCAGGCATCTCCATTTCTTCATTTAAATCACGACTCGCTGAAATAAATAAAGAAATGGATGATCATAAGGAGTATCTAACTATACAGAAAATTTCAAAACTCCAAAAAGATATTAAACACTTTGACCAAGGTAAAATGTACCCTTCCATTAAAGAGGACTATGTCTTTCAGAGTTATGACACCACATCTGATGAGGGCAGTGACACGTCCACCAGATCAGGGTCCACTAGTAGTGATTCCAGTCATGAAAATAGGAATTATACACAGAGGAGGCCTTAGACAACACCCTTCACCTTTGTTTCAAGGATTTCCACCACACTCCTTTCAACCACCAATGTACCCTGGACAGTGGATGGGACCGCATCCAATGTGGAACAAACCACCAGGACATTGTCCCCAAATGCCTCAATACCAACAATTCCCCCTCCCCCTTTTAACAACAGAGGGAGGGGCCGAGGAAGAGGCAGAAGAAGAGGCGGACCCAAGAAGGTCCACTGGCAAGACACAGAAACAGATGGTTCTGAGGAGCAAGACAACGAAACTCTAGTGGTTAAATATTCATCCCAGCCCATGACCAAAGATGAATCAAAGCTCTTGGAGAAGGGCCTTGGTTTTGTCCCGACCCCCAAGGAGGACACCTTCAGACTTCATCAAGAACACCATCAACTATTTCACAAAATAAGACTCAAGGCATTTTTTCAAAACAAACTTGAGACCCCTATTACCGGTACTAGTCTAAAAAAAAAAGTTGAATTCACACCAACCGCTGTCATGACACCACATGAGGTATTTACTTTTGAACAGGCGATTTTGAAAGACGTGAAAGACACTACCTACACACATCCCTTCGCCAACCTGTCCAGAGAAGAGAGGAACGTACACAAAACCATCACAGAGGATCAGACCATCATTTTGAAGCCTGCTGACAAAGGAGGGACTATTGTCATTATATGTACGTATATTGTACGATGCTGAATGTCACCGCCAACTATCAGATACAAAGTACAATCGGCCGATAGATAAAGATCCAACAGTCCGTCTGTCCACCATAATCAGAAGTCTCATATCTGAGGCTGAGATGGAAGGATGGATTTCTACCCAAGAGGCGGCCTTTCTTACCAATGAGGACCCTCGTACCCCTTATTTCTACACTCTACTGCTAAGCTCCATAAGGGGTCGACACCGCCACTGGGACGCCTGATTGTGTCCGACATCAATTCCTTGCTGGAACCACTCAGAAAGTTCTGTGATTTTTATCTGTGCCCCCTAGTGATGAAAACATCTACATACCTCAGGGACACCACGGAGGTTTTGAACCTGATTGAAAATTTTGCAGCATCAATTAAGTATTTAGTGACTGTGGACGTAGAGGCGCTTTATACGAATATTCCTTAGGACTCGATAATTACAGTTCTAGAATATGCCTTACAGAATGTTGACCCAAGGCCATATGAAACCCCCATTGCATTTATTTGTGACTGTGACTCTCTAGCTCTCAAAGAGAACTTTTTTGCCTTCCAGAGACAACTGTACCATCAAATCCAAGGCACCAGCATGGGAAGCACCTATGCCCCGAGCCTGGCGTGTTTGCATATGGCCGACTTCGAGGAAAAATGTATCTTGGGAGAGAACAATCCATACAGGACCAACATCCTGGTGTGGCGTCGTTACATTGACGATATCATCATGTTCTGGCAAGGTGATGAGGAACAATGTGGAACCTTTTTCAATTGGATCAATACCCATGATCCCTTTCTGAAATTCAACGGCATCAGTTCACTAGAAAACATTCATTTTCTAGACCTCCTGATATCACTACAGAATGATATTCTCAAAACCACCATTTACAGAAAACCCACAGACAGAAATAGTTTGCTTGAGAGCCACCACCCTAAAGAATTGAGAAATAATCTACAGTCGGTTAGTTTTTGCGCCTTCGCAGGATCTGCAATACACTTAACGAATTTGAGTCTCAGTCCAAGATACTATCTGACAACTTATCATTACAACACTCTCCTTGGAAGGTCATACAAGATGCCCACAAAAGAGCAAGGAACAACCATAGGGAGGCCCTCCTAGAGGTCAGAACCAAACCAGCGTTAGATGCCTTAACCTGTGTGACCACATTTACACCTAACTCCAATAAAATTCAGAAAATTATCAAAAGACATTGGAACATCCTCAAAACAGGCAGCTTCACTCCAGGCCCACCTCTATTGTTTGCATTCAAACGCACACAAAATCTGAGAGACATATTGGTCCATACTCGACCAAAAGCCACAATTCAGAGACAACCCACTCTCTGGTCCTTACCCCCAGTAAAGGACACTACCCGTGCAGGACCTGCGCTGTGTGCCTCCTGACTACAGCATCTAAACAGATTTACCTTGGTTTGCCCAGACCTTTGCTTTAAAAACTCCATTCTAACTGTATATACCTTGTGCCATGAGGTATGTGGGCTTGACGACCCGCCCTGTTAAAACCCACATCGGGGAACACAAAAGCACTATCCACTGCAGGAAAACCAACACAAGGCTACAGAACCACTACCTAGAGAAAAATCACCCCCCTGACAGTCTTGAACCATAATTGAATCCAATCACAACTGGTCCACATGCATAATATTTAAACAAAAACAACTGTGGGTGTTCTGCTTAAAAAGCTATTTAGTTGGTCTGAATGACGACATACTGTGGGTAGAACTGGCATCTTTCTTAATGCTCCGGATCTAATAAGAAATTAATGGGGTCATCTGATCTGGGACTGTTTAGGGTGCATATGATTCCCTTTATATACCGTTTCCGGCCACCAAGGAATACCCACAGTGTTGGCTGCCATGAGCAATCATCCTTTGTGATTGCCAGGGTGACTTCAGGTCCTAGTGTTTATTTACGACCACCAGACAATTGGAACAAATTGTCATTCTTCTGGTGACCACAGATGACCTGTCTGCCGTTGGTATAACAAGGCTTACCCTCCCTGCCCAAACCACGACATAGAGTGCCTCAATACCAATAACATCTTCAGTCAATGTGGAAGCTCCACCATCACCGTGGGCTAATAGTAAGTTTCGTGTACTTCTACTCGCCGTGGAAAAACATGAACTCGCTGCATCATTTAGTATTCTACTGTGCTTATACTACACCATCCAATGCTTTTCCCACAGCAAGTGCGGCAGTAAACTGTACACTTATCTAATATGTAAGCATCTGTACCACTTGGGGTAGGTCTTGTTATATATCTCTCTCTATATCCTTTCACTGATCCATTGAATCTAATTCAATTTGTCCATCATGGACGTCAGACTCCGGCGATCTATATTGATACGATTTACGTGACAGGACAGGCCCCCATTATCACTGCAAGTCTTCATAATTGCAAAACGGGAAGTATACTATACATCTTCCACATTTCCAACCGGCACCTCCTATAAAAGATCTCTGACAAAGAGCCCTCTCGCGGGGCCCGTGGGGGACTGCAGCGCCACCCCCACGAGGAGCAACGCCTGATGATGAAGCATGACACCCGTAAGGGTGTGCGAGGGCACCAATTACAAAAGGAGGAATTCTCCTATCTCTCTCAAAAATCCCACTAACTCTAGCTCTAGACATATCTTATCTCAACTAGAAAAGTTGCAGAATTTTCTCTTGTTTAGGAACAGCCACCATCCATTGTGTTGACATTTAATCTTGGGAGCACTGGTACTGGACCTTCTCTTTTTTCTATAATTGCTTCCTGTTCCTCCCTTTTGTAATGTGTTACTATTGTCTTGATTAGGGACCCTTAGTGATGACCCGTGGTACTTCACCCCTGGGGGCAGATTTACAATAACTGGTGCATCCCTGCATATTAGCAGGGATGAGCCAGTTATTGTGCGCCGCAGCTCCGCCACCTTGGATGCAACGCATTTACAGTGCGGCGCACCATGGGGCACCAATGGCGTGACGCATCTGTGCCGTAAAAGCGGCGCATGCTGGAGTTGCGTCGCTAGCACAACGCAGCTCCAGCAATGCTCTTGGGGCCCTATCTCCACAATGCTGCGTCAATCCTAACGCCTACTTCAAGCAGGCGCAGGGTTTTGACGCAGCATGGGCCCAAAAGTGACTGAGTGAAATCTTGTAGATTTCACTCAGCCACTTTTGGGAGGCGTTCCTTCACAGGAATGCCCCCCCCCCCTGCGATGGGACGCCTCCTTTCTGGTACAGGGCTTTACAACGTGACGCATATGGGAGTTGCGTCACGTTGTAAATACCCCGCACCATGGCGCATCTTTTGCGCCGCCGCTATGTCACAAAAGTGATGCAACGGCGGCGTAAAAGAGGTGCAGGGGGCTTGTAAATCTGCCCCCTGGTGTCTACTGTCTATACAGTGTGTTGCCTGGCTGATGTGATTAGGGATCCCTAGAGACGACCATAGGTACTGCACCCCTAATGCCTATTCAATGAGGTGCTTTGCAGTCTTGGTGAGGGAACCCTAGTGACGACCAGGGGTACTGCACCCCTGGTGTCCCTACAGTGTGGTGCCTGGCTGACGATTAGACGGCTGACGATTAGAGACGCCCAGTGACGAGCTGTGGTACTGCACCCTGGTATATTGTAATGATGCTATCACCCTACTTTCGCTGGACCTCTACTCATTAACTGAGGGACTGCACCAGAAGTATTGCAAGATCTGCCTGGTCTGTACTTTCTTGCTGAATGAATGGCATTTCCAATGATGCAGCAACGGGGCATATTCTCAAGGACTTATCACCCAGTTATCTGCTCTTTATCGCAGCCAAAGTGGTAATAAAGTTATCACCTCATTCACAAACCGGTGCTAAAAGCCGATTTCACCATTTTCTCTGCGATAGCAGCCGCAAAAAACATCGCCACAGATGACACCGGCAACTAACGCTAATGAGTAGGCGTTCCCGTGTAAAAAGCCACAACAAGACCACTTCGCAACATTCTCAACAACCAGCCTGATTGGTGATAGGATCCCAAAACAGCAGGGATTTAACACCTGCTCTGACCTGGTGTAAAGTCGGACGACAACTTGCACCATGAAAGGGAGCCCAGCCCAGAGCCGCACCAGAAGAACAACAGATGCCATGGAGCTACTGATCATGCAGCTCGGACACCCAAGAGGGCCACAACACCCACAGGACCACCCCCCTGGGGCCCTACCATGGGCACAAGGACAAAAATCAACCTTACAGAATCATGAAGAAAATAATTCACATGATATCGCACAATGACAAAAATCAACATTCATTTGTGATCAGAACAAGGAGAACCATTCATTCAACTTTTAATTTCCAAAGAAATCATTTTATTCAAATTCAACTCAAAACAAATATCTGGAAGAGTCATGACGGGTCTTCTCTGGACAATCTGTAAGTCACAGCCTGCAAGGCAAAATACAAGATAAGAAGGTGTGTCATGCGCCGATCAAAGGACAGAGAGAGAGAGAAAGAGAGACAGAGAGAAAAAAAGTAGGGTGAAAGGGAGAAAGAAAGGGAGAGAGTGAGAGAGAAAAAGAGAGAAAGAGAGAAAGAGAAAAAGAAAGGGAGAAAGAAAGTGAGATAGTGAGAGAGAGAAAGAGAGAGAAAGAGAAAGAGAGAACGAAAGGGAGAAAGAAAGGGAGAGAGAGAGAGAGGGGCAAAGGAATAGAGGGGGAGGGAGAGAGAAAGAGAAAGACAGAGAAAGAGAAAGAAAGAAAGAAAGAAAGAAAGAAAGAAAGAAAGAAAGAAAGAAAGAAAGAGTGAGAGGGAGAAAGAAAGAGAGTGCCGACGCTGCAGACCCAGGCCGCACTGCTCACCTGCTGCCACCGGTATGTCTCCAACCATGTGCCGGTATACACTGCAGTCCACCAGGCCCCTCACCTGAAGCAGAGTCCAGATATATGAATGGTAGAGTTCACATAATTGCACCCGCCATCATCGCTTGCCCGCCCCTGCGCACACAAGCTGGTGCATCCCAGCTCCTCATGCCGCCCAGTGGTGATTGCCCACCCCTGCGCACACAGGCCTCACTGCTCACCTTCCGCCACTGGCGTGTCTCCAAGAGGGCCCACCACGTGCGGTGAAAGCACGAAGCCCGTGGCCCGTGACCTTGGCACCCTCCACATCATGTAGCACTGCACCATGGGCCACAAGGTCACACACATGATTCTGGGTCTTGATTTCACAATGGCAGGGAACATATCAGTACAGGCGGCATCATCGCAGGCTGCACAGCCCCTCAGCCCTATAGGTGCCACTAACTCTGTGGCGGTCAGCATGCGCAGCCTGCTGGCTCAGGCCTACACTGCGGTCCAGCAGGGCAAACACAAATCCTTACCAGTCCGGACCGTCAGGACGGCGCATCATCGCCGACCACAAACCCGCTCTGCACTTAAGGTGCCCCTACCTCAATGCACCGAAAGTCACCGTCCCGTGGTGGTAGCCCGACCAGGCGCAGTGTATTCTATGCCACCAAGTCTGTGCAATGCAAGTGGTGCAGAAGCCATAACATCCCCTCCAGCTGTGGGGAATGTGATGTGGTAGTGCCCTAGGCCACCATGCATAAATAATACACCCAGGTGCATGTAATGGATGGGTGTGAACCAGCCGTGAGAGAGTGGCTGGGGCAAGCTGACAACTAAAAGAGAGTGTAGCTGGCACAGAGCTGATTTTTGTGAAGTGGTTACATGTTTTGTAGCAAGTAAAGGTTAAATTGTCCTGTCAATGCAGGTCCACTGATCAGTGGGAACCAACCTATTGGAATCTTCCATGAGAGAAGAACAACACAAGCCGTGGGCAGAGACATACTCAGAGTGATTAAAAATAAGGAAAGCAGGTGCGACAAACACAACCACCAAAATAAACTAGGAATTAAACGAACAAGCAACCGCAGGTATGAAGAGGTGATCGGTGAACAGCAGTCAGACACTTCAACAATTGGTGCAAGAATACAACTTCATATTAAAAAACATGCTAAGCAGATGAACACACAAGAACACAAAAATATAACCACAGAAGATCTCAACACTTTCCAGGGCTTGTGTTTCTCCACTGGATTCTTCTAATGTCTGTAACTAAACCAATAAACAAACCTTAAATCATGTTTGGATGAGGAATTCATTTTGATCGGAACTGCAAATTCTGATATTCCTAAACCAATTCCTACTTTTCATATTATAGAGTGTGTTTAAAATCTATACTAATATAATAAAGAGAGAGACCAAACCTTTGAGGCGGGTAATCTCAGGAACCACAGCACCAATCACAACACCCAATACAGCGTTGGAAAGGGCAGTTGCAGCAGAAGGGCATAGGCTATGCAGACGCCCACCATATACATTTAAAAAGTAAAAGATCCATGCCAGAAAAGTAGTCCCTTGTGGGCGTGTCTGCGTTGTGCTGGGGGTGCGTGACAAATGCTGGGGGCGTGTGGTACGTCCCACCCTTCGGGCTGGACTGTTCCCATGCGGCACAGGGTCAAGGCTGATTTGCATATGGCCATGTCTGAACTGGGGTGGTGTGGAGTGCAAAAAAATATGTATTCATGCCCAGATTTCTGTACTGGGGTGAATGTATGACATTGTTCTGCATTCTGTCCATCAACTGTTGTTTTTGCATTTGTCACCCCGAGTGGGATGGATATGCTCAGACGTGAGTCCCATGCTCTCCATACCACTGGAGTCAAGCTATCCTGGGTGAAGACGGCTGATAGCCAGAAATCGGTCCTAGGTTGCTTGAGTCCGGTCCAGGAAAGGCATGGCTTGGCAGTTCAGCCTGGAATGTTCCCATGAGGAACAGAGCCAAGGCTGATTTGAATATGGCCATGTCTGAACTGCAGTGGTGTGGAGTGCAAAAACAAAGCTGGATTTAGACCCAGATCTCTGTATTGGGGTGAATGTATGACATTGTTCTGCATTCTGTCCATCAACTGTTGTTTTTAAATTCTGCCCTTCATGACATGTCTCATAACGTCTGCTGGGGGTGTGGGCATGTGCGGGCGCGCGTTGTGTCAAATATTTAATTGTTTTTTCCTCCCAGTTTCTGTATATTCCAGTTCGGGGTTTCCACCCTGCTCCCTTTAAATTCCCCTGCACCCCATAATCAAAACCCACCCTTACTCCTTAAAATACCCCAACACCCTTAAACACTAACCCATCTTAACCCTATAAATATACCCTATACCCCAAAATCCAAACCTGTACCTAAATCCCAAAAATACCCCGTACCCCAAAAACCAAACCTACCCCTGAACCCTAAAATACCCCTGTATCCTCAAAACCAAAACCTAGCCCTGAACCCTTAAAATACCCCTGTACCCCAAAACCCAAACCTACCACTGAACCCTAAAAATACCCCTGCACCCCAAAACCCAAACCTAGCCCTGAACCATAAAAATAACCCTGTACCCCAAAACCCAAACCTAGCCCTAAACCCTTAAAATACCCCTGTACCCCAAAACCCCAAACTACCCCTGAACCCTAAAAATACCCCTATACCACAAAACTAAAACCTAGCCCTGAACCCTAAAAATACGCCTGTACCCCAAAACCCATACCTATCCCTAAACGCTAAAACTACCCCTGTACCCCATAACCCAAAACTATAGCTGAACCCTTAAAATACCCAAACACCCCAAAACATATACCTCAGTACCCCAAAACATGTACCCCTATACCCATACTTACCTTATCCAAACATTTAAAAAAAAACATGCTTTTACCATTCATGCATTTACAATGAATTTTGTTGTAAATGTATGTGTGGTAAAAGCATATACAATGTAATGCCATGCGTTATAATGGCATTGCGGAGTCATGGTACTTTCATAATGAAAGTATGCGGAGTGATGGTCTGCGGAAAGAAAGTTGCGGAATAATGGGTGTTTACCCTCCCCCGGAAAGTACATTGGTGGCACGGTGGCCCACATCTCCAGCAACATACTCATATTTTTTCACCACCGATTTGAAAAATGCACAGGTCTCTCTCATTGATGGCCAGCACCGACATACACTTTTAGACACCTCCCGCCACAAGTTCTAGAATTGCGAACTTTAGAGCTGGGGAGCTACGTTCGGATCTCGGCATCAGCTCAACATCCTGTGATTCCAGGCAAATCGCTTTGTCTCCCCGTGCCTACCACAAATTAATGTGTTCTTCTGTAATGTAAATTGTGCTCATGCCATGTTGTCGAGTTCGCGCTATATAATATTGCAAGGAAAATAAAGTAGGGAAACTCGAGTTCACACACTACTGAACGCGCACTCTTAAGTGCATCAGCATTGCACTGTGAATCGGAGCGTTTCACAGGCCTGTCACAGATAAGAAATGCTATCAAAACGAAATCCTACAAAACAATATACTACAGGCCGGCAGCAATTCATACCCGGACAACGTCGGGACGGGCTGCTAGTAATATATACAAGAGCACTTTTAAAACGTACATGAGATTTTAAAAAATAAAACATTGCTCTCCCCGTCGGGGAATTGAACTCCGCGTGACAGGCGGGGATACTTACCACTATACTAACGAGGATTAGCTGACTTACGGCGTAAAACCACTCTGTGTCCCAGGACACCCCCCACGCCGCACGGCTCTCCAGCAGTAACCCATCTTGCCACGCCTGGTGCCCCTCGCTGCTGCCCTTCTCTCCCCGCTGTTGCCCACGTGATTCCGCTGTTCTCTCATGTCGCCCCTTGTATTCTTGTTATGCTGCCTTGTGACTGTGTTTTGCTGCCTTGTAACTGTGTTTTTGTTACTCTGCCATTTAGGTCCTAGTTGTGCCTGCTAGCTTGCCCCCCTGCTGCGACCCCTCCTGCTTCTCACCGCCGATCTCTCGCAGCCCCGCCCCCTTTTCACCTCCGCTACCCCATTGGCCCCCCTCTCCCGCCTCCCAGCTGCTCCTCCCTCCCACTTCGCCTCATATGGAGCCTGCGCGCACGCGCAGTGGTCACGTGCAGTGGGCGCGCCGATTCTGCACCGAAGGCACACCAAAGGCAAGCCCGTCTGCGCCCGTCCGCGCCTGGACCGCGCCCAGTGCCAGGACCTCTGGCTCCCGACAATGTCAGCCCACACGATGTACCTACGACGCCACCACCATCAACGCACTTAAACCCGACCGGAACCCCGCCTGCTACCAAGCCACCCCGAAACGCACTCACGGACCCTTCACCTGCCAAGCCTGCAAGTTCACCTGCCTCCGGACCTGCACCGCACCCAAAAGGCCAGGCACCAGCAACAACCACCTCAAGAGCATCCTGCTCAACACCCGTTCCGTCCACAGACACGCCGTTGAACTCTGGGACCTGCTCGACACAACATCACCAGACGACGCCTTCCTCACGGAAACCTGGATGAACGCCTCCTCAGTGCCCGACATCGCCTTAGCCATCCCGGACGGATACAAGATCACCCGGAGGGACCGCGTCAACCAGACCGGAAGAGGCATCGCCATCGTCCACAGGAACACCATCCGCATCACGACCAATTCCGATGACACCTTCACCGCCGCCGAGCACCTTCACTTCCAGATACACACCGACCCCAAAACCACCCTCAGAGGCACCCTCATCTACAGACCCCCGAGACCACACACCCAATTCAGCGAAGACATCGCAGGCTTCATCAGCCAGCATGCCCTCCACTCCGCTGACTATTAATATTATTATTATTATATTTAAATTTATAGAGCGCACAGCTACCCGGAGGTTTCCCGGCGCTAGGGACCTAATAGGTGAGTGCCAAGAGACTCAAGAAGAGAACAGATTATTGGTTAAATAGCCAAGTTTTAACGTCCCTGCGAAACTTAAGATAGCAGAGTTCAGTTCGCAGGGCAAGAGGAAGGGAGTTCCATAAGGAAGGGGCCAAGCAGGAGAAGGAGCGGCCACCCATTCTGACTCTTTTTATCCGAGGGACCTGGAATCTTTGCTGATTGGATGAACGAAGGGTGCGGGGCGGGCTGTACTGGTGAACTAGTAATCTCAGATAGAGTGGAGCCCTGCCAGCATTGATTCTATGCATAAAAGAGAGGGCCTTAAATTTGAAGCGGCTTTCTATACGGAGCCAATGCAGGCTTCGAAGAGAAGTGGAAGTGGGAAATTTGTTAGGAAGTTTGCAGAGCAGTCGGACCGCCATATTCTGGACTGTCTGTAGTTTACGGGTCACTTCCTTACATGCCCCCAGGAAGAGAACGTTGCTGTAGTTCGGTCTGGAAGTAATTAAGGCCTGGACCACGGTTTTCTGAGTCTCCTGAGGGAGCATCCAGATAATCTTTCTAAGCCACTTGATGATAGTGATGCAAGTAGAAGAGGTTTTGATCACATGCTGCTTCATGGACAGTTGATCGTCAAAGATGATGCCGAGATTTCGTACTGTTCTAGAAGGGACAGGTGGTGGGCCCATTTGGGCCGGCCAGTGGTGGGGACCCCATAAGGAAATATTGTGGCCAAACAGAAGAAGCTCTGTTTTACCCCCGTTCAATTTTAATTTGTTTTCATGCATCCATGTGGCGATGTTGCTGAGTCCTACACAGAGGGATGATGAAGAGGAGTGATGTCCCATAGAAAGAGAGTAGATGATCTGAGTGTCATCGGCATACGCGTAAATGGAGAGCCCAGCTTGCTCCGCGATGGTGGCCAGTGGTCTGACATATAGGTTAAAAAGTAAGGGGCTCAAAATAGCCTTGAGGGACGCCATGAGCAGATTTATGAATTTGAGAAGCCGATGAAGAAGAAAAAACTTGAAAAGTGCGGTATGAAAGAAAGCTCGCAAGCCAGTTGTGGGCTGAGCCATTGATGCCAGATAACTTAAGAGCTTTCAAAAGGATGTGATGGGAAACCATGTCAAACGCGGCACTTAAGTCTGGCAATATAAGAGCCACCGTTTCCCCTTTGTCCACTCGGCATCGAATGGTCTCAGAGACCCCCAACAAAGTTGATTCAGTCGAGAAGCCAGACCTAAAGCCGGGCTGGGAGTAGTGAAGAAAGTTATTAGATTCCACATGATGAGTAAGCTGTGTGTTAATGTGTTTCTCCAAAATTTTTGAGACAATCGGAAGGAGTAAAATGGGACGAAAGTTGGATTGATTATTAGGGTCAGCATTCGCCTTTTTTAATAGGGGCACTATCATCGCATGTTTCCATGCAGAGGGCACTATGGCTTCGCTGAGAGAGGTATTGAGTAATTCCAGGATGAGTTTAAAAGAGGAAGTGTCCAAGATTTGTAGAATTTGTGGGGGGAAAGGATCAAGTGGGGAGCCAGATTTGATATTACCAATAATGTCAAGAAGTGTAATGCTGGTAAGAGGGTCCCTTGTACATATCTGCTGTGAGGGGTGTGTGTCCTCTGATGACTCGGATACAGAGGAGATTGCAGGATCCAGCGACAAAAAGGAAGGGTGGAGGGGGATCGGGCCTCCAAAATCAGTATAAATGGTGTCAATTTTGGAAATGAAAAATTCTGCCAAGGAGTTGCGTTGTGATTTGTCAAGGCATGGGGCTTTGGGTTGACATGATGCGCCCGAAAGTTCCTGTACAACCTTAAAAAGTGCTTTTGGGCGATTTTGTGCCTTGAGTATAGTTAAGTTAACATATTCTTTGGCTGTATAGCAGAGTGAGTGATATTTGGCTAAGGCAGTTTTATAAATCTGCTTAGAATCTGCGTCACAATGTATACGCCACTTGCGCTCAAGGTTTTTGCAGGTGGTTTTCTCCTTTGTCAGCGAGTCTGTAAACCATGGGGCAGGTGGGTGGTGCAGATTATTCTCATGCTTACGCTGAGGTAGACACGCGTTAGCAGCAGAAGTTAACCAATCATGAATGACAGCCTCCTCCTTGATACTGGTAACATTTGTGAGGGGCCTAGTGTCCTCAAGACAGGAGTTAAATTTAGTAACATCCAATTTTTTCCAGTTTCTGGATATTTTTGGTTCAATGGGGATTACTGTGTTTTTAGAAAAACGATCAGTAGCAACGGAAAAATCTACCCTATAGTTTTCTGACCATGAGATGGGTAAGGACGGCCTACATGTTATGGTTTCTAAGTTGGAGAATATAGGGTCCAGTAGGTTCCCGGCCTTGTGAGTAGGGCCAGAGTTATGTAGAGTGATGTTCAGTCCTGCATAAGATTGGTGCTTAATGGAGCAGGATGTATCGTTCAAATGTATATTCAAATCCCCTACTATCAAGAAGTTGCTGGCATTCAGGAGTAAAGGTGCTATGTGCTCAGGGAAAGCAGTGGCCCAGGTACAGGCTGGGCCAGGTGGGCGGTAGATGAGAACACCAGAGAGGGTGAAGTTAGGAGATATCAAGAGTTTAAACAAGCCAGCTTCACTGTTTGGCATATCCAGATCCTCCCATTTACAAGAATATGTTCTGTTGAAGACTATAGCTATCCCACCACCCTCTTTTCCCACTCGATTTTTACCTATATAGGTATAGTTATCTGGGAGGGCAGATGCTATGTAGGTGCCGGAGCTGTCATTTAGCCAAGTCTCTGTGAGAAATAGAGCAGCTGGTTGGGAGGAAGTGAGTAGGTCAACGATGTCTCTCTTATGTTTGGGTAATGACCTACAATTTAAGCTGACAAAAGAAAATTCTTGAAGGGGATCTAGATGTTTAAACATTAACTGACGCTGCGGAAAGTCACATGTGGCTATGTTGATTTGGGAAGGAAGAAATAAGAGGGAAAGGTTGCAGTCTGGGCAAGTGGTTGGAGCCGGATAACAAAACAGGGGTGGGCTCCGTAGGCAATGTGGTGGCCTAAGGCTTAATAGAGCATCTCTAGAGTATGTAAGAGTTACCATAAGATGTTTAACGGGCGAGGGATTGGCCCCTGTTCCCGGCCTGTCGCGGACGGGCGCAGACGGGCAGGACTCTGGCACGACTCCGGCGCGCCACCGTCGCGCCTGCTGCGCGTCGCCCAACACATCGTTAAGTAGGGAGGCGGCAGTCTGGAAACTAGAGCGCTCCCCCCTTCCGCCGGAAGTGAGCAAAGAGAGCAAAGTGATAGAAATAACTCCCTCCACACAACGAGCTCGGCCTGGCGGGAGTGGGAGGTACAAAGGCGAATCCAGTGACTGATAGGTGAGTTGAATTTCGGGCAAGTGAGGTTTTTTTAAAATAAGCACAGTGCGGGCACCTGAGATCGTGCTTACTGCTCTATCACAGCAGCAGCGCTAGAGACAGGAACAGGTATTGCACAAGGGAACAGTTTAAAGGTTTAGCCGCAGTACGAGCACCTAGCTCGTGCCCCCTGTCAGTAGCAAATAACCATTTTTAAAATACACGCAGCAGTGTGAGCACCTAACTCGTGCCCATTGCAAAAGATAAACTGGAGCAATAATGGCTGTGGTCTCAATAGTGCAGCAGCACACGTACCCTCAATCAGTAGAACTGAAGCCTGCATTGGCTCCTGCGTTAAGTAGGGAGGCGGCAGTCTGGAAACTAGAGCGCTCCCCCGTTCCGGCGGAAGTGAGCAAAGAGAGCAAAGTGATAGAAAGAACTCTCTCCACATCCTCCTACATTCTCCTAGGGGACCTCAACTTCCACCTGGAGAAAAACAACGACACCAACACCACCACCCTGCTGAACAACCTCGCCAACCTCGGACTCAAGCAACTGGTGAACACCCCCACCCACTACGCCGGCCACAAGCTGGACCCCGTCTTCTCCTCCAGCAAGCACATCTCCTTCAGCCACTCCACCAGACTCCATTGAACGGATCACAGCTGCGTCCACTTAGGTTTCAGAAGAACCACGACCGACCACCACCCGCAACAGGTTCCTCGCAGGAGCTTGAGCAAGATCACCGCCGACCAGCTCACCACCTCCCTCAGCCTGAACCCTCCCGCCAGCTCAACAGACCCCATCAAAGCAGCCCGCAACTTCACACAGTGGCTCACCAACTGCGCCGATGACCTCGCTCCACTGAAGAACCCTCCCAGCAGACCCGGCAGCAAGAAAGCCTCCTGGTTCACCGACGAGCTCAAGACATCCAAGAAAAACTGCCGCACCCTTGAAAAAGCCTGGCGCCACGACCAGATCACAGAAAACATGACAGCCCTCAAGAACGCCACCCGCAAACACCACCAGCTGATCCGCACCACCAAAAGGACAACATTCAAAGAACGACTGGACAACAACACCCGCAACAACAAGGAACTCTTCAGCATCGTCAAAGAGTTCTCCAACCCCAACGTCGGAAACAACGACATCACACCCTCGCAAGACCTCTGCTACTCACTCGCCACCTTCTGCCAACGCAAGATCGCCGACATACACAACAGCTTCGTCGCACAGACCACGCACCCAACCACCGAACCAACGGCCCCCAACACCACCCTCTGCAACTAGACCCCGGCCAGCACCGAAGATACCATCCACTCTGGATCACCAACCGACCCCTGCCCACACCACATCTTCAACAAGGCCAACTCCATCATCGCACCCCAACTCCGGGACATCATCAACATCTCCTTCAACACCACCACTTTCCCGGAGAGCTGGAAGTACGCCGAACTCAGCGCCCTCCTGAAGAAACCAACAGCGGACCCCACGACCTCAAGAACTTCTGCCCCATCTGGCTCCTCCCTTTTCCTGCCAAAGTCATCAAGAAGATCATCAACAGACAGCTCGCCGCCTTCCTCGAGACAAACGGATCCCTCGACCCTTCGCTGTCCGGCTTCCGAGCCAACCACAGCACCGAGACCGCCCTCATCGCAGCCACCGACGACATCAGATCCCTGCTCGACAACGGGGAAACAGCGGCCCTCATCCTCCTGGACCTATCTGCGGCGTTCGACACTGTCTGCCACCGCACCCTAGTACAGCGCCTCAGCAACATCAGGATGCAAGGGAAGGCTCTGGAGTGGATCATCTCGTTCCTCGCCGGAAGAACCCAGAGAGTCCGCCTCCCCGCTTACAGGTCCGAGGCCACCGAGGTCATCTGCGGCGTACCACTAGGATCCTCACTCAGCCCCACCCTCTTCAACGTCTACATGCGAGCCCCCTCGCAGCTATCGCACGCCAACACAACCTCAACATCATCTCCTATGCCGACGACACCCAGCCGATCCTCTCCCTCACCACCGACCCCGCCACCGCCAGAGCCAGCCTTCACTAAGGGATGAAAGACGTCGCCGAGTGGACGAAGAACAGCCACCTGAAACTGAACTCAGACAAAACAGAAGTCCTCATCCTGGGATCATTGCCCTCCGCCTGGGACGACTCCTGGTGGCCCCCTGCCCTGGGCACCACCCCCAAGCCAACAGACCACGCACTAAACCTGGGCTTTATCTTGGAATCCTCCGTCTCGATGACCAGACAAGTCAACGCCGTATCATCATCGTGCTTCAACACCCTGCGCATGCTCCGTAAGATCTTCCGCTGGATCCCCACCAAAACCAGGAAGACAGTCACCCAGGCACTCGTCACCAGCCAACTGGACTACGGCAACACCCTCTACACGGGAACCACGACCAAACTACAGAAAAGACTCCAGCGCATACAGAACGCCTCAGCACAACTCATCCTGGATATCCCTAGCCACAGCCACATCTCGACCCACCTGGGAGACCTGCACTGGCTCCCTGTCAATAAGAGGATCACGTTCAGACTCCTCACCCACGCACACAAGGCTCTCCACGACATGGGCCCGAAATACCTCAACAGCCGCCTCACCTTCTACACCCCCACCTGCCAGCTACGATCGACCAGCCTCGCCCTCGCCGCTTTACCACGCATTCGCAGAGCCACCGCTGGAGGAAGATCCTTCTCCTACCTGGCGGCCAAGACATGGAACTCCCTCCCCACCCACCTACGGCTGACCCAGGACCACCTCTCCTTTAGGGAGCAACTCAAGACCTGGCTTTTCGAGCAATAACGGACCCCCACCCCCCAGCGCCTTTAGACCCTAATGGGTGAGTAGCGTGCTTTACAAATTGTCTGATTGATTGATTGTATAGCTGAAGCAGTTCAGTGTGTGCGTCATCTTGAGAGAGGAAGTCCGTTTTAACTGTAACTCCTCAGCCCTCCTCCTCAGCCCTCCAAGGGATGTTTTCAGAATCACAACTGAACTGTCACTGAAACTGCCTCGCGTAATTATTTTATATGGATAACTAACAGCCCGTCCCGATGTTGTCCGGGTATGAATTGCTGCCGGTCAGTAGTATATTGTTTTGTAGGATTTTGTTTTGATAGCATTTCTTATCTGTGACAGGCCTGTGAAATGCTCCGATTCACAGTGCACTGCTGATGCACTTAAGAGTGCGCATTCAGTAGTATGTGAACTCGAGTTTCCCTAATTTATTTTTCCTTGCAATATTATATAGCGCGAACTCGACAACATGGCATGAGCACAATTTACATTACAGAAGAACACATTCATTTGTGGTAGGCACGGGGAGACAAAGCGATTTGCCTGGAATCACAGGATGTTGAGCTGATGCCAAGATTCGAATGTAGCTCCCCAGCTCTAAAGTTCGCAATTCTAGAACTTGTGGCGGGAGGTGTGTCTAAAAGTGTATGTCGGTGGTGGCCTTCAATGAGAGAGACCTGTGCATTTTTCAAATGGGTGGTGAAAAAATATGAGTACGTTGCTGGAGATGTGGGCCGCCGTGCCACCAATGTACCTACTGGGGGAGGGTAAACACCCATTATTCCGCAACTTTCTTTCGGCATACCATCACTCCGCATACTTAAATTACGAAAGTACCATGACTCCGCAAAGCCATTATAATGTATAGCATTACATTTTATATGCTTTTACCATGCATACATTTACAACGAAATTCGTTGTAAATGCATGAATGGTAAAAGCATGTTTTTTTTAATGTTTGGATAAGGTAAGTATAGGTATAGGGGTATATGTTTTGGGGTACTGAGGTATATGTTTTGGGGTGTTTGGGTATTTTAAGGGTTGAGATATAGTTTTGGGTTATGGGGTACAGGGGTAGTTTTAGGGTTTAGGGATAGGTATGGGTTTTGGGGTACAGGGGTATTTTTAGGGTTCAGGGCTAGGTTAGGGTGTTGGGGTATAGGGGTATTTTTAGGGTTACAGGGTAGGTTTCTGTTTTAGGCGGAAAGGGTTATTTTAAGGGTTCAGGGCTAGGTTGGGTTTTGGGGTACAAGGGTATTTTTAGGGTTCAGGGCTAGGTTTGGGTTTTGGGGTACATGGGTATTTTAGGTTTCAGGGGTAGGTTTGGGTTTTGGGGTACTGGGGTATTTTTAGGGTTCAGGGTTAGGTTTGCGTTTTGGGGTACAGGGGTATTTTTAGGGTTCAGGGGTAGGTTTGCGTCTTGGGGTACAGGGGTATTTTTAGGGTTCAGGGCTAGGTTTGAGTTTTGGGGTACAGGGGTGTTTTTAGGGTTCAGGGGTAGGTTTGGGTTTTGAGGTACAGGGGTATTGATAGGGTTAAGATGGGTTCGTGTTTAAGGGTGTTGCGGTATTTTAACGAGTAAGGGTGGATTATGAATATGTGGTGCAGGGCTATTTAAAGGGAGCAGGGTGGGATTAGCACACAATATGAGACATGGCATGAAGGGCGGAATGTACCACACGCCCCCAGAGTTTGTCACGCCCCCAGCACATGCCCACAGCACAACGCAGACACGCCCACAAGGGACTACCTTGCTGGCACAGTTCTTTTACCTTTTAAATGTATATGGTGGGCCTCTGCATAGCCTATGTCCTTCTGCTGCAACTGCCCTTTCCAACGCTGTATGGGGTGTTGTGATTGGTGCTGTGGTTCCTGACATTACCTGCCTCAAAGGTTTGGGCTCTCGCTTTATTATATTAGTACTAGCAGCCCGTCCCTACGTTGTCCGGGTACGAATTGCTGCCGGCCAGTAGTATATTGTTTGGTAGGATTTCGTTTTGATAGCATTTCTTATCTGTGACAGGCCTGTGAAACCCTCCGATTCACAGTGCATTGCTGATGCACTTAAGAGTGCGCATTCAGTAGTGTGTGAACTCGAGTTTCCCTACTTTATTTTTCCTTGCAATATTATATAGCGCGAACTCGACAGCATGGCATGAGCACAATATACATTACAGAAGAACAAATTCATTTGTGGTAAGCACGGGGAGACAAAGCAATTTACCTGGAATCACAGGATGTTGAGCTGATGCCAAGATTCGAACGTAGCTCCCCAGCTCTAAAGTTCGCAATTCTAGAACTTGTGGCGGGAGGTGTGTCTAAAAGTGTATGTCGGTGTTGGCCATCAATGAGAGAGACCTGTGCAGTTTTTCAAATGGGTGGTGAAAAAATATGAGTACGTTGCTGGGGATGTGGGCCGCCGTGCCACCAATGTACCTACCGGGGGAGGGTAAACACCCATTATTCCGCAACTTTCTTTCCGCATACCATCACTCCGCATACTTTAATTACGAAAGTACCATGACTCCGCAATGCCAGTATAACGCATAGCATTACATTTTATATGCTTTTACCACGCATACATTTACAAAGAAATTCATGAATGGTGAAAGCATTTTTTTATAATGTTTGGATAAGGTAAGTATAGGTATAGGGGTATATGTTTTGGGGTACTGAGGTATATGTTTTGGGGTGTTTGGGTATTTTAAGGGTTCAGATACGATTTTGGGTTATGGGGTACAGGGGTAGTTTTAGGGTTTAGGGATAGGTATGGGTTTTGGGGTACAGGGGTATTTTTAGGGTTCAGGGCTAGGTTAGGGTTTTAGGGTATAGGGGTATTTTTAGGGTTACAGGGTAGGTTTGGGTTTTAGGGGAAAAGGGGTATTTTAAGGGTTCAGAGCTAGGTTTGGGTTTTGGGGTACAAAGGTATTTTTAGGGTTCACGGCTAGGTTTGGGTTTTGGGGTACAGGGGTATTTTAGGGTTCAGGAGTAGGTTTGGGTTTTGGGGTACCGGGGTATATTTAGGGTTCAGGGCTAGGTTTGGGTTTTGGGGTACAGGGTTATTGTTAGGGTTCAGGGGTAGGTTTGCGTTTTGGGGTACAGGGGTATTTTAAGGGTTCAGGGGTAGGTTTGGGTTTTGGGGTACAGTGGTATTTTTAGGGTTCAGGGCTAGGTTTGAGTTTTGGGGTACAGGGGTTTTATTAGGGTTAAGATGGGTTAGTGTTTAAGGGTGTTGGGGTATTTTAACGAGTAAGGGTGGGTTATGATTATGTGGTGCAGGGGTATTTAAAGGGAGCAGGGTGGGATTAGCACACAATATGAGACATGGCATGAAGGGCAGAACGTACCACATGCTCCCAGCGTTTGTCACGCCCCCAGCACATGCCCACAGCACAACGCAGACACGCCCACAAGGGACTACCTTGCTGGCACAGTTCTTTTACCTTTTAAATGTATATGTCGGGTATCTGCATAGCCTATGTCCTGCTGCTGCAACTGCCCTTTCAAACGCTGTATTGGGTGTTGTGATTGGTGCTGTGGTTCCTGACATTACCCGCCTCAAAGGTTTGGGCTCTCTCTTTAATATATTAGTATGGATTTAGATGTGATTTATCCTGAACTTCCTGTCAGAAGAAATCTGAACCATATACATACCACTAGAGATACAGCGAAGCACATGGGCGACTATTTCTTACCCAAATGTGCAATAAATATAGCTGAAGCACATAAAAATAATCTAACCTGCTTATTGCAAGAAAAAGAGAACATGTTTTTGAATATGGTAGAAAAGAGAAGAGAGAGTTTCCAGAAAAAGGCAAAAGATAAGAATCAGAAAGGTCCTAAGTGGGCAGAAAGCATAAAAGACACCTCAAATGGTGGGGCTAATGCTGCTATGTTGCTGGATTTCGAGAAAGAAGGGAAACTCTGTCTGCATAGGGATAAAACTAGCTATTATAACAATATAATAATTGGTTCCAGTGTGTGTGAACACAATTTCAATCGGGGGTTGGGGATTTAAAGAAGGAAATGAACCTGAGTTTCCAGGAATTTATTATGTCTGTGGAAACAAGGCCTATTACAAATTGCCAGATCACTGGTATGCAAGCTGTTATTTCGGAATTGTCTTTCCAAAAATCTATCATGTGGACAAAATCACTGGAAGCTTTGAAGGAACTAACACTTTAATGAGTAGCCAAC
This sequence comes from Lissotriton vulgaris, assembly GCF_964263255.1. NCBI lineage: Eukaryota > Metazoa > Chordata > Amphibia > Caudata > Salamandridae > Lissotriton > Lissotriton vulgaris. Next base: position 255,355,436 of record NC_141685.1, read on the forward strand.
GAGAAAGTGCTGGTGAAATTGGAGGTGACATATTTAGTGCATTGATACCTTCAGTGGGAGTGGCTCTGAATACACACAGAATTAGCAAATTCTCTACAGTAGTAGATTGGTTATCAACTGACACTGCTGGAGGGTTCCTGATGGTCAATACCGAATTGTTTGCTGTAAGATCAATGGTTTTACAAAACCGACTTGCTCTTGATACCTTATTGGCAAAAGAGGGCGGAGTCTGTAGAATGTTGAAAGCGCAACATTGTTGCACTTACATACCAGACAAAAGTGTCGAAATTAAGAGGTATGTAAGAAATATTACAAATTTGGAAAAAGAGCTCAAACCACTGGAAGTTGATAGTGCCTGGAGGAGACTCACTGATGGTCTTTCCTCCGTAGGTAGATGGATTTCTAATGTAGGTAGAAGTATTGTAGGAAAAACACTGATGCCAATAGCGGGAAGAGGACTATTTGTCCTGACAATAGTAATCTGTTGTAAATGTCGAATTCACAAGAAAAGTTACACTGTGAATCAGCGAGGTGTGAAACGAAATTTTGATGAACTCGAATTAGAGGAATTAAATAATGAGATTTACAAGAAAATGAAAAACTCTCATGGCAGGAATGAGAGAAAGCGAAGCAGTAAGTTTGATGAGATTGAAATGGGTGAAATGTGACAAGTTGGCATCTGTTTCGTTAATTTGTGATGATATAAAATATCATCAAAGAGGGGATTGATGGAGCAAGGATTCGCATGTAAAGCAACTTGCTTGTATTCATGAACCTTGAATAATGTTATTAATTGTAATCAACATATATGTCTTATTAATTTACAGTTTCCCCTACATCTTCGGGTATCCGAGTGATGCTTGCCTATGTGTTTACTAATCCTAATGCGCTTGCAGTTAACATGGCCGCTGCTACGTGGGAATTTCGACTGCGCATGCGTGAGTCATACCCACGTGACTTGACGTACTCGCTGTCTTGGAGGGAACTTGTTTGCACTTGCGCACTAGAGATAAGATGGCTGCTCTGTGTCCTCACATGCTGAATGCTTGCGTGCTGCTTTTGCCAAGCAGTTTGTTTTGCCTAAAATATAACGCTATAGTTAAAATTAAGATAAGGGGTAATGAATAGAAGTTCATGGTATACAGTGAAAAAAAAATTCTATGTTCTAAAACTGTTCCCTTTTACTTTTCATGTATCGTAAATAAATGGGCCTTAGGGACGGGAAAACGCCATTTTGAAACTCCTTTGCACACTGCACTCTACCCGAGGAAGGCTGAAGTCGGATGGAATTGACAACCCGCCAAGAGAGCCACAGCCAAGATGTTCTTGGGAACGTGAACTCTGCCCTCACCCCGAGAAGCCAGCCTGTACCTGCTCGCATACATTGTAATTGTTAATAGCGTGACCATTGTTATGACAAACGTTGAAGTCATGGGAGCCCAGAATTGAGGGGCGTGAATGTAAAATTTAATATTCAGGACTCAAGTATCCAAAATTTAGGTGGGGTGTCGACCTCTCCTCCTTTCTTGTCCAATCGAATGTGGGGATCCTTACACTTGCAACATTTCGGGGGTGGTACACTGACCTGGAAAATAGTATAACTAGCGAAGGTTTAGCTAGAGAAATTGTCCGACTTGTCCGAATAGCTGAATAGCTGATCGATAGCAGAGGTGCTGCGGAGCACTCTGCCCGAAGACTCACTGACCCAATCGGGGTTCTGAGACCTGAAGTGGAGCACTTTGCTGGGGAAATCGATAATCCAAGTCGGAGTTCTGACTGATAGCTGCAGAGAGGGAGTAGCGCAGATGTTGCAACTGAACTGCGGGTGCTGGTCTTTGCCTTGGTAGTCCGGTTCTGATCAAAATCTGGCTTTCCTGTCCTGATTCCGTCCTGCACCTGCTGGCCTACTGGCGGTTGCAACTGTGGGATCTTTCTTGTCCTTAACTGACCCGTGGCCAGGGTTGGTCTTCACACCGCTCTAGGTAAATATAAACCTGTGGGAATATTGCTTAGTATAACTGACGTCCTTTTCTCTTCCCCTACCTGAAACTGCTGAAAATCTGATCTTTTGCATATGTTCTTCAATCTAACCTTTCTTTTATGCCAAATGAAAAAGTCATATTTACTTGTCGTTATTAGTAGGTTCCACTTTTTACCCTCCTTTTAGTCAGGTGCCAAAGTATTTGTCCACTGAAATATATAGATGTTCCTTTTCTTTACCCGTCCTTTTAGAAGTCAAACGTGGTTGTTACTAAATTGTTAGCGTATTCCAATTTTTACCTACCCTATAGAAACTTTGGTTAGTCCAGTCTCACTATTTAATTTTGTATTTCTACTTCAAACTCTTTTTTTATCATTAAAACCGACTGTATGGTGATTTATAGCATGATCCTTATCTTACCCGTCCTTTAGAACGCATCCTTCCAAAACCAGTCATAATTGGTTAGTTTGTTTCCTGTTCTTACCTTCATTTAGAATTATTAAATGACTAGCAGCCTGTCCCGACATTGCCCGCTTATGAATTGCTCCCGGCCAGTAGTATATTGTTTTGTAGGATTTCGTTTTGATAGCATTTCTTATCTGTGACAGGCCTGTGAAACGCTCCAATTCTGATGCACTTAAGAGTGTGCCTTCATTAGTGTGTGAACTCGAGTGTCCCTACTTTATTTTTCCTTGCAATATTATGTGTGTGTAAATGTGGGTGTACTTGTAAAGCGCACTGTGACTCCAAGGAGTATCCTGGCGCTGAAGACCGCTGGGGAACCTGTTCTGGTTTTCCCTGTGAGATGGTCCCTTTCTGGGTATCTCCAAGGTGAAACCAGGCATCCCCGGCGTCTGTGGGGGGCCGTTGTAGAGATGAGGCAAGCTTAATGCCCAGAGTTGCCGAGTGTGTTCCCTGGTTAGAGTACGCAACGAGGCGAGAATTATCGAGTCCGTTTGACCCTGGTCCACGACCCTGCCGCGTCGGGAATTGAACCCTGGTCCCAGGCCGTTCTCTGCTTACGGGTCTGCCACCTCTAACCAGTGAGCCACACCACTCCACATTATATAGCGCGAACTCGACAACATGGCATGAGCACAATTTACATTACAGAAGAACACATTCATTTGTGGTAAGCACGGGGAGACAAAGAGATTTGCCTGGAATCACAGGATGTGGAGCTGATGCCGAGATTCGAATATAGCGCCCCAGCTCTAAAGTTCGCAATTCTAGAAATTGTGGCGGGAGGTGTGTCTAAAAGTGTATGTCGGTGCTGGCCATCAATGAGAGAGACCTGTTCATTTTTCAAATCGGTGGTGAAAAAATATGAGTATATTGCTGGAGATGTGGGCCGCCGTGCCACCAATGTACTTACCGGGGGAGGCGAAACACCCATTATTCCGCAGACCATCACGCCGCATACTTTCATTATGAAAGTACCATGACTCTGCAATGCCATTATAACGCATGGCATTACATTTTATATGCTTTTACCATGCATACATTTACAACGAAATTCGTTGTAAATGCATGAATGGTAAAAGCATGTTTTTTTTTAATGTTTGGATATGGTAAGTATGGGTATAGGGGTATATGTTTTGGGGTACTGAGGTATATGTTTTGGGGTGTTTGGGTATTTTAAGGGTTCAGATATAGTTTTGGGTTATGGGGTGCAAGGGTAGTTTTAGCGTTTAGGGATAGGTATGGGTTTTGGGGTACAGGCGTAATTTTAGGGTTCAGGGCTAGGTTTGGGTTTTGGGGTATAGGGGTATTTTTAGGGTTCAGGGGTAGTTTTGGGTTTTGGGGTACAGGGGTATTTTAAGGGTTCAGGGCTAGGTTTGGGTGTTGGGGTACAGGGGTATTTTTAGGGTTCAGGGCTAGGTTTGGGTTTTGGGGTACAGGGGTATTTTAGGGTTCAGAATTGCGAACTTTAGAGCTGGGGAGCTACGTTCGAATCTCGGCATCAGGTCAACATCCTGTGATTTCAGGCAAATTGCTTTGTCTCCCAGTGCCTACCACAAATTAATGTGTTCTTCTGTAATGTAAATTGTGCTCATGCCATGTTGTCGAGTTTGCGCTATATAATATTGCAAGGAAAAATAAAGTAGGGAAACTCGAGTTCACACACTACTGAATGCGCACTCTTAAGTGCATCAGCAGTTCACTGTGAATCGGAGCGTTTCACAGGCCTGTCACAGATAAGAAATGCTATCAAAACGAAATTCTACAAAACAATGTACTACTGGCCGGCAGCAATTCTTACCCGGACAACGTCGGAACGGGCTGCTAGTAGTTAAAATAAATATTTTAAACTTTTCTCGTGTCTCTGTCTCTTATTGTGCACAAGTACGTGTGGGAGAGCAAAAGGGAGTGTGTAGGAGGGCAAGTGAGACACAATAGCTGGTCGGTCCAAGGCTCATGTCTACTAAGGTGGTAGGAAAACTCATTCCCTGCCTACTAAGGTTCTATGGTCCCAAGGCATAGTTCTGTGATCGATCTATGCGGGTAAAAAGCAGCACGGTACTATAAGGCCAGCAGGGAGTGAAGCGAAGCCCGATCGCGCCGCCAGTGTTATAAATAAAATGCCCTGCTCCGGGTACGAGCGCACCACAGATTAGGCCGTCCGCAGGCCAGCGGGAATTAAACCATGCCCGAGGGGGGCCGCCCGCGGTAATTACATGCACTGCCTCCAGCGTGATCGACCCCTAGATCCCGCCGCTCCCAGTGGGAGCCCTTCAAAACGCCCGCAGATTGATAACGATAGCGCCAGCAAGCACTAACGTGGGTAAACATATGGCAACAAGCGCAACCTGAAAGGAATACATAATTGCGCACATACTGAACACAATTATTCAACTTAAGCACAAACATAATTTTAATATTGTCCAAAGCAATTTAACAGTCAAATGAGACATACATCACAATATAATGTTCTGAGCACTTAACTTACTGCATGAGCAGCAAAGAAAGAGGAGCAGAAACAGGATCCAGTGGCTCTTATAGGGCTGTACATGATGTGATGTATTACGAGCATCATGGGAAATGTAGTTTTATTTGCATACAAAACAATTTTCATTGGCTGCTTTGAGTAGCAAAGAATAGAAAGAGAAGCATAATCCGAAGCCTCCAGTCCTGTAATAGATTCTTTTGCGACAACCTGCTTGTAAGAAAGTCTTTGACGGTTAAAGTGCGTCTCTGACAACCTGATTGTAAGAAAATCTTTGATGGTATAAGACATTTTAACAGACGCAACGTAACCTACACTAGGGTGACCAACTGACATATGGACAAATTTAGAACAGTGAGTGTACAAATTCAGGACAAAATTCAGGACAGTAGGTAAAAATTCAGGACAAAGGTTCAGGTAAAAGGTACATTTTACAGACACATCAGAGGAGGTCGCACAATAGTACATAAGTAAGTAAATAGACAAACAACGCAAGTTGTTGTCAAAATAAGTTTATATTAGGTTGAGACAACTGTGACTTCACTTTCTGTCCCTGCTTTTGGCTACTTTGGCACCCTCTAGCCCCCTTCTCACAGCTGCATCATGGTGATTATTCTGCACTGTTTATTTGTTATTCTGTCTTATGCTGAGCTGAGAGCCAGAGATCAAAGTCAGAAAGTTCTCGGGGGCATATCAACAAGCGGCAGAGATAATTACCGCTGGACGCTCTTAGCGTGAGGATTTTCATCGCCGGCTATCGCAGATAATTATCGGCATGTTAGCACTGTCTTAACAACGCATAGCACAATGGCAATAATTATTCCAGTGATAGCAATGTTTTCCATGGAATACCGCTGGTTTTCCAGCAATGTTCCATGGAAAATGGTGATATCCTTGGTGATAGGGCCTGTGGTCTTAGCCACACAATCCACCCCCCATGTTAGGTATGCCTTAGTCAGGAATTTAACAGACGTTAAATTCCTGCGATAAGGCATACTTAATGTGATTTTAAATATCGCTAACCCTCGTTGTTAATATGCCGAAGCTGGGTTAGTGATATTTTCCCATGGGAGTGTTGTCAGGCACACCTCCTTTGCATCTCATTAGCGATGCGATGGGAGGCGTGCTGACAAGGGGCGCTACTGCAAGGATACACGCTCTAGCGTGTCCTTGTTGATAATGCGATAATATTATCGTCGCTTTTCGCCTGAAAACAGGCTCTAAAGCGGCGATAATATCGCCGCGCCTTGTCAATATGCCCTTTGGTTCTATTGTGAAGCGCTCTGACACCTTTGGGTAAAGTTCGCCCTATAAAAAACGTCATCAAATAAAATAACAAATAAAATAAATAAATAAAGGGCCAAGAAACACTTTTATCTGACCCTGTGACACCCCCACTTAAGCAGATATAGCAGGTGCTTCACTCCGCCTTTGGCCCATTGTCCTTCTTTATGTGATTATCATCCACAGTCAGAATGACAACGGGTCTTTGCACAGACCGAGCGAGGTGGGGGAGGGGCTGTTGCAGCCTCGTGCGTTCAAAAGAGAGGAGCACAGCTTGCTGCCAGCCCCAAAATTAGGGACAAAAGGCGTCCTTGGAGGAAATCCTCAAGGATAAAAGACAAAAGGCCCAAATAACGGCAGTCTGTGTACGAACGCAAGGGCGTGCGATGAATATCGCAAATCGTGCTTAGCGCATATTATTCATCGCCGTCTATCGCACAAACCTATCACGGAGATAGCGCGTTAATACCATAAAATCCACCTTAAGCAATCGAAATATCGCCGCGAAAGCGCCGCTCAGGCAGTCAAGTTTATTACGTCAATCTATTAAAGCCTGTGCCCACATGGAATACTTGTATATCAATCAGACCTTGGAACTTACTTTCAACCCCTAATTAGATCCTTGCACTAACAAAGATCTTCCAAAAATTCACATCATTCCATTGACTTCAGTCACCACACGAAGTGCGACTAATGTCAAAGAAATGGCAGTATTTCAATTTACAGTACTTGAGAATTCTTGACTCCGGTATAATTAGGACATTTATGAATGTTAGGGCGGGAAACTGTCCGGGGTTAACAATATATGTTGGAGGGAAAAGCATGTGTATAATGAGCAATAAACTAATAGAATAAACTCTAATTAACAAGAAATGCATTCTGTTTTATGTCGGGTATATATTTTTGCAATGCATTGTGGGTAGCCGGAAGTTCCTTCAGATTCTTTCACCCTGATTGCTGGTAAGCCCTGTCTGAAGAGGGTCGCTGAAGACAAAATAATAAAATAAAACAGGCAGGCCCATTTTACTAATCTTTATCTAGCTGCCGTCATACGCTGTCCACATACAGCGTGGAGTCTGACTGGACCAGGACCTGCAGCACCCTCGACCCTGCAACCCCCGTCCATGCATGTTACAGTGTGGTGCCTGGATGATGTGATAATAGACCTCTAGTGACGGTAAGTGGTACTGCACCCCAGGTGTCTATCGATGAGCCTGGATGATGTGATAATGGACGCCTAGTGACGACCCGTGGTACTGCACCCCTGGTGTCTTTTCAACGAGGTGCCTGGCTGTCTTGATTAGGGATCAACACAATGGATGTTCCTAAACAAGAGAAAATTCTGCAACTTTTTCTAGTTGAGGTAAGATGTGTCTAGGCTAGAGTCAGTGGGATTGAAATAGAGATAGGGGAATTCTTCCTTTTGAAATTGGCACCCTCACACACCCTTACGGGTGCCATGCTTCATCATCGGGCGTTGCTCCTCATGGGGGTGCCGCTGCAGTCCCCCACGGGCCCGCGAGAGGGCTCTTTGTCTGAGTTTTTTATAGGAGGTGCCGCAGGTGTGCCTGCAGGTGTGTGGGCCTCGTGAAAAAGTGTGTGAGTCAAAATAAAATTACCTCGCCGGAACCCTGACCCAATTTTATTCTAAGGTCCGGAAAATAAATTAAAATCAAAGAGTACTGGAATCTATCCTAGAAACAAATATGTAGGAGGCATAGGTATGCTCCCACTGCTCCCAGTTCGGTCAAGTGATGTGAAGGTGCAATAGGGTCAACATGTTTTCGCATCAAGTGGGTCCCTAGTGGATCCGCAGTGCGCTTTGCCAGGACCTTGAAAGTGAATATAAAACTGTGGGAGTCAGGGAAACACGCCTTGTACTCCCACCATACCCAAATGTAATGTCAAATACGTCTACCTAAGATCCATAAGGGGACGACACCTCCACCGGGACGCCCGGTTGTGTCCTGCATTGATTCTTTGCTGGAACCACTCAGCAAGTTCTGTGATTTTTATCTGCGCGCCCTAGTGACTAAAACACCTACATACCTCAGGGACACCACAGAGCTTTTGAACCTGATTAAACATTTTGTAGAACCAGCATTAATTAACTATCTAGTGACTCTGGACATAGAGTCGCTTTATACAAATACTAGCAGCCCGTCCCGACGTTGTCCGGGTATGAATTGCTGCCGGCCAGTAGTATATTGTTTTGTAGGATTTTGTTTTGATAGCATTTCTTATCTGTGACAGGCCTGTGAAACGCTCCGATTCACAGTGCACTGCTGATGCACTTAAGAGTGCGCATTCAGTAGTGTGTGAACTCGAGTTTCCCTACTTTATTTTTCCTTGCAATATTATATAGCGCGAACTCGACAGCATGGCAAGAGCACAATTTACATTACAGAAGAACACATTAATTTGTGGTAGGCACGGGGAGACAAAGCAATTTGCCTGGAATCACAGGATGTTGACCTGATGCCGAGATTCGAACGTAGCTCCCCAGCTCTAAAGTTCGCAATTCTAGAACTTGTGGCGGGAGGTGTGTCTAAAAGTGTATGTCGGTGCTGGCCATCAATGAGAGAGACCTGTGCATTTTTCAAATCGGTGGTGATAAAATATGAGTATGTTGCTGGAGATGTGGACCACCGTGCCACCAATGTACTTACCGGGGGAGGGTAAACACCCATTATTCCGCAACTTTCTTTCCGCCTAACATCACTCCGCATACTTTCATTTTGAAAGTACCATAACTCCGCAATGCCATTATAACGCATGGCATTACATTGTATATGCTTTTACCACGTATACATTTACATCGAAATTCGTTGTAAATGCATGAATGGTAAAAGCATGTTTTTTTTTAATGTTTGGATAAGGTAAGTATGGGTATAGGGGTATATGTTTTGGGGTACTGAGATATATCTTTTGGGGCGTTTGGGTATTTTAAGGGTTCAGATATAGTTTTGGGTTATGGGGTACAGGGGTAGTTTTAGCGTTTAGGGATAGGTATGGGTTTTGGGGTACAGGTGTATTTTAGGGTTCAGGGCTAGGTTTGGGTTTTGGGGTATAGGGGTATTTTTAGGGTTCAGGGGTAGTTTTGGGTTTAGGGGTACAGGGGTATTTTAAGGGTTTAGGGCTAGGTTTGGGTTTTGGGGTACAGGGGTATTTTTAGGGTTCAGGGCTAGGTTTGGGTTTTGGGGTATAGGGGTATTTTAAGGGTTCAGGGCTAGGTTTGGGTGTTGGGGTACAGGGGTATTTTTAGGGTTCAGGGCTAGGTTTGGGTTTTGGGGTACAGGGGTATTTTAGGGTTCAGAATTGCGAACTTTAGAGCTGGGGAGCTACGTTCGAATCTCGGCATCAGGTCAACATCCTGTGATTCCAGGCAAATTGCTTTGTCTCACAGTGCCTACCACAAATTAATGTGTTCTTCTGTAATGTAAATTGTGCTCATGCCATGTTGTCGAGTTTGTGCTATATAATATTGCAAGGAAAAATAAAGTAGGAAAACTCGAGTTCACACACTACTGAATGCGCACTCTTAAGTGCATCAGCAGTGCACTGTGAATCGGAGCCTTTCACAGGCCTGTCACAGATAAGAAATGCTATCAAAACGAAATTCTACAAAACAATGTACTACTGGCCGGCAGCAATTCTTACCCGGACAACGTCGGGACGGGCTGCTAGTAGTTAAAATAAATATTTCAAACTTTTCTCGTGTCTCTGTCTCTTATTGTGCACAAGTACGTGTGGGAGAGCAAAAGGGAGTGTGTAGGAGGGCAAGTGAGACACAATAGCTGGTCGGTCCAAGGCTCATGTCTACTAAGGTGGTAGGAAAACTCATTCCCTGCCTACTAAGGTTCTATGGTCCCAAGGCATAGTTCTGTGATCGATCTATGCGGGTAAAAAGCAGCGCGGTACTATAAGGCCAGCAGGGAGTGAAGCGAAGCCCGATCGCGCCGCCAGTGTTATAAATAAAATGCCCTGCTCCGGGTACGAGCGCACCACAGATTAGGCCGTCCGCAGGCCAGCGGGAATTAAACCATGCCCGAGGGGGGCCGCTCGCGGTAATTACATGCACTGCCTCCAGCGTGATCGACCCCTAGATCCCGCCGCTCCCAGTGGGAGCCCTTCAAAACGCCCACAGATTGATAACGATAGCGCCAGCAAGCACTAACGTGGGTAAACATATGGCAACAAGCGCAACCTGAAAGGAATACATAATTGCGCACATACTGAACACAATTATTCAACCTAAGCACAAACATAATTTTAATATTGTCCAAAGCAATTTAACAGTCAAATGAGACATACATCACAATATAATGTTCTGAGCACTTAATTACTGCATGAGCAGCAAAGAAAGAGGAGCAGAAACAGGATCCAGTGGCTCTTATAGGGCTGTACATGATGTGATGTATTACGAGCATCATGGGAAATGTAGTTTTATTTGCATACAAAACAATTTTCATTGGCTGCTTTGAGTAGCAAAGAATAGAAAGAGAAGCATAATCCGAAGCCTCCAGTCCTGTAATAGATTCTTCTGCGACAACCTGCTTGTAAGAAAGTCTTTGACGGTTAAAGTGCGTCTCTGACAACCTGATTGTAAGAAAATCTTTGATGGTATAAGACATTTTAACAGACGCAACGTAACCTACACTAGGGTGACCAACTGACATATGGACAAATTTAGAACAGTGAGTGTACGAATTCAGGACAAAATTCAGGACAGTAGGTAAAAATTCAGGACAAAAGTTCAGGAAAAAGGTACATTTTACAGACACATCAGAGGAGGTCGCACAATAGTACATAAATAAGTAAATAGACAAACAACGCAAGTTGACGTCAAAATAAGTTTATATTAGGTTGAGACAACTGTGACTTCTCTTTCTGTCCCTGCTTTTGGCTACTTTGGCACCCTCTAGCCCCCTTCCCACAGCTGCATCATGGTGATTATTCTGCTTGGTTTATTTGTTATTCTGTCTTATGCTGAGCTGAGAGCCAGAGATCAAAGTCAGAAAGTTCTTGGGGGCATAGCAACAAGCGGCAGAGATAATTACCGCTGGCCGCTCTTAGCGCGAGGATTTTCATCGCCGGCTATCACAGATAATTATCGGCATGCTAGCACTGTCTTAACAACGCATAGCGCAATGGCAATAAATATTCCAGTGAATGGGGGGTAAAAGTTCCCGGTGACCGTGGTTATACATACTTTTCCCATCCGGCACAGAAATATTCTAAGCTAGATTACTTTTTTGTTTCTGCGGGGGAAATCGGTAAGGTTAACATCGTTAAATTACCAAGAATAATATCCGACCATAATCCTATAATTTTGACATATAAAATCCCTAAGGTACAGAGGAAAACTTCTAGATGGACCTTTGAAAGGAAATTATTAAATGATGAAAGGTTCGTAGTACACATTAAAAATTGGGCAAAAGAGTTTTTTGACTGTAACAGATATAGCGCTTCCAGAAATGGGGTGTGGGAATCCTTTAAAGCAGCATTAAGGGGGGAGACGATCAGTTATGCTGCTAAATTAAGAAAAGAAGATAAAAGCAAGATAGAGAAACTTATTTTAGATCTAGCCGAAATAGAGAGGTGTCATACTGAGGAAATAGCACTTGGTAAGGATAGTGGAGAGACGATTAACAATATGGCTCGGCTTAAGGGTGAAATCTTAAAAATAATTACACAGAAGGAGATAGCTGATTATCAAACACAGAGAGCAAGGAGATATGAGACTGGAGAACAAGCGGGTAGAGCTTTAGCGCTTCGTATTAGGCAAGAATCAAACAGTAACAGAATTAGAAAGATTACATACAATGGGAGTGAATACACAGATCCAAAATCTATACTGGAGGTTTTTCAAGACTTTTATCAAAAACTTTATGATCAAGAGCCAGGGGTAGTACCATATATTCAAGATCAGTCTCCGTCAACCCCAATTCTGAAAGATGATGATAGGGCTAGGCTAGAATTGGGTATAACTGCAGAGGAGATAAAAGCCGCTCTGAATGAACTGGCAGTGGGTAAAGCGGCGGGACCAGACGGGCTACCATTAGAGGTATACAGGGCCCTGGAAGATGAAATCCTCCCTTTGTTTGAGGATCTTTTTAATGGAATAATATGGTCAGGCATTATCCCAGATACTTGGAAACAGACCAACATCGTCATATTTCATAAAAAGGGCAAACCAGAAGAGAACCCAGGCTCGTACCGTCCAATATCTTTAATAAATACTGATGCCAAACTGTACTCTAAAGTTTGGGCAAACAGATTAGGACGGATCATTACCCAACTTGTTTCACCTTGGCAGCATGGGTTTGTCCCTGGGAGAGGTACCACCGAACACACAGCAAGGGCAATTTCATTATTTGATGCAGTTAACGTTACGGGTGGAGATATGGCTATGATACTGTTAGATGCCGAGAAGGCTTTTGATCGTGTGGTCTGGGACTATATGTGGGAGGTATTGGCTAGAAGAGGCTTTGGTGAAAAGTGTAGGAAAGCCATCAAAGCAATGTACATGGATCCAGTTGCTAGAATAACTACAATGGGTTTACAATCAGAGGAGGTAGTGATTAGAAGGGGCACCCGTCAGGGGTGTCCATGTTCACCCTTACTCTTCTCGTTGTACATTGATCCGCTTATTAGGAAGATTCTGGCCTCTGAAAAAATACCCCCGGTTGTATCTCATGGTCACACCACTAAGCTATTGGCCTATGCGGATGACTTGGCAATCGTTACTACTAATCCGCAAGTGGCAATGCAGGAATTAAGCAGTTTGGCTCATGAGTTTGGGAAATATTCAGGTTACAAACTGAATACTGAAAAAACTATAATAATCTGCTCTACCAATATTCATAAAAGAGATCAAAGGTATGTGGACTCCGCGGTCTATTTAGGAATTAAAATAAATGCAAATGTAGGAAAAATCAATCAAGAAAATTATGGGCCCCTATTAGCCACAATTGATAAAGAACTAAGAAGGATTCATGTACTGCATTTGTCATTGATTGGGAGAGTCAATGTGCTGAAAATGTCAATGTTTCCCAAGCTATTGTATTTATTCCATGCCATACCGCTTTTAATTGATGAAGGTCTGATGAAAAAGATGGAAGCAGTGTTTTCGCAATTTTTATGGCAATATGGCAAAGTCAGAAGATCTATAGCCCGACTTTCTGTGCCGTTAGAGGGAGGTGGGTTATCTGCTCCTAACCTACGGTTATACCATTGGGTTTGTTTATTATTACGTATGAACTATTTATTGGATTATGATGTCCCTGAAGCATTATATGATACCGATTGGTAATGGGCCAAAAGGCCAGGGGGGTGCTAACACGTGAAATTAATGCATTGCACTTTAAGAGGAGTAAAAGCAAAGTGCTGCTAGCTGCTTGGGGGACATGGAAGGCGGTGCAGAAATTTCTCAAGATCCCTAAAATTAATGGTACAATTGATCTCTGGAATGCAGGTCCATTCTTGCATCTTGGACAAAATAGGAATAGTAGCTGTTGGAAAAGGTTGGGCATTAGATGTCTAGGGGACGTCATGGAGAAAGATGACCTCCTGGGGTTCGAGGCTTTACAACAGAAATTTGGTATCCCCTCGAATCACTGGCTGTTATACAAACAGATAGAACAATCAGTGAAGGCATTAAGACCAAGGGTGTCTGTTCAGGAGCCAAATCCACTGGTGCACTACATAATGAGTGGGGGCAAAAAGATTAAAATAGGGTACAATCATTTGTTACAGGGATTGGAAGAGGATATTGGACAAGTAGAAAATGCCTGGGCTGTAAGATTAGGAGACCCTGACATCGATGTGGATTACGCTTTGGCATTAAATAGGAAAATATTAAGAGCGACTAATCTGAAGGCACAACACTATAAGATGATCTTCAATCTCTACTACACCCCGGCTAAGTTGTTTCAATGGGGTAAAAAGGATACAGATAGCTGTCCAAGGTGTAATCAAGGTCCTGCAGATCTAATCCATATGTTCTACTCATGCAAAAATCTCAACCCTGTTTTGAAAGAAATGGAGAAGTTTTTATCAGGGTTGTTAGATTGTCAAATCTCTTTATCCCCAACATCTGTTTTGATTGGCAGGGACGAAAATCTTAAGGTTGAGCAGGAAGCCGAAGCCTTTATCTTTCTCTGTGTTGCTGTTTTTAGAATTCTAATTGCGGCGGCCTGGAAAGATCCGATCGCTCCCACATTTCAGATGTGGCTTACAAGGTTGCTAGGAACCCATAATATTGAAGAATGTTTATATAAATTTAAGGGTAAGAAAAGTAAAGAACTCGGTAAAAAGATATGGGCTCCGATAAGCAACTGGAGGAAGATAAGTTGATTGATGAGTGTTACTGTATTACATATTATGATTTTTAATGTAAGATTATGTAATGCTGGCAATATATGTTTAAGGCTTCTGCAATGTATTCTGTAAAGGGGCCGCGTAGGAATTACCCCGTTTATCTGTGAATATTGTTTCAATTGTTTTAATACTCTATCTGCTTTTTTCTTTCTCTTTTTTTTTCTGTTTAAAAATCTGATATTTCAGCAGGTTCAGCTGATATCTGTATCATGTAAAGTTTTTTTTGTTTCTCATTTTCTGATCCATCTCAATAAAAAAAATAAAAATAAAAATAAAAAAAAGGCAATAAATATTCCAGTGATAGCGATGTTTTCCATGGAATACCGCTGGTTTTCCAGCGATGTTCCACGGAAAATTGGCGATATCCTTGTTGATAGGGCCTGTGGTCTTAGCCACGCAATCCACCCCCCATGTTAGGTTTGTCTTAGTCAGACGTTAAATTCCTGCGATAAGGCATATTTAATGTGATTTTAAATATCGCTAACCCTCGTTGTTAATATGAAGAAGCTGGGTTAGTGATATTTTCCCAAGGGAGTCTTGTCAGGCACACCTCCTTTGCATCTCATTAGCGATACGATGGGAGGCGTGCTGACAAGGGGCGCTAATGCTAGGATACACGCCCTAGCGTGTCCTTGTTGATAATGCGATAATATTATCTCCGCTTTTTGCCCGAAAACAGGCCCTAAAGCGGGGATAATATTATCGCCGCGCCTTGTCAATATGCCCCTTTGTTCTATTGTGAAGCGCTCTGACACCTTTGGGTAGAGTTCGCCCTATAAAAAACGTCATTAAATAAAATAACTTAAATAGAATAAATAAATAAAGGGCCAAGAAACACTTTTATCTGACCCTGTGACACCCCCACTTGAGCAGATATAGCAGGTGCTTCACTCCGCCTTTGTCCCATTGTCCTTCTTTATGTGATTATCATCCACAGTCAGAATGACAATGGGTCTTTGCACAGACCGAGCGAGGTGGGGGAGGGGCTGCAGCAGCCTCGTGTGTTCAAAAGAGAAGAGCACAGCTTGCTGCCAGCCCCAAAATTAGGGACAAAAGGCGCCCCTGAAAGAAATCCTCAAAAGGCCCAAATAACGGCAGTCCGTGAACTTTACAAACGATTGGCGATCGCCAATCAAGCTTAGAGCATTCTTTCATCGCCATCTATCGCCCTTAGACCATCAAATTATCGCCGCTTTAGCGACTGAAAGTGCCGCTAAAGCAGCAAAGTTGAATACGTCAATCTAGTAAGGCCCTTTGCACTCATGGAACAACTCGCCCAGGCTAGGCTTTATAACAGGACTCAATAACTTCCTTTGCACCGGTAAATAAGAT
Organism: Lissotriton vulgaris; assembly: GCF_964263255.1. NCBI lineage: Eukaryota > Metazoa > Chordata > Amphibia > Caudata > Salamandridae > Lissotriton > Lissotriton vulgaris. Next base: position 255,371,362 of record NC_141685.1, read on the forward strand.
CCTCGCATCTATCGCTGGATCCTATCACACCGATAGACAGCGCGCTATTGCCGTAGAATCCGCCTTAAGAAATCGCAATATCTCCGATGTAGTGTGGCCCTCGCCCGAGGCCAGCCATTATAGTATTAACGAATGCTTTTATTGTACCCATTGAATTCAACCCAAAAATTCAGGTGCGCCACTTCCCCCGCTCCACGAAAATTAGGAGCTATCTGGGGGAAGCGGTGGCTTATATCCCCCATTTGCTCACCCGTTCCTTGCAGCTGGTTCCCCATTGGGGGGTTTGTACCATGCCGTACCCCCTATTGGCTGGGGGTTCCTTGGTGACAACAGGATGCTCCCTCATGAGGTGTTAAGTCTTCATGCCGCTTCTGGGCGCCCAGAACCGGTTCCTCCACTGGGGCTCGGCGTGGGTTAAGGTGCCGGCCCTTGAGCCTCCCCCACCCCTCGGGGGGGGGGTGCGGCGGCCTCTGCAATAACCCCCGCACTCCCCCAAACCGTGGGGAAGTATCTACCCCAAGACCCCTATCCCAGGCATCTCAATAACTTAGCCAACCAGGTCGTAGTTGTTGTGGTAGTTGTTGGCCGCAGTTTTATTGGGATCATAAATCATATCTGGGTCATATACATGTCAACACAATATCCCATAAATTATATCTGGGTCATAAACATGTCATACAACATATCCGGGTCATAAATCATACATGCCATCACAGTGGTCATAAATCATATCTGGGTCATAAATTATACATGTCATCATTTTCGTAAATCATATCTGGGTCGTAAATCATACATGCCATAATTTTCATAAATCACATCTGGGTCATAAATCATAGATGTCATCATCGTTGTCATAAATCATATCTGGGTCATAAATCATACATGTCGTTTCCATTTGTCATAAATCATATCTGGGTCATAAACCTGTCACTCATCATATTGTGCAAATCAATATCGTGGTACATTCAGTTCGTAGATGGCACGCCTACCAAACCAGATCTTTCGTTGATCCTTGGTCGTCCTCCTTGTCGTGTTACCTCTGGGACCACCATTTGGCTGGTCACCCACGCCCTTTGCGTGTAGGGAGGGGTAGCTTCTCCAAGGAGTTAGGCCCCAACTCGCTACCTTTTTGTGCCCTGCAGTCCGGCCGGGTCTGGGCCGCGAGCGCCGTCTCCGTTCGCTACTCCCCTCCTTGGTCCGGCCACCTCACCCTGCCATGCGGCATCCCAAAATGAGTGGCCTACTTCTACACACCGCCCTGTTGGTGTGTCTCCTTAGCCATCCGTTGTAACAATTCCCGCCACGCCGCAGGGAGGCGCACGTCTTCCTGCGGCTCCCCCCTGCTCCCGTGCTTATTGTGGCTTACATATGCAATTGCGTCATCGGACGGCACTTCACTGACTCTCATCCTTCCTTCAGCCCGCCAGACTCGGTCATGGCCGCAAGATTCTAGGTGACCAGGGCAAACACCAAGGCGAAAAGCCGACATACGTATTCTGAGACGGCCTTGTACACTTGTGCACGGCTGTGCTTTTTTCCTTCCTTTTTGAGGCCGGCCCCGTACCCACACCGGGATGGGCGCAGTCTCTGCGCACGGGGCCCCTCGTACCCATTGCAACTGTTCTTCCCTTTGGCCCGGGCAACTAAGTGCTTTGCCCAGAATCACAGGATGTTTGAGCCTCCCTGTCGAGGCTGGACTGTGGTTTATGTTATGCTCCACTTGCCCCATTGTCTGGCTTCCTTCTTGTAGCCTTAGTCGGCCGCGCCATGCCGTATGCCTTTCCGTCCTCTTTTTTTTTTTTTTTTTTTATATAGTTGCACGATTGCCCTATGCTCTCTTGTACTCACCGTCTTCCTTTTGTAGTTTTGTCCACTTGCACCCCATCCCCCATTCTGTTGCCGGTCGACCTAAAGCATTCGCTTCCTGGTGGGCCGTGCGCTACGGGTTATTGCATAGGCGTGATCCGCCCTCTGCACGACTGTGTGCCCCTGGGGCAAAGTGACTACCCAGGTGGGGATGGGCACCCCGATGCTGGCAAGCTTCTGCTTCTGTGCCTGGGTCTAGCGGCCACGCGGATTCCTGTGGCCATTAGTGTGATTTGGGTTTGACTCCACAGTCACCCATTCATGCCCGAGTAGGCTATCCCAGCATTTCCTCCTTGAGAGGTCAGTAAACAACATACCGTACCACTGGCACTAAGCATCTGATATTTCGCGCCGGGATGCGGAATCGTGCCGCCAACAATTAATCTGAACATCCCCGTAGATGCATTAAAGAAAACCGCGCGGGAGTTGCGCAACCTCGTAAGGGCACCTGCTCTATGCTCCCACAAGCCGGGTATATGGTTACAGAAAGTTGGCACCGTGTGGCAACTTTGTGACACTAAATTCCAGGCATGCCGATATTATTGAATGTTTCATGTCTGGTGAATTCTGTTGGAATTGCTGATAATCGGTTACACCGTATTTGACCGGATTCCGTTGTGTGTGCATACACAGAGGAATATAATTGTACATCTTATAGCTGTCGAACTAAACTGTTTAACTTCTGCATTGTACTAGTAGATGTATGCATCTTAAGTTTTTCCTTTTTTGGCACGCTGATACCAATAATACGCTTAAAGCATGTGTGTGTAGCGTGGGCACCACTGGGGTAAAGGTTCAGCCGCAGCTTAGCGTTTTTGCCAGTGGCGTCATTAACTTTGGCGTGTTACTCGAGTCTTATGGGTGCATTTTTGGAGATCCACTTATTACTGGTTTTGGTCACAATTGCAAGATTCAGTGATACGCAATATCACACCCAAACACGCACCGCCGATTAGTGGGGTTTACCCTCAGTAAAGCTTGCGCCGCCTTCCATTCTCCAGCGGCGGATGCCGTAGTATCTTTGAATTGCGCCAGAACACTTCTATTGCCAATGCTTAGAAATGGCAGGAGTGTTGCGTCAAACATTATATATGAACCGGGTACATTACTGTACCATAGTTGGTTTAATAGAAAATGCCGTAACTGGTCAACTAGGGATTTCTACCAGGGGACAACTTCTATTATTTTAACAGACTGGCCCCGTGACCCGCGCAAGTAAGGTATCATACATTTAGACATATCGCTCTCTCGCTTGTTCCAGGTCTTAACGCATTTAAGGACAAATACGGCATTGACTGGTCTAACATCAGTTAACTTGGGACGGCGTTCCTAAACCTGACGCAATGTAGCGCTTGTGACGACGCACACAAGTGTGCTATCATCCTGGTGTTCTCCGACATGGCACCGGGTCGACGTGCCCATTGGCCGCCCTCTTGGCGCCACTGTGCCTTCCCCTTCATTTGGCAGAAGGCTGTGAATCGCGAAATTCCTCCTTTTGGCTTCCGAGCAGCTCAAAAGTTATGGGGGGCTTGCCCCTGCGCCTCACCCTCCTACGAAGGGTGCGGCGCCCTAGCAAACACTTCTAACGCAACTGCTTTGTTGCTTTATCACCCTTCCAGTCGTGTTTAGTCTCTGCATGATTACCGGCTTGACCTTGTAGTCTTTTTCCACACCGACCGTGTCTAAATAGGTGCTCTATCTGCCCCCCGTTTGCTTCACATCTTTCGGCCCTCCTTGAGACCCCGCTCATCGCAGATGTGCATGTTGCATAACGGGCTTACCAGCCTGCCACGCATGCGCATCGTCCGGTCAGCCCCTATTATTGCTGTTTACGACCTTTATTAAACAACGCTACCCGGGGCACTTTCCCACAATGCTTGAGCTGTTCGTGAACAGTCTTCCATAAGAAACACTATCACTGGCACTTTCTCAAGTACCTGCACCCGTCTCTCCCCGTGCTATCCGGGGTACTTTCTTTATTACCTGTGCCGATCGTACCCGTTTTGCATAACTCGCCCGGGGCACTCTCTACATTACATGTGCCGATCCCCCCGGCATTACCCGGGGCACCTCCATCATTGCTTTAGTTGGTCGCAATAGGTTGTTTGCCACTCATGGTCAAGTTCCCCCAAGGGCGGTGCTCTTTTACAAGCGCCGCTGAAACGGACGCATTCTCCAAAGCTCGGGTCAAGATATTGCGTGTCTCTCAGCGCCTTGACTACGAGCCGAATCCTTCCCCCAGGCTTCTAATCCACTAGCGGCCTTTGTAAAGCTGCCTATGAAGAGCGTGCTGCCGCTCAGCGAGGGTCTTTGCCCTTTAACCATATGCCTCTCATTTGGCCGCTCTGTGTGATCCTGGGCACATCGCTAACTCCAAGCGCGTAAGTGTAAGCTGCCGTATCTGCCAGGCCTTACTCGGCCCTAGTGTTACACTGCAAAATGCTGTCTACCTTACCACGTGCTGACTGCAGAGCACACCATGAACATTCCTCGCGTATGACAATCATTCTTTGGAAGTTCCCGTTTTAAATAATCATCGTTATCAGCACACTTCGCCCCCTTTGCGGGCTCCACCGCCCAGTACCTTACACTTCGATCTCTGCGCTTATGCCGTGACTCATTCATGCCTTTGCTGCGGCTAGCGCTTAAACCCCCCCCTCCACACTTTACCTCGCCAACTCCTTCTCCGCTCCGCCTCATTCTTTGCCGAAGTCGAGGGCCTCTTCCCTCACTTACCGGGCGGGGTGAGGGAGGGGTGGGGGGGGGGATGCCGAGGCTGCCCTTCGTCGTTTTTCTTGCCAGATCGTTGCTGGCGCCACGAGCCTCTTGCATCTCTTACGCTGCGCATCTTGGCCGTGCAGGTCCCAGACAAGGGGAGGGGGGCTTGACCTCCGATCCACGGACCAGGCTCTCCGGTCAGGGGTCACTCCATGCCTCCTCCGTCGACGGTCGTTGGGCGCTCCCCCGATCTGCGCGCTTCGCCATCTCTGCCACCGGCTGGGACTCGCAGCGGCACTCCTCTCCTACCGCCATCGTGGAGCTTGGGGAGATCTCCCACCGCCTTCCCTGCGGCGCCATGAGTCCACAGGCTGGAAGCTTCGACAACCCGGGTGGACATGTTTTCTCGCAACGCTCCAAAAATTCAGGTGCGCCGCTTCCCCCGCTCCACGAAAATTAGGAGCTATCTGGGGGAAGCGGTGGCTTATATACCCCATCTGCTCACCCGTTCCTTGCAGCTGGTTCCCCATTGGGGGGTTTGTACCATGCCGTACCCCCTATTGGCTGGGGGTTCCTTGGTGACAACAGGATGCTCCCTCATGAGGTGTTAAGTCTTCATGCCGCTTCTGGGCGCCCAGAACCGGTTCCTCCACTGGGGCTCGGCGTGGGTTAAGGCGCCGGCCCTTGAACCTCCAGGGGGGGGGGTGCGGCGGCCTCTGCAAGAATCCGCCTTCAGTAATCACAATATCTCCGATGTAGTGTGGCCCTCGCCCCAGGCCAGCCATTATAGTATTAACGAATGCTTTTATTGTACCCATTGATGAGATCCTTGCATTGCAAAGATCTTCCAAAAATTCTTATCTTTGACTTCAGTCACCACACGAAGTACCGTACTTTTTTTTTTTTTTTTTTCCCTTGCCAACTCCTAGAACCGGCCACTACCCCCTGAAGTCAATCAAAGTGCCAATTGCCGAAGCCAAAATCATGCTCGAGAGCATCATCCACGAAGCCGCAGACGAAGGCATCTCAGCCAAGGGATTGTGAAGCCATCTTGCCGGTCAGTCGGCTTTTACCGCCAGCCTCCCGACTTTCAAGCCCCACAACCGCCATTTCATGCTCGAGAAAATCATTTGCAATATTACATGCAAATGAAGCATCTCAGCCGTTACGACATCTCCCCACCCCCTGGCCCATCAAGCACATCTCAAACTGCACCTAATTTAGCCAAAGGACAGAGAAGCGTCGGATACTACACCCAGCGGGAGAACCACCTTCGTAGAACCACCTTTTTTTTTTTTTTTTTTTTTGGAAAAATATACTTTATTTAAAATTATTTGTCAGGTTTACATTTTAAGCAGTCCCTTATATTTGGGTGCTGTACATTTAACCATTCTCAAAGAAGCGCAGTAGGCTATCTTTGGTGGTTTTCCATCAAGATTTCTCATTTTACCCATCCAGACCAACTCCTGATTTTCCAGGTTTCCTTTGCCCACTCTTGTCCAAATCTATGGTTGTCTATGCACATGTAAGAGAACATTTTAGTGAAAACAAGTTTTTGGCATTCTTTTTCCGTGATTGCTTGGTGTTTGTACAAGGAAAGGTTCCTGTTTTCCCACATCGCCTCTTTCACGCAGTTTATTATTCTCCATAGTGTCCTTTCTTTATTTGCATTGCAATTCATGCCCAACCCATATAGAACCAGTTCATAGGACAGGGATGCCTGTCCTGTTAATTCTTTAATGAGCTGTCCCATTGCCTTCCACATGCTTTGTGCTCCTCCGCAGTTCCAAATGAAGTGCATCAGGGATTCATCTGCTGCACAGCCTGGTGTTGGGCATCTTGCTGTTTTTGCCAGTTTCCTTGCATGTTGGAATTGTTTCACGGGTAGGCATTTGGATACCATCATCCATGCCAAGTCTTTCTGGGAGTTTGTCAAGTCTTTGTGGTTCACCATCTCCCAAACCTTCCCTGATTGCTTCTCTGATAAGTTGTTTACCATTGTCACTGAGTCGGTTTCTTTCAGTTCTTTGCTTAAGGCCATCTGGGGTGTGATGTCCTTCGCTTGAATTTGCCTCTCTTTCAGCTTCTTGAAGAAAGGTTTGATGCCTTTGTACGCAGGGGGTGATTCTAGTAAAAAAGGCTTTGTATTGTCCAGATTACATATGCCCTCTCTTGATAAGATGAAACTTGTAGCAAACAGAGTGTAGGCAGCCACATGTGAGTCTTTCTTTGCATTCCCCAGTATGTTTTTAACAAAATGTGACATCAGGAAGTCATGGAGGTTTGGCAGGTCTTTCCCTCCTTTTGTGGGTAGTTTGAAAACTGTGTCTCTTTTTAGTTTTTCAATTTTTGACCCCCAAAAGAAGTTTGCAAAAAGTCTTTGTGTCACTTTTGTCCACCTGTATGATGGAGGGAAAATCATGGCAATAAACATCAGGATTGGTAGACATATTGCTTTCAGCACCAAGACTTTCCCTTCCAGGGAAAGTTTTCTTGTCGTCCAGAGCGCCATTTTCTGCTTGAGCTTTGTCTGGATCTTCTCCCAGTTTATTTCTCCCTTCATGTCCTGTGAAAAAAGAATCCCCAGTATTTTTACTGGGTCTTTGGAAGGTTTCACTGGGAGCTGAGACAGTTTGTCCCACTGTCCCACCGTCATGCAGTGTGTTTTCTCCACATTCACCTGTAGCCCAGCTGCTAGGGAAAAGAGTTGGGTTATAAGGAAAGTTCTTTTCATGGATCTAGCATCAGTGCAAGCAATGGTGACATCGTCCATGTATGCTACACATTTGACCTGTTTGCCTTGGCTGCCCGGTACCACTAGACCCTGCGGCTGGGCCTTCGACCTCTGGCTTGTCCGGAGCAAGGCTGCGCCAAAGGGAATAGGAACCTGGGTGAAGGGCTGTTGCAGGGCATTTGGAAGCTCCTTTTGCCACTTAGGATGACCATCGCCAGCCGTCGCTGAGAGGGAGGGGGAGCCGACCCCGTCGAGGAGACCCTGGCCGCGAGCCAGGCAGGGTCATTTCTGCGCTTTGGGGTTTTACAGTTAGCCCCTCGGACCACCATTTGACCAGGAGCCCCTAAGGAAGGTGCAGGGCGCTGCACACGGCGAGAATCCCCCGGCCACAGGATCACCGGCCACTAGGGATTGAGGCGTCGCCCCTGACCCCTGCAAAGTGCCCCCACACCTCCGAGGAGAGCACACACGGACAGCAGACGAGCCCGCTTTGACCCCCTGCATCGGTGAAGGAGGCTGTCGGGAGGCTTCAAGTTTCACCCTGCAGTACCGCCTTTTGTCCCAAGAGGGCCGGAGCAGTGAGGCTTCAAGATTCACCCTGCAGTACCGCCTTTTGTCCCAAGAGGGCCGGAGCAGTGAAGCAACTTTGAGGTGAGTCTGCGTCCCGGTTCTTACTCGGAAACTAGCTGGAGGCACACACGAGAGAGGAAGGTTTCTCCCCCCTTTAACACCGCGGGGCAGGAAGCTCTCCCTCTACCCGCCCGCAAACCCACCCCAAACAACAGTGGGGACTCGCACCACCACCCGAGTGCACCCCGGTTTGAGGCGCAGAAAAGCCCTAGCCTCCACCTGGCGTGGACCTGTTCTTTCCCAGCTGATCACTCGGGATTCCTTGGTTATTTATGGTCCACGCCCCACATTCCTGCCAGAGCGCTCCTCGACGCACCCCGGCTCACATCTGCCTTAAAGCGAGTGGCAGACAGAAGGGCACAGCATCCTTGGCACAACGAGTGAATTTCTGAACACTGACTTTGAACTTGGTGTAAACTTGTGTGGGCAACTACGGGTCTCGGTCACAGAGGGCTTAGAGTTACAGCACAAAAAATGTTGCCCTAAGCACAGGGAGAAAGTGCACAGCTAAAATGGCGAAACAAACTCTCCAGTATGGGGAGCTTGCCATAAAAATCGAAATAGAGGAAGAGTACAGAGGTACTAAGGATCTAGAGTATGTAGTGAAGGAAATACTTGAAAAAGTATTCAAATGTACTGCTAAGGATTTAAAATGTGTACAGCAAAACAAAGATAGAGGTTTTTTTGAAATTACGTTTTTTACAGAGCTGAAATATGAAATTTTCTTACAGGGAGTGTCACTCATGTGTTCACATGAGAACCTCAAGGGGGTCAAAATTACTGCTATGGCAGCAGCAAAGGAGGTGCCAGTAATTGTCCATATGTACAATGCCCATGTGTCTACCTGGGAGATTGAATGTTTTTTAAACCGATTTTGCGCAAAGGTGAGGGGAGGTATATTACAGAGAAATAAGTTTGGAATCTGGAATGGCAAGAGGAAGTTTTTTGTGATACTTAAACCAAACCCTGCTGGGGGAGTGACCCACCTCCCACAAACCTTTGCATTGGGCCCAAACAGAGGCTATTTAAACTACCCAAGCCAACCACAATATTGTAGGAACTGTTTAAGTTTTGGTCACCTTAAAGAAGAATGCAAAAATGAGAGTTGCAAGTTCTGTGGGGACATAGGCCACAAACACACCGAATGTAATGCCCCCAAATCATGCAACCTATGTGGATCCAAAGAGCACCTTTATAAAGCATGCCCAAAGCAAAGATTCTCATATGCGGCATCTGCAGCTGCCAAACATCACCAGCCAGGGGATAGTAAACCTTACGCCGCAGTACTGGCACCATTAATCTTCAAGACAGTTAGTGATGGAGGCACCGGGGAAACACCCAACACAAAAAAACAAGTAATACAGGTTGAACCTACCCCTACCCCACAGGCAGAACAGGAACAAACCAAGGAAAGTACACAGGTAGTAGAGGAGACTCAAGTGACAGAAATAGTGGAAAGTGAAAAGAAAGTTAAAGGGATGTCAGACATAGACTCACAAGTGGAAGACAGGGAAATAGATTCAGATTGTACTCTTATTCCTACAGATATATATAACATCATCAAAGAAGCCAAGGACAGGGCACAGGAAAAAAGGGAAAGAGAAGAACAGACCTCATCAGAAGAGGAAACAAAAACCACCGAGGGCCAAATGCAGATGGTTAAAAAAAGAAATAAAATCAAAATTAAAAAACAAACGGCGGACCCAAGTGGTCCGGCCGCAACAGAACAGAAAGAAAATAGGAAGAAAACTCTACCAAGAGAGAACTGCTCAGGGTCCAGGTATAGTGTATTAGGGGACCTCTCAGACTCAGAAGACCTAGGATATAGCTTATTCTCACAAGAGGTAGGAGTAACCCCCCACAAAGACCTTTTTCTACAGTCCCCATACTTAGGGGGAGCAGAAGAAATTGGCGGGCAAGAGACACAAAATAGTGAGAGCAGTCAGCAAATATGTGACAGCATCTGGTCGCCATTGAGCTTTGAAAATGTTCAGGTTTAACATGTATTGTATATCGTGCAAAGTAATCACCATTGCAAATATAATGTTTAACATCATATCATGGAATGCCCGAGGAATGGGCTCACAAGTGAAAAGAGCGTCAGTGTTTGAGCTCTGCAAAGTACAAAAAGGGGACATTATATGTTTACAGGAATGTGCAATCCCCCACTCCACGGACTACAGTCACATATCCAAATATTGGGAAGAAGGCCCCTCCAAATGGTCTGGGGGTGGAAACAAGAATGCTGGAATAGGCATTCTCATAAAAAACAAAGAAATGTCAATCCTTGATACTAAAATCATACAGCCAGGCAGGGCTATGATGATCACCATACAATACAGAAACACCACCTTTAAGGTCTGTAATATTTATGCACCAACCGACAAGAATGAAAGAATGTCCCTGTTTGAAATGCTCCCACTTTTTATTGCAGGTGCAACCCCAATGGTGTTAACAGGGGATTTCAACTGCATCATAAACCCCACAGACAGATGTGGCAAGAAAAATTGTTACGAAATTGATAAGTCTGCAAAATGTCTCAAAAACATGTGTAAAGATTTGCAACTGTCAGATACAGGGGCAAAATCAGGGTCAAAACAAAGGTTCACATGGGAAGCAGAAAGTGGCAAAGTCAAATCAAGAATTGATTTCATTTTCACCTCCAAAAATATAAAAGCAAGGAATTATGAAACAAACGAGAGTGGTATGTCAGACCACAAAATCTTGAAAGCAACCGTTGAAATCTCAAACATGTGTCAAATGGGGAGAGGTGTGTGGAAAATGAACACCTTGTTATTACAAGAGGAAAATATATGTAAAAATTACAGTGATATGTACAACAACTTAAAAACCAGAAAGGAAAGTTTCCCATCCTTAGCAGAATGGTGGGAAGAGGTAAAAAAACAAACAAAACTTTTTTTCAGAAAACAGAGCATGATCAAAAGCAAGGAAAAGTTTCAAAAATTTGATGAAATACAACAAAGAATAATCACGCTAGAAAACCTGGAAAGGGGTGGAATGGAAGTAGGGGAGGAAAGAGAAAAAACAAAAACGGAACTGAAAGAATGGCTGAAACAACGAGGGAAAGAACACATTTTTAACTCCAGGGTCAAGATCTTTGAGGAAGATGAAAAGTGCTCAAGGTTTTTTTTCAAAAAGGCACAGCAAGTGCATAAGGTAATGAATGAACTGAAAGACACAAATGGACAAACACAAAAGGGCACAGAGAAAGTAGGGAAAATAACAACAGCCTTTTTTTCCCAATTGTACAAAAAAGAGCCATCAGATATAAGTGCATGTGAAGATTTTCTAGGGTCTTTGCAGAGCTCTTTATCCCAAGAGGAACAACAATTTCTAACCACCCCCATTTCAGGAGAAGAACTATTCCAAATCATTCAGGAAGCCCCAAAAGGATCCGCCCCTGGGCAAGATGGCCTTCCATGGGAGTTTTACAAAACTTTCTGGGGGCTTATTGCAAAGGATTTTTGGAGTCTGTTGAAAGAATGCTTGGAAAAAAATGTTTTACCCCCCTCCTTTCCACAGGGCATCATAAAACTGCTGGAGAAAAAGGGGGACAAGCTGGACATCAACAATTGGAGGCCAATCACCCTCTTGAATGTGGACAGTAAGATCCTAAGTAAAGTCCTGGCAGGAAGATGCAGAAAGGTGCTGGCCTCCATCGTGCACCCAGACCAAACATGTGCGGTCCCAGGAAGGAAAATCTGGGACAGCTTGACCATTATTAGAGACACCTTGTGGTTAGCGAAAGACAGGGGGAATCCACTAGCTATCTTGGCCCTTGATTTCCAGAAAGCCTTTGACTCCCTAAGTCACGAATACCTTTTCAAAGTGCTCAGGAAAATGGGATTCCCAGAAGGTTTCTTCAAAACTATTGGCTTAATATACACTGGATGTGAAAGCCAGGTCCTTATAAATGGTACACTATCTGAGGGGTTCCACATTGAATCGGGGGTCAGACAAGGATGCCCCTTATCACCGGCACTCTTTGTATGTGCTTCGTAGAACCACCTTCGCGTGCGACTAAATTCAAAGAAATAGATTATTTAGAAAGTAGCCAAGAGCGTCGAGTGTATTCTTGACTCTGCTATAATTTAGACATCTATGAATATTAGGGCGGGGAACTGTCCGGGGGGAGGGGGGCGTTAATATTGATGTTGGAGGGAAAAGCACGTGTATGATGAGCATAAAACTAATAGAATAAACTCTAATTAACAAGAAATGCATTCTGATTTAGGTCGGGTATATATATTTGCAATGCATTGTGGGTAGCCGGATGATCATTCAGATTCTTTCACTCTGATTGCTGGTAAGCCCTGTCTGAAGAGCGTCGCTGAAGACAGAACAATAAATACAACAGGCAGGCCCATTTCACTCATCTTTATCTAGCTGCCGTCATACGCTGTCCACATACAGCGGTGGAGTCTGACTGGACCAGGACCTGTAGCAGCCTCGACCCTGCAACCCCCGTCCATGTATGTTACAGTGTGGTGCCTGGCTGATGTGATAACGGACCTCTAGTGACGGTAAGTGGTACTGCACCCCTGGTGGCTATCGATGAGGTGCCTGGCTGTCTTGATTAGGGATCAACACAATGGATGTTCCTAAACAAGAGACAATTCTGCAACTTTTTCTAGTTGAGGTAAGATGTGTCTACAGCTAGAGTTAGTGGGATTGAGATAGAGATAGGGGAATTCCTCCTTTTGAAATTGGTGCCTCTAGTGTCCTGCGGGACACGGTCTAGTTGCTGTAAATGATGTAACCTACACTGTACACCCACCCACCACTGATGTCACGAGTCCCGTGACACAGTTAATAAATAGGGCGGAGCGCACGTGCTCTTGGCCAGTTTACCAACCTACTACCCTTTGTCTGCGTCTCCATGAGCGCCGTAATGCGGGCTTAGGGCCCGACACTACACTGGCGACGAGGCCGGTAGTGCAGCCTATGCGTGCCACTTCCCACAGCAAAAGAAAAAGGGGAAGGGAGCTGCCCGCCTGCAGGGCACCCCCTGTAGCAGGGCGCAAAGCGCTGGAAAGCCGGTGGGCACGTCTGAGCCCCACAGCCTGCAGCGACCGGGAGGCCCACCGCACCAGCCTTGAAGGACGAGCCGACCGGAGCCCACCCGCGTCGGCCGCCACCATCCAGCACCACCAGGGAGGAGCGGACCGCCCAGTGCCCACCTGCGATGGCCGCGAGGCAGAGACCCCACCAGAGAGGAGCACCGGCCGGGCGGAGCCCACCCGCCACGACCGCGACAGAGCATCAGGCCCGCCGGCCGAAGGTGAGCCCCAGGGGCGTAGTGACTTTCATGAACTATGCCCATTAATAAGCAGGACCGGCGGAGCCCACCCTCAGCCTGCCCGAGTCGTCCCCTGCCCCCGCCGCGTGTGTGACTGGAAGCGGTGGGGCCCAAAGACGAGCGACGGCGTGAGGGAAAGTGCGGCCGGACCCGCAGCTAACATAAACAACGTGGGGGAGGGAGCGGAGTAGCCAACCGCCTCCCGACCCCCCTTGCAACGTGTTCCGACGGAGCAGCGCCAGCGGAGCCCACCCGCGGCCTGCGAGAAGCACGGCAGGTCTCCGCCACGCATGCATGTGCTAGTTGAAGCTGCTGCGGCGGGAGACCGGGGAAAGTGAAGCCTGCCGCACCGGACAATCACCAGCGTCTAAATAGGCAGAGCCGGCGAAGCCCACCCGCGGCCTGCCTCGGGAGGGAAAAGCAGAAGAAGGCAGCGCCTGGAATGCGGCCAGCGCCGCCAACACACAAACAAACGTCAAAGTGCATGCGACAAGGAGCATTCCCCCCCCCCCCCCCCCCACCGCACATATCCAGAGTACTCGCCATCATGCCTGCACCATCCCGCCCCCAAACAAAAAGTAAACTAAAACTGGGAAGGGACTCACCTGGAAGGCAGCATGAGGCCAGCTACCAGCAGCAGCTCCAGCCCCCCTGTGTGCAGCCGGTGAGGGACAGACAGTAGAGCCCACAACACAGGGAAGACAAGAGCCACAAGGCAGGCTGCTGCCAAACCGGAGTCTACCGCCATCTAGTGGCCGGAAAAGAAAAGCGCATCTGCCAGCAAGAAAAGAACGAAAACAAGCATTGCACAAGTGCACAACAGAAGATAAGTCAGCAGCAGCAAGGGGCAACGGACTGAGTAGCGCCCCCAAGGAGAATCTACTACCAAGCAGCAAGTAAGTGCGGAACCGCGCAGGAAACACCCACACGCACCAGCAAGGAGTCGGCAGTCGCCACTTCCAACGCAACGTGGGAAGAGGCACAAACGCCTCAGCGAGAACTCAAGCTCTGACAGAACGTCTAGAGGGAAATGACTGCCAAGCAGTGCAAGAACGTCCAGGGAAAAGACTGCCGCGATCAGAAGACGGAGAGAGCAGCGACTCCTAGTGGCCACAGGTGTTCACCGCAGTATCAACTACTCCCGCCAACGGTCCAATGCAGCAAGTACCCAACGACACGCAACAGGCGTCCAAGAGCCCTGAACAGTAAGTGCGCAGATAACGCGCCACGTGGCAACGCACAGCCACCGCCAGGAGAAAGAAGAGCGCAGACAAAAGCGCACTAAAGGAAAGCACTGTAAGCAGCAAAGTGCAAGAACCACACAGCGTCCCGCCAACGGATCAGCAACCGCAGCCAGCAGATCTCAGAGGACGCCCCGCCATCACCAGGAAGATTGCCCGCTCACGCTCAGTAGCTGAAACGGACTCCACACAGGACAAATCAGCAGAACGCACAGCAAAGTGCGCCCAAGGAATCAAAAGCGCACCAACGCTGAAGCATTGCAAAAAAAAATAAAAAGGAACAGTGATCACACAGATCACCGGAAGCATCCAAGAAGTCAACCGAGTACGCAAAGGACACACAAATTCAGAAGCGCGCAGGAGATTGCGCCAGTGAACCTGACTGCACAGTCGGAAAACCTCTCCACTCAGAAACACTGCTGAACGCAGGTCGGAGAGCACACACATCCCCACCGCCACAGCGAAGCCCTACAGTAGGCCGAAGACCACCAACAGTGTCCTCCCTCGCACTGCCTCCAGATGGAGTCGGCAGTGACCCACGACAGGCAAGAGAGGAGTCGCACACCCCACGTGGCAGGCCGCCACAGCACCATGTGCTCCAACAACCAGCGACACAAGATGGACGTCACGTCGCCCAGCAAGCAGGAAACACGTCACCAAGTGACTAATCCCGATAAGCACGCCAGAGCAAAGGCAGTAGCCGGTGCCACAACAACACCGCCTCGAGGTCCAAATGCAACGCCCTCGATGAAAAGAAGAGTGACAGCTCTGTCACCCCGAAGACCGGATGAGCACAGGTGGACTGAACAAACCAACAATAGAGAAAACCGAGGACTCACAGCCAGCCAAGAAGCACACCCTGACACGCCAGACAGCCACCAAGGCGGACCGACATCCCAGGATACAGCCCCATGGATGAACCAAACATTAGCCGCAGCAAGGGCAGTCCACGTCTCATCCCAACGCTTCCCCAGGCGACCGTCCATCCCCGAGCGTCGGCAGTCTGAGTCAGTCGGCGTCCCTGCTCCCGTCCGCAGATGCCAAAGGCGAAGACCAGCACTGAGCGGCTGCCCTCTCACCACCTCAAGATGGAGTCGGCAGTGGCCCACAACAAGCAAGAGAGGGACCGAACACTCTACGTGTCAAGCCGCCACCTAAGGTCAACATCAACGAAGCGGAGGCACATGGCTGCCAAATCTCCCCGGACATCCAACACTCCCAGCAAGTCCTCAACACCTATCATCCCGAGTCTCTACATGGCTGGCAACCACCCATCACCCCAGCCATCAGCACCCGCGCCAATCAACACCACTGCCAGAGACCGGCAGTGTGGACGGGCAAGAGGTTCAAGAAGTTCGAGTAAGACGTGGTCCGCGACCAAGGAACCAACGAACTTCGACACCCTCAAGAACCAGAAATATAATCGTTAACAGGAGAAGGTCGCGACGACTGGTCCAGTCACAGAGTGGAAAAGAAGAGCCAGGACAAGACCAGAAGGAAACGGGCGGAGTGCACGCCGCTCGGAGAAACCTGGTCAGGAGGACAAGAGCGGCAAAGATGACCGGACCGCGCTGCGAAGAAGAAAAGAAGAGGGAGAACGAGTGGCACGATGCCACGAAAGGAAGGAGACGGAGAAAGAAATCATGTGGCACGATGCCATCAAGAACAGCAACATCCAGAAAGGTGAGGAGAGGTGTGACGAGTCTGCACACCCACCAGAAGAGAAGGTGACACACACCACAACATCGAGGGCCTACAAGTCCAGGGGAACATCGGTAGCACTAAGTGAAGAACAGGCCCCTACCTACAAGTCCTCTAACAACCCGTCGACTGCAGGAACGAACAGGCTGGACCATTGGCAACACCCACCTTTGGGATTGAGCGGAAGTCTGGAGGGGGAGAACGCTCAGACGCCCGGCAGAGGGAAGACTGACCACCCCACACCAACCCGTGGATATCCAAGGGGCAAAGGCCTCAGGGACACCTGTGGCAGAGGGTCCTGACACGAGAGATGGATCCATTGCCGTCTACCCTGCACGTCCCAGGAAAAGGGGAACCTGTGCGCAAAGGAAAGAGTCAACAGCAACCCTCCAGGCAGAGCTACGGATGCCTGGTAGTAATCTCATCGCCTCTTACATTCACACCGGTTTGTGGAGTTGGAGAAACGCTGCAGAGAACACCCTGCCCAGCGGAAACCTGAAGAAGAGGGCCTCGGGGACATCTCGTGGCAGGAGAACACCCGCGAGAGGCGCGTCCCAGTGAGAAGGATGCTTTTCAACCACTCACTCCTTTGCAGTGTGGAGCCAAGCTGCCTACAGTGAAGAAACCCGATGGACTGGTAAAAGACAACCTCCATCAAGTCTACCTTCTGGTCACCCGGTTCGGTGTCACCCCAAGATCAAGCTCTCAACTGACTGAAGAACACACTGCCATGGCGCAAGTCCAGGAGAGCACGCCCACCGAGGACCAGGACATCTAGCCCAAGAGAACGAACGTTTCAGCTGGAAATTTCCACCGTCGCCATCTAGCAAGCAGCTGAAGAGACTCTTTCTAAAATTATGATTTTGTATATTTTGTGGTTTTCTCCCACAGGACTTTATATTTGTCTCAACTTTCATTAAAGGTGGGGAGGAATGTAGTGTCCTGTGGGACACGGTCTAGTTGCTGTAAATGATGTAACCTACACTGTACACCCACCCACCACTGATGTCACGAGTCACGTGACACAGTTAATAAATAGGGCGGAGCGCACGTGCTCTTGGCCAGCTTACCAACCTACTACCCTGTGTCTGCGTCTCCATGAGCGCCGTAATGCGGGCTTAGGGCCCGACACTACAGTGCCCTCACACACCCTTACGGGTGTCATGCTTCATCATCGGGCGCTGCTCCTCGTGGGGGTGCCGCTGCAGTACCCCACGGGCCCCGCGAGAGGGCTCTTTGTCTGAGTATTTTATAGGAGGTGCCGCAGGTGTGCCTGCAGGTGTGTGGGCCTCGTGAAAAAGTGTGTGAGTCAAAATAAAATTACCTCGCTGGAACCCTGACCCAATTTTATTCTAGGGTCCGGAAAATAAATTAAAATCAAAGAGTACTGGAGCCTATCCTAGAAACAAATATGTAGGAGGGATAGGTATGTTCCCACTGCTCTCAGTTCGTGCCAGTGATGTGAAGGTGCAATAGGGTCAACATGTTTTCGCATCACGTGGGTCCCTAGTGGATCCGCAGTGCGCTTTGCCAGGACCTTGAAAGTGAATATAAAACTGTGGGAGTCATGGAAAGACACCCTGCACTCCCACCATACCCAAATGTAAAGTAAAATACATCTACCTAAGATCCATAAGGGGACGACACCGCCACCGGGACACCCGGTTGTGTCCGGTATTGATTCTTTGCTGGAACCACTCAGCAAGTTCTGTGATTTTTATCTGCACGCCCTAATGACTAAAACACCTACATACCTCAGGGACACCACAGAGGTTTTGAACCTGATTGAAAATGTTGCAGAACCAGCATTAATTAACTATCTAATGACTCTGGACATAGAGTCGCTTTATACAAATACTAGCAGCCTGTCCCAACGTTTTCCGGGTATGAATTGCTGCCGGTATATTGTTTTGTAGGATTTCGTTTTGATAGCATTTGTTATCTGTGACAGGCCTGTGAAATGCTCCGATTCACAGTGCACTGCTGATGCACTTAAGAGTGCGCGTTCAGTAGTGTGTGAACTCCAGTTTCCCTACTTTATTTTTCCTTGCAATATTGTATAGTGCGAACTCGACAACATCGCATGAGCACAATTTACATTACAGAAGAACACATTCCTTTGTGGTAAGCACGGGGACACAAAGCAATTTGCCTGGAATCACAGAATGTTGAGCTGATGCCGAGATTCGAACGTAGCTCCCCAGCTCTAAAGTTCGCAATTCTAGAAATTGTGGCGGGAGGTGTGTCTAAAAGTGTATGTCGGTGCTGGCCATCAATGAGAGAGACCTGTGCATTTTTCAAATCGGTGTTGAAAAAATATGAGTATGTTGCTGGAGATGTGGGCCGCCGTGCCACCAATGTACTTACCGGGGAGGGTAAACACCCATTATTCAGCAACTTTCTTTCCGCATACCATCACTTCGCATACTTTCATTACGAAAGTACCATGACTCCGCAATGCCATTATAACGCATGGCATTACATTTTATATGCTTTTACCACGCATACATTTACAACGAAATTCGTTGTAAATGCATGAATGGTAAAAGCATGTTTTTTTTAATGTTTGGATAAGGTAAGTATGAGTATAGGGGTATATATTTTGGGGTACTGAGGTATATGTTTTGGAGCGTTTGGGTATTTTAAGTGTTCAGATATAGTTTTGGGTTATGGGGTACAGGGGTCGTTTTAGGGTTTAGGGATAGGTATGGGTTTTGGGGTACAGGGGTATTTTAAGGATTCAGGCCTAGGTTTGGGTTTTGAGGTATAGGGGTATTTTAGGGTTATGGGGTAGGTTTGGGTTTTGGGGTACAGGGGTATTTTAAGGGCTCAAGGCCAGGTTTGGGTTTTGGGGTACAGGGGTATTTTTAGGGTTCAGGGCTAGGTTTGGGTTTTGGGGTACAGGGGTATTTTATGGTTCAGGGGAAGGTTTGGGTTTTGGGATACAGCGGTATTTTAAGGGTTCAGGACTAGGTTTGGGTTTTGGGGTACAGGGGTATTTTTAGGGTTCAGGGCTAGGTTTGGGTTTTGGGGTACAGGGGTATTTTAGGGTTCAGGGGTAGGTTTGGGTTTTGGGGTACAGGGGTATTTTAAGGGTTCAGGGCGAGGTTTGGGTTTTGGGGTACAGGGGTATTTTAGGGTTCAGGGGTAGGTTTGGGTTTTGGGGTACAGGGGTATTTTAAGGGTTCAGGGCTAGCTTTGGGTTTTGGGGTACAGGGGTATTTCTAGGGTTCGAGGGTACGTTTGGGTTTTGAGGTACAGGGGTATTTATAGGGTTCAGGGCTAGCTTTGGGTTTTCAGGTACAGGGGTATTTTTAGGGTTTAGGGATAGGTTTGGGTTTTGGGGTACAGGGTATATTTATAGGGTAAGATGAGTTAGTGTTTAAGAGTGTTGGGGTATTTTAAGGAGTATGGGTGGGTTATGATTATTCGGTGCAGGGGTATTTAAAGAGAGCAGGGTGGACACCCGGAGCTGGAATGTACAGAACCCGGGAAAAACAATGAAATATTTGGCACAACGCTCGCTGTTCTTTTTTCCCTAATCCCGCGCCCTGCACACGCCCACAGCACGCGATATGAGACATGGCATGAAGGGCGGAACGTAAAAACAACAGTTGATGGACAGAATGCAGAACAATGTCATACATTCCCCCCAGTACAGAGATCTGGGCCTAAATCGATCGTTTTTTGCACTCCACACCACCCCAGTTCAGACATGGCCATATGCAAATCAGCCTTGACCCTGTGCCTCATGGGAACAGTCCAGCCGGAACTGCCAAACCATGTCTTTCCTGGACCGGAATCAAGCATCTTAGGACTGGTTTTTGGCTATCAGCCATGTCTGAGCATACCCATCCCACTCGAGGTGACAAATGCAATAACAATAGTTGATGGACAGAATGCAGAACAATGTCATACATTCACGCCAGTACAGAGATCTGGGCCTAAGTCCATCTTTTTTTGCACTCCACACCACCCCAGTTCAGACACGGCCATATGCAAACCTGCCTTGACCCTGTGCCTGATTGGAACAGTCCAGCGTGAACTGCCAAAACATGTATTTCCTGGAGCGGAATCACACATCTTAGAACTGGTTTCTGGCTATCTGCCATCTTCAGCCAGGATAGCATGACTCCAATGCTGGAGATCATTGGACTCATCTCTGAGCATACCCATCCCACTTGGGGTGACAAATGCAAAAACAACAGTTGATGGACAGAATGCAGAACAATGTCATACATTCACCCCAGTACAGCGATCTGGGCATAAATCCATCATTTTTTTGCACTCCGCACCACCCCAGTTCAGACATGGCCATATGCAAATCAGCCTTGACCCTCTGCCTCATGGGAACAGTCCAGCCCAAAGGGTGGAACTATCACACGCCCCCAGCATTTGTCACGCCCCCAGCACACACCCACAGCACAACGCAGACAAGCCCACAAGGGGCTACTTTGCTGGCACGGTTCTTTTACCTTTTAAATGTATATGGTGGGCGTCTGCATAGCCTATGTCCTTCTGCTGCAACAGCCCTTTCCAACGTTGTATTGGGTGTTGTGATTGGTGCTGTGGTTCCTGAGATTACCCGCCTCAAAGGTTTGGGCTCTCTCTTTATTATATTAGTACTAGCAGCCCGTCCCGACGATGTCCGGGCATGAATTGCTGCCGGCCAGTAGTATATTGTTTCGTAGGATTTCATTTTGATAGCATTTCTTATCTGTGACAGGCCTGTGAAACGCTCCGATTCACAGTGCACTGCTGATGCACTTAAGAGTGCGCGTTCAGTAGTGTGTGAACTCGAGTTTCCCTACTTTATTTTCCTTGCAATATTATATAGCGTGAACTCGACAACATGGCATGAGCACAATTTACATTACAGAAGAACACATTGATTTGTGGTAGGCACGGGGAGACAAAGCGATTTGCCTGGAATCGCAGGATGTTGAGCTGATGCCGAGATTCTAACGTAGCTCCCATCTCTAAAGTTCGCAATTCTAGAACTTGTGGTGGGAGGTGTGTCTAAAAGTGTATGTCGGTGCTGGGCATCAATGAGAGAGACCTGTGCATTTTTCCAATTGGTGGTGAAAAAATATGAGCATGTTGCTGGAGATGAGGGCCGCTGTGCCACCAATGTACTTACGGGGGAGGTTAAACACCCATTATTCCGCAAATTTCTTTCCGCATACCATCACTCTGCATACTTTCATTATGAAAGTACCATGACTCCGCAATGCCATTATAACGCATGGCATTACATTTTATATGCTTTTACCACGCATACATTTACAAAGAAATTCGTTGTAAATGCATGAATGGTAAAAGCATGTTTTAAAAAAATGTTTGGATAAGGCAAGTATGGGCATAGGGGTATATGTTTTGGGGTACCGAGGTATATGTTTTGGGGTGTTTTGGTATTTTGATGGTTCAGATATAGTTTTGGGTTATGGGGTACAGGGATATTTTTAGGGTTCAGGGCTAGGTTTGGGTTTTGGGGTATAGGGGTATTTTTAGGGTTTAGGGGTAGGTTTGGGTTTTGGGGTACAGGGGTATTTTTAGGGTTCAGGGCTAGGTTTGGGTTTTGGGATACAGGGGTATTTTAGGGTTCCGGGCTAGGTTTGGGTTTTGGGGTACAGCTGTATTTTTAGGGTTCTGGGGTAGGTTTGGGTTTTGGGGTACAGGGGTATTTTAAGGGTTATGGACTAGGTTTGGGTTTTGGGGTACAGGGGTATTTTAGGGTTCAGGGGTAGGTTTGGGGTTTGGGGTGCAGGGGTATTTTTAGGGTTCAGGGGTATGTTTGGGTTTTGAGGTACAGGGGTATTTATAGGGTTCAGGGCTAGGTTTTGGTTTTGGGGTACAGGGTTATTTTTAGGGTTTCGGGATAGGTTTGGGTTTTGGGGTACAGGGTAGATTTATAGGGTTAAGATGGGTTGGTGTTTAAGGGTGTTGGGGTATTTTATAGAGTACGGGTGGGTTATGATTATGGGGTGCAGGGGTATATAAAGTAGGGGTGGGCGGAATTGGAGCGAACTTGGTACAATAAATCCGCTATATTTCGTTCCGTCAGATTTCCAATTATTAAAACAGAAACCTCATATATTCAAGGTAAAATAACAAGTATTTCTACATGGTAAAATGCATATAGTCATTTCACAAAAGTGAAATTAGCTTCCAGCAAGCAGTGAGAGAGGTGATGATTTTGAGATGAAGCCCCTGCAAACCATTATGGGACGAGATTAGCAGTGGGAAGTGAATATTATAGTATCCAAATAATTCTACTAAGAGCTGCAGTTCACCTGTTCTCCCCAGTTGTCCCCAAGAGGCAAATGCAATAGCATTTAAAATATTATACATCAAGCTGCAGTTCACCTCATGGTCCCTAAATGTCCCTGATGAGGCAAATGCAATAGCATTTAAAATATTACACATCAAGCTGCAGTTCACCTCATGTCCCTAGATGTCCCTGATGATGCAAATGCAATAGCATTTAAAATATTATTTAGCAAGCTGCAGTTCACCTCGCCGTCCCTAGATGTCCCTGATGAGGCAAATGCAATAGCATTTAAAATATTATACATCAAGCTGCAGTTCACCTCGTCGTCCCAAGATGTCCCTGATGAGTAAAATTCAAAAACATTGAAACCCTTTCATGAATGGTAAAAATGATGCCAAGCTTATCCCATAATGCTTTGCAGGGCCTTTTAGTTGTATTTTTGCCCATAACTGTGCTTGGGGTGGTTCTAAGAGAATGGGACCTCCACTGAATTACTATTTAAAGGGAGCAGGAATGTATAGAACCTGGCAAGAAAAAACAACACTCGTGACGGAATGCCCCCAGTGATTGTCACGCCCCCAGCACACACCCACAGCACAATGCAGACACGCCCACAAGGGAGTACTTTGCTGGCACAGTTCTTTTACATTTTAAATGTATGTGGTGGGCGTCTGCATAGCCTATGTCCTTCTGCTGCAACTGCCCTTTCCAACGCTGTATTGGGTGTTGTGATTGGTGCTGTGGTTCCTGAGTTTACCTGGCCAAAAGGTTCAAGTTCTCTCTTTATAATAGTAGTATAGACTAGCAGCCTGTCCGGACGTTGTCCGGGTATGAATTGCTGCCGGTATATTGTTTTGTAGGATTTCGTTTTGATAGCATTTCTTATCTGTGACAGGCCTGTGAAACGCTCCGATTCACAGTGCACTGCTGATGCACTTAAGAGTGTGAGTTCAGTAGTGTGTGAACTCGAGTTTCCCTACTTTATTTTTCCTTGCAATATTATATAGCGCGAACTCGACAACATAGCATGAGCACAATTTACATTACAGAAGAACACATTCATTTGTGGTAAGCACGGGGAGACAAAGCGATTTGCCTGGAATCACAGGATGTTGAGCTGATGCCGAGATTCGAACGTAGCTCCCCAGCTCTAAAGTTCGCAATTCTCGAAATTGTTGCTGGAGGTGTGTCTAAAAGTGTATGTCGGTGCTGGCCATCAATGAGGGAGAGCCTGTACATTTTTCAAATCGGTGGTGAAAAAATATGAGTATGTTGCTGGAGATGTTGGCCGCCATGCCACCAATGTACATACCGGGGAGGGTGTGGAAAAAGGTAGGGCCGATGTTGATCAAGAACCTTTTTCAGTATTGCCCGGCGCTAACCGCCTCTCATACCACTCGAAGCTATCAAACAAAGAGGCAGGCGCTGGAGACTTGAAGGCAGGAAACAGAAGTTTATTCCGACGGAGCAGAACACGTCAACTCAGACAACAGGGTATCTTCTCGAGGTGCTCTAATTGCATCTCTGAGGCCTGGCCTCTTATACACAAGTTTATTGCTTTATTACATAAAACACATCTCTGTCAACACTTTTATGTACGGAAAGACTTCCTCGGAATCCCCGCTTCAAGCCCGTTCCACACACATTTACAGTAGAAGTCCCCACCCCGGTCACAACAGGTGACGATTGTCGCGCAGCTGGGCATTCCGCCGATTCCCGGAATGCATGTGGTCGATCGGATCTCATGGGGTGGGGGCTTTGATCAGTTTGTGGATCCTTTGATGGGAGAAGCTTCCTACTGTATGGGGGCAATAAACAGCATCTGCAGGGCCAGGTGGCGGCCTGGGAACAAGCAGGACAATCGGGCACAGAGGAAAGGGGGTTTTATCAAAGGATACAAGATCATGAAAGGAATGGAGGGAGGTGTTGAGCTGGGAACAGGATGAGGTTCCGAGGCAGGGTTGCGCTGAAGAGGGGTTTATGGCCCAAGCATGTGAGAGCGGGGGCTGTCAGCGCGCGGGGGATGCCTGCGAGGTTAAGAGAGAGAGAGAGAGAGACGCGCTGGCTATCGGCGGTGGGCAGGGAGGCCATTGCATTCAAAATGGCTGCTGCTTACGCGCACGAATGGGCCTAAAAAGGGACAAGATGGCGCTGATAATGTTGACGCTGCAAACTAGATTTTAACAGTCCTCCCTTTTCAACATATCTAGCCAACTTGTCTAATCGATGTCTATCTTCATCAAATTCCTAACCTCAACATCGTACAATGCTCTCATGCGTTCCTTTTCGAAGTCTACAGTCTTAGGGCATATACAATTCGCACATAGTGAACACAGAGGCGGCAGGCATTGGATTCCTAAGCAGAACCCACATATTAAAACAACAGGAATCAGGATAATCGTAAACAACCTCCACCCCCAGTTCTTTACAGTACTCCAGAACCATCCACCAAGCGACCATTCTTCTTGCTCCTGGTGAACTTCTGAGGAAAGTCTGTGGAGATGTTCGATGGCTTTGTACACTGAGGGTGAACTGTCCGGTATATATGTGCAGCAGCTGGACCCAATGATGCGGCATGCTCCTCCACGATCTGCTAGAACCACATCTAGAACAAGGCGGTTCTGGAGAGCCACCAAGCGGACCGCTTGAAGCTCGGCTGTATTGTTCGCAAGGATGCCAGCTGTAATGTTCATCGTTGTTTCGACTGCTTGGGTCAAATTTCGGATGGCACGGCTGTTCGCCATCGGGCCCCAGAGTGGAACAAGTCCCTTCATTGCATCGAGGAACTGTGCTCCGGTGGAGTCGGCTTGCTCAATGTCCTTGGCTTGTTTTTGTCTGTGGTGATTTGCAGGAGCCACATAGGTCGGAGGAAGGATGAAGGCAATGTAACAGGTGCCCCCCCAGCCTTTGGGGAGCCAGGTGTAGGCCTTTGTACCACAAACAAAGTACATGTTCGGAGAGGAGACAAAAGAGGGTGGATCAGGGGAGTCTAAAGTTCTGGTGATGCGGCAAGCGCTGCGGCCTACCAGCTGTGTCCCAATCCCTTCGATGCACATAAGGCCTGTGACGTTGATGATGGATAGGGCCACAGTCAGGGTGGCAGCTGTTCGTTTCCGGAGGTAGGAGAAGGTGGGTCTGGTCGGATTGTTAAACACCTGCATTTCAATTCGTTCTTTAACAGGGATGTCCATGTGGATAGAGTCGTTAGATGTCTGTGGACAGAAGGGTGCAGCAGTTTTCTTCGTTTTGTTCTGCCAGACTTCATGAAAGAAATGTGTCATAGTTCTGCTGGAGGTGGCATTATCCCTATAGCTTTCTTGCAAGAGGATCAGCCAAGCAAGGCAGGAGCCGTGAATTGAGAAGCGTGAAGGGATGAAGGGTATAGAATGTCCAGTGGCGTGGGGCAGCAACCCACAGATCCAGCAGTTGGTGGCATTGGTAGCAAGATTGTGTTGGTGCAGCAGTTGCACAAAGGAGTTGTTCCAAAACTCCTTACGTCTTTCTCCGAGTTGGGGTGAAAGAGAAATCAGATAATGTTCTTTCATTGTGGTAGGCTGAGCAGTGGTCAGGAATGTCTCATGAGTTGGTGCGCTCTCTTCCATAATCCAGAGGGTGGTCATGAGGAGGAGGCAAAAGAGAAGGGCGATGAAAAGTGCAATAGTCTTTGAACTGTGGATTTTGTCAGTCTTTGGATTTCCGTAGCGAATCTTCAGATATCCGGTTGCGTCCATCATCTTCGTGCCGGGTGCTTCCATCATCTTCTTATCGGGCGCTTCCATCATCTTCAAGGGAGCTCGGTAGCGGGCAGAACCACAAACTTCGTCTGGCTTCTCTCCTGACAGCCTTAGTAGTGTTAGGCCGCCGCTCTGAGATTTACGACTTAGTCAACGGTCTGCTTAGCCGAAACTCCCTCCTTTCGTCGCAGGTTATACCCTTCTCTGGATGGCACAGTAGGATCGGGAAATTTTGCTACTTCAAGTGTCTCTGTATCAGGATAGCAGTTCAGTGATGGTCGGTCTTTGTTCAGGAGCTCTTCCTGGGTGGCCACGTCTTCGGTCGTCGTCAGGGTCGAGGTTATCTTCTTGCAATGGTGTGCATGCACCCAATTGCGCTTTCCTTCCACTCGAAGAGCTGTTCGGGTGGTGAGTCGGACTTGCCAGGGGCCCGTCCACCGGGGTTCCAGACTCTTGGCACGCTGGAAGTTGCGGATTAGGATGAAGTCCCCGGGTTGCAGGTTGTGTCCGGGACCCCTGGAAGCGTCAGGAATGGCATGCAGCACCTGTTGGTGGATAACAGACAGTGTCTTAGTCAATTTATACAAGTAATCGGACATTAGGACGTCCGGGACGTCATGAATGGAAGTCGGTTTTGGTGCAGACCAGACGCACATGGGCCGGCCGAAAATGACCTCGTAAGGTGTCAAGTGGTGTTTGGTGGGGGTAGAACGAATCGATAGCAACGCCAGTGGGAGAGCGTCTGGCCATTTCAGTCCTGTGGTAGCCACTATTTTAGCCAGTTGTAGTTTTAGAGTGTCATTGTGTCGTGCAACTAGTGGAGCAGATTGGGGGTGGAAGACTGCGTGGAACTTCTGTTTTACACCCAACCCCTTCAAGATGAGTTGGATAACTTCAGCTACGAAGTGGGGGCCATTGTCACTCCATAAAATTCGACAAAGGCCGTAACGAGGGAAGAGTTCCTTTAGTAGTACCTTTGCAGTGGCCATTGCAGTGTTGTCGCGGGTTGGATAGGCTTCCACCCACTTGCTAAATGCGCACACCACAACAAGTACGCACTTCAGGCCTTGGCATCTTTCTAGCTGGATGTAGTCCATCTGCAGGACTTCAAACGGGTGATAGGGAACCCCAAACCCTCCCCGGGGTACTACAGTTCCTTTCCCAGGGTTGTGTTGCAGACATATCAGACATTGTTGGACCACACGTTTGGCGGAGTCTGCGATCTTGTCATTGTGCCAAACCTTGGAGACAAGCTCGGTCACAGGGGCTGATCCTATGTGTGCAGGTGAGTGTGCCATAGTCAGTATGGGGATCAGGTATGAATCGGGTAGCAACCATTTGTTCGTGTCTTTTGTTCTCCAGCAGCCTTCATTGTCTTTCAGTCCCACCCATGCCCATTCAGTCAATTCGTGTTGTGAGCTGGCCATTTGGATGTCCCTAATAGTTTCCCTAGTGTCTGTCCATTTCTCTGCTTGTGACCTGGTCACGTACATGCGTGTTGTCGTCCTATTCTCAGCTGTGGTTCGGGCAGTCATGTTGGCTAGTTCATTCCCTTGTCCAATGATGTCTGTCACCTTTTTGTGTGCTTGCCATTTTATTACTGCAAGTTGTTTGGGAAGAAGGACTGCTTCAGTTAGGGCGGAGACTAGATCTCCGTGTAAAATGGGGGTGCCGTGTGAGGTCACGATTCCCCTCTTCTTCCAAAGGAGCCCAAAATGGTGAACCACCCCGAAGGCGTACTGGCTGTCGGTGTAAATGTTTGCTGTGGTTCCTGCTGCCAGGAATCATGCTCATGTGAGGGCAATCAGTTCTGCTGCCTGTGCAGATCTTTGCGTGATGCGGGCTGTCTCTACTACAGTTCGGGCTGTGGTGACTGCATAAGCAGCTGAGGTGGTGCCATCGGGAAGTTTGATGCAAGAACCGTCCACCCACAGCTCTCCGTCAGGGTCAGGAAAAGCCGTGTCTCTGAGGTCAACCCTACTCCTGGTCTGTTCGTCCGTAAGGGTCACACAGTCATGTACAGGGGACACATTGGGATCGGTCTCTGGTAGGGGTAACAAAGTCGCCGGGTTCAGTGTGGTGCATCTTTTCAGGGTGATGTGGGGTGCAAGCAGAGTCAATTCGTATCCAGTCAGTCGTGCACTCGTCAGGTGTTGCGTCTTAGTCTAGTTCAGGAGTGTGTCAACCGCATGGGGTACTAACACCGAGAGGGAATTCGAAAGCACGATCCCCTCACTCTGTCGGATAGAGATAGCAGCGGCAGCTACAGCTCGAAGGCAGGCAGGCAAAGCTCTGGCTACAGGGTCAAGAGTGGCAGAGAAGTAAGCGCATGGTCGTTGCTTTGGGCCAATGGACTGGGTCAAGACAGACAAAGCACATCCCTCCCTTTCGTGAGTGTAGAGGGAGAAGGGCTTCGTGTAATCGGGGGTTCCTAGGACAGGGGCTGAACAAAGGGCATCTCGTAGTTCTATGAAGGAGGATTGGCATTCAGGGGTCCAAGGGAGTGGGAAGGGAACATCTTTAGCTAGCAGAGAAAGCAGCGGTTTCACGATGAGGCTAAAGTTCGGTAACCACTGTCGGCAGAAGGAAGTGAGACCTAGTAGGGAGCGGACTTGTTTCTGAGTCTTAGGGACAGGGGTCTCTAGAATGGTTTGGATTCGGTCGGGAGTAAGTTTCCATCCGTCTTTGGACAAGAGGTGGCCTAAGTAAGTGACCTGGGGTTGGCAGAATTGCAGCTTTTTTTTGGAGACCTTGTGGCCATTTTCCGCAAGGAAGTGCAGGAGTTGGATGGTGGCTGTGCCGCCAAGTGGAGTGGTATCGGCCGCCAAAAGGATGTCATCGACGTATTGTATCAACACCACTCCATCGGGTAACTGGACTTCGTCCAGTTGTCTCTTGAGGGCCTGACTGTAAATGCTGGGGCTTTCTGTGTAGCCTTGGGGTGCTCGACAGAATCTATATGAGCGGGCTTTTAGAGTGAAGCCAAAGAGGTATCGGCTGTCTGGATGGATGGGGATAGAAAAGAAAGCATTTTTGAGATCAATGACAGTGAATGTGGTGGCAGTAGAAGGAATCAAAGTAAGAATAGTGGTGATGTCTGAGACCACGGGGTACTGAGGTACAACTACTTTGTTGACCTCTCCAAGGTCGATGATGAAACGGTACGCTATCTCATCTCCCTCTCCTTGTTTCTTTATGATGGGTAAGATAGGGCTGTTGCAAACATTGCTAACTACTTCCTCTACCACTCCTGCGTCTATCAGGGACTGAATAATCTTCACCAATGCCTTCTCGCCCTCGGGCGATATCCGATATTGTGGAAGTTTCGGGAGTTTTGCGTCCTGTCGAACAGTTATGTGCACTGGGTCAATCATCATGCGTCCTACGTCCGAGTCAGTCTTGGCCCACAGATACAGAGGCAGAGTGTCAAGTAGGGACGAGTCAGTTTCAGTGATGGAAAACATGCGTCGGGAAGGACAATCTCTGAGCACAGCTGGGTTGTCGTACAGAAAGACTCGAACTCCATCTTGTGAACATCTAATAGTAGCTCGGAAATGTTTCAGCAAGTCAAGTCCCATAATGGCGTCAGGGGTATTGGAAGAAAGCAAAAACGTCGTGTCAGTGGTGTTGTTCTCTAGGTCAAAGGAGATCGGTGTGGACAAAGGGTTAGTGGAGGGCGTTCCATCGAAACCTATCGATGTTACAAGCGAGCCAGACAAGGGTGCCCTTGGAATCAGTCGTTTAGATAACGCACTACGTGTCGTGCCAGTGTCTACCATGGAATGGAGACTTCGTACCTAGGACCTTAGCGGTGACATAAGGACCTTGCTGGTCGACATAGAGCTCGAATGGTTCCCTCCCTTGCCCTAGGCAGTCCTATGCGAAGTTATGGGCGTCGTCGCAGTCAGACTGCTGGTACTGGTTCTGTCGGGGACGGTCAAATGTATTCGGTCTACCTGATCTGTCGTTATTCGTATCATTCATGGACCCCCGTTGCTGTCCTCTATTTCTCGGTCCACCCGCTACATCTTTGGGGTCCCTATTCCTGTTCATCTCCAACAGAACTGGACACTGGGATTTCCAATGGCCGAATCCCTTGCAGAATGCACACTGGTCCTCGCTAATATCTTTACGTCCAACATGGGGTGCTGGAGTACGGTCTTTAGGGGGTGCGTTCCTAGGGGCATTTGTCTGGTAATTCCCTTTGTACTGCTCTCGTCCTATAGTCACCCCTTGCAACTGCGCAATAATCACCCTCTCCTTCAAGTCTTTCTTCTTTTTCTCTGTCGCTCTATCGTTTTCATTTTTCTGATGCTCATAGTA
This sequence comes from Lissotriton vulgaris, assembly GCF_964263255.1. Taxonomy (NCBI): domain Eukaryota; kingdom Metazoa; phylum Chordata; class Amphibia; order Caudata; family Salamandridae; genus Lissotriton; species Lissotriton vulgaris. The sequence continues at coordinate 255,401,900 of NC_141685.1, forward strand.
TTGGGCCATCTGGAGGATAGCCGCAGGCTTGGAGGCTGCCCAACTACTCTCGCTGGCCTGCAGTTTCTGAGAGACCTCCTGCGACAGACCTTTGACATAGTTCTGGACAAACAGATGGTGTCCGGTTGCAGTGGTCATGTCCTGGCCGCTGTAATCGGAGAACACCGTTTCAAACCGGGAGAAGTATTCCGATACGTCTTCCTGGGGTTTCTGACGACAGGCCGTTACTATCGACCAGTCCACTTTCTTTTCTGGGATCAGGGTTTTTAGTTTCTGCACAATTTTGTCTGGGAGTTCTAAAATGGATTTCAAAGGCTTCTGTCCAGGCTCTCGTTGTCTATCTATGCCATCGAGTTGTGACAGGTATGTCCAAACAGCTCAAGGTGCCGACTTTCCGGATTTGCTTCCACACATCAGCTGGCAGACATAACCCGAAAAACAAGTCAATGTCATCCAGGGTCATAATCGTTGAACCTAAGGCTGTACCTAATTCAGTGTAGAAGGCAGTGGGGTTTTTACGTAAATCGGGCAGAGATTTCCGGAACGTCAGAATATCTTGCCGATCCCATGGCTGGTAGACCCAGTTATACACTACCCTCCCTCTTGCATCTTGGTGGTTGACGTCATCGTGTGTTCCCTGACCTCGTGGGGGAACCCAATAGGGGGCAGCCTCTCTTATTGGCATCATGGTGCTAGCTTGTTCTATTCGTGGTTCGGTCGCTACAGGTGTCGTAGGTTTAGCTTCCGACTCTTGTTCAGTGAGGTGGTGGAAAACCTCAAGCATACGCACAAGGAGGTCCGTCACGTCACACTCGCCCTCATCCCCGATATCGACCTTTCTATACAGAGTCGTTAGGCTCTCTGGACCTTTGTCTCGATATCGGTCCTCATAGGCATTCAGGGCATGGTAACATAATCGTACAACAAAGTGCCGTCTGTGGCTCCCAGCATATGAGTTGAACATATCCGTGATGTGCTCCTCACTCTCTTTTCTTTCTACTAGTGTCCTTACTATCTTGTCAATCCCTGCTCGTTCATCTTTGCTCAATCTGTTCGTTCTTGTGGAGTCTGACTTTCGGACCTCAGGGTCATCTAACATTGTCGCTTGTGCTGTATCTAGTACAAGGGGTTCGGCCGATGCGGAGGCCATGGGGACCGAAGCTCTGGTACTACTCTTGCTTGTGCTTGGGGGCAACGGGTGCTACGCTAAAGGTTGGGAAGGGGCATATGGAGGGGGAATGTAGATGATCGGGGGACCTAACAAAATATCATTGTTGGCTCGCTGTTTCGAGGGTAATTCAGGGTAGAGCGTAGAGGGTGTTCTAACAGGACACTGACTCGATGTTTCGGACTCTTGCTTCCGTTTGGCTTCCTCTCTTTCCTTAATCTCTTCTTCTAATTTCCTGGCAGCTAGGTGGGCTGCCTTTTGTAGCTCTTTCTCTAATCTAATTTTGTTTCTCTTTTTACGTTGTTCTGTTTCTTTGCGCCACATGCCGAGACTATCAAGCATAGTGGGCGTTGTCTTGTTGTTACAAAGGGCTGTTTCTAGCGCGCTTATTTTCTCTTCATCGAAGGATCCTATCAGTGGCCACTGACTTTTCTGATCCTTTTTCGTATATTTATGCCATAATTTGCTATAGGCTATGGCGATCAATCCATGCTTCATGAACATGTCCTTATTAGGGGTGCCTTCCAGTGTAGCCAGATGGTTCATCTCTAATAAGCGGTCTGGGCTGAACCAACTACCAATCAGTGGGGAGAAGATAGGCATGACGGATTAAAATGGGGACAAAAGTCTGCACTACCTATCTTATCACTGCTTGCAAAGACTAGACAGAATATTTCTATTCTTCGTTATTTGCAGGCAGAGAATACCTCAAAAGAACCAATATCGAACAGTCAATGTTCGGTCAATCAAACAATCAATGGGGAGAAAGAATAGGCACAACGGATTACAACGGGGACAAAAGTCTGCGTTACCTACCCCTCACTATCTGCAAAGGAAGAGAGAATATTTCTATTCTTCCTCGTTTGTAGACAGAGAGAATCTCAAGAGAACAATCCTCGAACAACAATGTTCGGGCAAACAATCAATCAGTGGGGGAGAAAGATAGGCACGACGGGTTACAACGGGGACAAAAGTCTGCGTTACCTACCCTTCACTACCTGCAAAGGAAGAGAAAATCTATTCTTCTCCGTTTGCAGACAGAGAATCTCCAAAAGAACCAACAATTCGAAGAGTAATACTAGTATTTTCCAAACAATCAAACAATCATTTCGCAATTTGTCGAGTTACACGACCTTACCCGGACCGCATGGACAGTTTCTTGTCTTCCGAATCCAGCACCCGATCGTCCTCTATTCTTGGTGACTATCGCTGCACTCCTGATGGTTCCCAGTCAGGACCATAGATCACTCGAGAGAGGTCTGTACGGAACCAGTGAAGTTCGTATGATCGGCTGTCAGACGAGGGTCTATCGGACAGGAGCTCTCCCGATCGTTGCAGTCGTTCACTCTGTCGCCAGGACCTCTCCCACTGGATCCACGAGTCACTGATGTCCCAACGTTGGGCGCCAATTGTGGAAAAAGGTAGGGCCGATGTTGATCAACAACCTTTTTCAGTATTGCCCGGCGCTAACCGCCTCTCATACCTCTTGAAGCTATCAAACAAAGAGGCAGGCGCTGGAGACTGGAAGGCAGGAAACAGAAGTTTATTCCGACGGAGCAGAACACGTCAACTCAGACAACAGGGTATCTTCTCGAGGTGCTCTAATCGCATCTCTGAGGCCTGGCCTCTTATACACAAGTTTATTGCTTTATTACATAAAACACATCTCTGTCAACACTTTGATGTACGTAAAGACTTCCTCGGAATCCCTGCTTCACACACATTTACAGTAGAAGTCCCCACCCCGGTCACAACAGGTGACGATTGTCGCGCAGCTGGGCATTCCGCCGATTCCCGGAATGCATGTGGTCGATCGGATCTCATGGGTTGGGGGCTTTGATCAGTTTGTGGATCCTTTGATGGGAGAAGCTTCCTACTGTATGGGGGCAATAAACAGCATCCGCGGGGCAAGGTGGCGGCCTGGGAACAAGCAGGACAATCGGGCACAGAGGAAAGGGGGTTTTATCAAAGGATACGGGATCATGAAAGGAATGGAGGGAGGTGTTGAGCTGGGAACAGGATGAGGTTCCGAGGCAGGGTTGCGCTGAAGAGGGGTTTATGGCCCAAGCATGTGAGAGCGGGGGCTGTCAGCGCGCGGGGGATGCCTGCGAGGTTAAGAGAGAGAGAGAGAGACGCGCTGGCTATCGGCGGTGGGTAGGGAGGCCATGAGATTCAAAATGGCTGCTGCTTACACGCACGAATGGGCCTAAAAAGGGACAAGATGGCGCCGATAATGTTGACGCTGCAAACTAGATTTTAACAAGGGTAAACACCCATTATTCTGCAACTTTGTTTCCGCATACCATCACTCCGCATACTTTCATTACGAAAGTACCATGACTCCGCAATGCCATTATAACGCATGGCATTACATTTTATATGCTTTTACCACGCATACATTTACAACGAAATTCGTTGTAAATGCATGAATGGTAAAAGCATGTTTTTTAAAATGTTTGGATAAGGTAAGTATGGGTATAGGGGTATATATTTTGGGGTACTGAGGTATATGTTTTGGGGTGTTTGGGTATTTTAAGTGTTCAGATATAGTTTTGGGTTATGGGGTACAGGGGTAGTTTTAGGGTTTAGGGATAGGTATGGGTTTTGGGGTACAGGGGTATTTTTAGGGTTCAGGGATAGGTTTGGGTTTTGAGGTACAGGGGTATTTTAGGGTTATGGGGTAGGTTTGGATTTTGGGGTACAGGGGTATTTTAGGGTTCAGGGGTAGGTTTGGGTTTTGGGGTACAGGGGTACAAGGGTATTTTTTGGGTTCAGAGCTAGGTTTGGGTTTTGGGGTACAGGGGTATTTTAGTGTTCAGGGGTAGGTTTGGGATTTGGGGTACAGGGTTATCTTTATGGTTCAGGGCTAGGTTTGGGTTTTGGGGTACCCGGGTATTTTTAGGGTTCGGGGTAGATTTGGGTTTTGGGGGACAGGGGTATTTTAAGGGTTCAGGGGTAGGTTTGGTTTTTGGGGTACAGGGGTATTTTAGGGTTCAGGGGTAGGTTTGGGTTTTGGGGTATAGGGGTATTTTTAGGGTTCAGGGCTAGGTTTGGGTTTTGGGGTACAGGGGTATTTTTAGGGTTCTGGGGTAGTTTGGGTTTTGAGGTACAGGGGTATTTATAGGGTTCAGGGCTAGGTTTGAGTTCAGGTACAGGGGTATTTTAAGGGTTTAGGGATAGGTTTGGGTTTTGGGATACAGGGTATATTTATAGGGTTAAGATGGGTTAGGGTTTAAGGGTGTTGTAGTATTTTAAGGAGTAAGGGTGGGTTATGATTATGGGGTGCAGGGGTATTTAAAGGGAGCAGGGTGGACACCCGGAGCTGGAATGCACAGAACCTGGGAAGAAAAAACAATGAAATATTTGGCACAACGCTCACTTTCTTTCCCATTAATCCTGCGCCCCGCACACACCCACAGCACACGATATGAGACATGGCATGAAGGGCGGAACGTAAAAACAACAGTTGATTGACAGAATGCGGAACAATGTCAAACAACCCCCTCAGTACAGAGATCTGTGCATAAATCCATCATTTTTTTTGCACTCCACACCACCCCAGTTCAGACATGACCATATCCAAATCAGCCTTGAACCTGTGCCTCATGGGAACAGTCGAGCCCGAACTGCCAAGCCATGTCTTTCCTGGACCGGAATCACGCATCTTAGGACTGGTTGCTGGCTATCTGCCATCTTCAGCAAGGATAGCTTGACTTCAGTGGTTTGGAGAGCATGGGACTCATGTCTGAGCATACCCATCCCACTCGGGGTGACAAATGCAAAAACAACAGTTGATGGACAGAATGCAGAACAATGTCATACATTCACCCCAGTACAGCGATCTGGGCATAAATCCATCGTTTGTTTGCACTCCACACCACCCCAGTTCAGACATGGCCATATGCAAATCAACCTTGACCCTGTGCCTCATGGGAACAGTCCAGCCCGAAGGGTGGAACTACCACACGCCCCCAGCGTTTGTCATGCCCCCAGCACACGCCCACAGCACAATGCAGACACACCCACAAGGGATTACTTTGCTGGCACGGTTCTTTTACCTTTTAAATGTATATGGTGAGCGTCTGCATAGCCTATGTCCTTCTGCTGCAACTGCCCTTTCCAACGCTGTATTGGGTGTTGTGATTGGTGCTGTGGTTCCTGAGATTACCCGCCTCAAAGTTTTGGCCTCTCTCTTTATTATATTAGTATGGATTCCCTAGGACTCGACACTTGCAGTTCTAGAACATGCCTTGCAGAGTGTTGACCCATGGCCATATGAAACCCCCATCACATTTATTTGTGACTGTGCCTCTCTAGCTATAGCTATCAAAGAGGTCTACCAATTTCAAAAGGAGGAATTCCCCTATCACTAACTCTAGCTCTAGACACATCTTATCTCAACTAGAAACAGTTGCAGAATGTTCTCTTGTTTAGGAACAGCTACCATCCATTGTGTTGACATTTAATCTTGGGAGCACTGGCACTGGACCTTCTCTTTTTTCTATAATTGCTCCCTGCTCCTCCCTTTTGTAATGTGTTACTAATGAGTACAGCAGCCAGCCGTGGGACACTATTTTCTATTTTTTCTTCTAGATTCACTTTTTCTCACCTGTTAGTGCCCATTAGACATTCCTTAGTGGGTTCCATTCAGATACACTTACAACATGGACAATCCAGGCCTCAGCTTTGATGATGACATAGAGGCATAAGGGCATCACCCCTTCTTTCAGGTGCTGGTAGTGTAGCATCAGGTAGCCGGAATGAGGACTCTTAGACGGTTTGACCTTTCATCGTGAATGGGCTAAAATTGCATGGAAATGCACTCGCAGTTGGCTTGTGTTGATTATCAACACAGCCAAGCGCTTATCAGATGAGCTTCTGATCCAGATTACCCTAGCGGAGAATGTGTTTAAAGCAGGCATCTCCATTTCTTCATTTAAATCACGACTCGCTGAAATAAATGAAGAAATGGATGATCATAAGGAGTATCTAACCAAACAGAAAATGTCAAAACTCCAAAAAGATATTAAACACTTTGACCAAGGTAAAATGTACCCTTACATTAAAGAGGACTATGTCTTTCAGAGTTATGACACCACATTTGATGAGGGCAGTGACAAGTCCATCAGATCAGGGTCCACTAGTAGTGATTCCAGTCATGAAAATAGGAATTATACACAGAGGAGGCCTTAGACAAAATCCTCCACCTTTGTTTCAAGGATTCCCACCACACTCCTTTCAACCACCAATGTACCCTGGACAGTGGATGGGACCGCATCCAATGTGGAACAAACCACCTGGACATTGTCCCCAAATGCCTCAATACCAACAATTCCCACCCCCCTTTTTACAACAGAGGGAGGGCAGAGGAAGAGGCAGAAGAAGAGAAGGACCCAAGAAGGTCCACTGGCAAGACCCAGAAACAGATGGTTCTGAGGAGCAAGACAACGAAACCCGAGTGGTTAAATATTCGTCCCAGCCCATGACCAAGGATGAATCAAAGCTCTTGGAGAAGGGCCTTGGTGTTGTCCCGACCCCCAAAGGAGGACACCTTCAGACTTCATCAAGAACTCCATCAACTATTTCACAAAGGAAGACTCAAGGCATTTTTTCAAGACAAGAGAAGGAGAGAATGGTTTTTAGATGTCAATCTGGCAATGGGCGCACTGCCTGTATGGAAGCACTAATAGACGGTTATTTGTGGTGCAACTGGGTGAGCGGAAAACCATATAACCACTCAATGGTTGTGTCAGCAAGCTGGCAAAACCTCACAATTACTACATAGACGTACCCTATGCACACGCACAATATTGTTGTACACGTAGGTGGTAGTACACAAAATTCATAGAAATGCAACACATACAGAGAAACAGTTATTATTGACAAAAAAATGGAAAAGAAAAGTGTGACAAGGGATGATCCTTTGGTCCTTTTTTAATTTTCAAGGCTTAACAACAGCCAGCCGACACGTGTTTCATCGCTCACGCGAATCTTCAGGGCTCTAGGAAGCTGTGTTTGAGCCAAAGGTCGCTCTGCCGGTGATACTTCCGACCCGGTGGGGCCCAAGACCGTCTTGGACACGTGTCCATTACCAGGAACAGGGCGACCCGGGAACAGCTCCTCGGAGTTCAAGAGGAAACAAACAAAGACATACCATGAGGGTATAGAGCTACTTCTGATCCTCCGTCTCTTTTCAGCGCTTTATTAGACCATAAGAATTTTGGAGTGACTGGCTCCTTTTAACTATAGTTCCCGGACATAAGCAAAAAGCGCACTTCACTTCAAGTCCACGTCCTCTCATTCATATTGGAATTTTAAGACAAATTTTAAGTCACCGTCCCGTGGTGGTAGGCCCGTACCAGCCGCAGTGTATTCTGTGCCACCAAGTCTGTGCAATGAAAGTGGTGCAGAAGCCATAACATCCCCTCCAGCTGTGGGGAATGTGATGTGGTAGTGCCCTAGGCCACCATGCATAAATAATAACAAGTATACACCCAGGTGCATGTGCTGGATGGGTGTGAACCAGCCGTGAGAGAGTGGCTGGGGCATGCTGACAACTAAAAGAGCGTGTAGCTGGCACAGAGCTGATTTTTGTGAAGTGGTTATGTTTTGTAGCAAGTAAAGGTTAATTTGTCTTGTCAATAAAATGTGGGTGCAGTAGATTATTCCAGAGTTTTTGCATGAGCTACGTGGTAGTGTATTAATAAACGGTTTAAGCAGAAATTTCAAATACCTTTAGTAAAAGAAAGATTAATTATCTTTGCAAGTTTTTGTACATATAGCCATCTCACAAAAATGAAAATATAGCAAGCAGTGCCTTTGTTTAAGCAATAAATAATTCTGTCGTTACATGCCAAAATGCAGATAGTCATCTCACAAAAGTAAAAATGAAAAATAGCAAGCAGTGAGAAACGTGATGATAGAGAGAGGACCAAGCAGATGCCTTGAACACAAAGAGCACATCATGCTGAAATGATTCGGTGGTGGTCCTATCCTGCTAGGACCACCCCAAGCACAGGTATGGGCAGAAATACAATCTCAACCAAAGGCCCAGCAAAGCAATATGGGACGATACTCTAGAATGCAGTGAATATTATAGTATCCAATATCAAAACATTCCTCAAGGGGCAGGTGCTGGGGTTCAGCTGAGAGCTAATCCAACAATATTCACTAAACCCTGTACCCCAAAACCCAAACCTATCCCTAAACCCTAAAAATACCCTTGTAGCCCAAAACCCAAACCTAGCCCTGAACCCTATAAATACCCCTGTACCTCAAAACCCAAACTTACCCCTGAACCCTAAAAATACCCCTGTACCCCAAAACCCAAACCTAGCCCTGAACCATAAAAATAACCCTGTACCCAAAAACCCAACCCTACCCCTGAACCCTAAAATACCCCTGCACCCCAAAACCCAAACCTAGCCCTGAACCCTTGAAATACCCCTCGACCCCAAAACCCAAACCTACCCCTGAACCCTAAAAATACCCCTATACCCCAAAACCCAAACCTAGCTCTGAACCCTAAAAATACCCCTGTACCCCAAAACTTTTACCTATCCCTAAACCCTAAAACTACCCCAGTACCCCATAACCAAAACTATATCTGAACCCTTAAAATACCCAAACACCCCAAAACATATGCCTTAGTATCCCAAAACATATACCCCTATACCCATACTTACTTTATCCAAACATAAAAATAAAATGCTTTTACCATTCATGCATTTACAACGAATTTCGTTGTAAATGTATGCGTGGTAAAAGTATATAAAATGTAATGCCATGCGTTATAATGGCATTGCGGAGTCATGGTACTTTCGTACTCATATTTTTTTCACCACCGATTTGAAGAATGCACAGGTCTCTCTCATTGATGGCCAGCACCGATAAACACTTTTAGGCACACCTCCCGCCACAAGTTCTAGAATTGCGAACTGTAGAGCTGGGGAGCTACGTTCGAATCTCGGCATCAGCTCAACATCCTGTGATTCCAGGCAAATCGCTTTGTCTCCTCGTGCCTACCCCAAATGAATGAGTTCTTCTGTAATGTAAATTGCGCTCATGCCATGTTGTCGAGTTCGCGCTATATAATATTTCAACGAAAAATAAAGTAGGGCTACTCGAGTTCACACACTATTGAACGCGCACTCTTAAGTGCATCAGCAGTGCACTGTGAATCGGAGCGTTTCACAGGCCTGTCACAGATAAGAAATGCTATCAAAACGAAAAATTACAAAATAATATACAACTGGCCGGCAGCAATTCATACCCGGACAACGTCGGAACGGGCTGCTAGTTTATATATAAATTTATAAATAAACTAGCAGCCCGTCCCGACGTTGTCCGTGTATGAATTGCTGCCGGCCAGTAGTATATTGTTTTGTATGATTTCGTTTTGATAGCATTTCTTATCTGTGACAGGCCTGTGAAATGCTTTGATTCACAGTGCACTGCTGATGCACTTAAGAGTGCGCGTTCAGTAGTGTGTGAACTCGAGTTTCCCTACTTTATTTTCCTTGCAATATTATATAGCGCGAACTCGACAACATGGCATGAGCACAATTTACATTACAGAAGAACACATTGATTTGTGGTAGGCACGGGGAGACAAAGCGTTTTGCCTGGAATCACAGGATGCTGAGCTGATGCAGAGATTCTAATGTAGCTCCCCATCTCTAAAAGTCGCAATTCTAGAACTTGTGGTGGGAGGTGTGTCTAAAAGTGTATGTCGGTGCTGGGCATCAATGAGAGAGACCTGTGCATTTTTCCAATTGGTGGTGAAAAAATATGAGTATGTTGCTGGAGATGTGGGCCGCCGTGCCACCAATGTACTTACTGGGAGGGTAAACACCCATTATTCCGCAAATTTCTTTCCGCATACCATCACGCTGCATACTTTCATTACGAAAGTACCATGACTACGCAACGCCATTATAACGCATGGCATTACATTTTATATGCTTTTACCACGCATACATTTACAACGAAATTCGTTGTAAATGCATGAATGGTAAAAGCATGTTTTTTAAAAAAAATGCTTGGATAAGGCAAGTATGGGTATAGGGGTATATGTTTTGGGGTACTGAGGTATATGTTTTGGGGTGTTTGGGTATTTTAATGGTTCAGATATAGTTTTGGGTTATGGGGTACAGGGGTATTTTTAGGGTTCAGGGCTAGGTTTGGGTTTTTGGGTATAGGGGTATTTTTAGGGTTCAGGGGTAGGTTTGGGTTTTGGGGTATAGGGGTATTTTAAGGGTTCAGGGCTCCGGTTCACAGTGCACTGCTGATGCACTTAAGAGTGCGCATTCAGTAGTGTGTGAACTCGAATTTCCCTACTTTATTTTTCTTTGCAATATTATATAGCGTGAACTCGAAAACATGGCATGAGCACAATTTACATTACAGAAGAACACATTCATTTGAGGTAAGCACAGGGAGACAAAGCGATTTGCCTGCAATCACAGGATGTTGAGCTGATGCCGAGATTCGAACGTAGGTCCCCAGCTCTAAAGTTTGCAATTCTAGAAATTGTGGCGGGAGGTGTGTCTAAAAGTGTATGTTGGTGCTGGCCATCAATGAGAGAGACCTGTGCATTTTTCAAATCTGTGGTGAAAAAATCTGAGTATGTTGCTGGAGATGTGGGCCGCCGTGCCACCAATGTACTTACCAGGGAGGGTAAACACCCATTATTCTGCAACTTTCTTTCCGCATACCATCACTCCGCATACTTTCATTACGAAAGTACCATGACTCCGCAATGCCATTATAACGCATGGCATTACATTTTATATGCTTTTACCACGCATACATTTAAAATTCGTTGTAAATGCATGAATGGTAAAAGCATGTTTTTTTTAATGTTTGGATCAGGTAAGTATGGGTATAGGGGTATATATTTTGGGGTACTGAGGTATATGTTTTGGGGTGTTTGGGTATTTTAAGTGTTCAGATATAGTTTGGGTTATGGGGTACAGGGGTAGTTTTAGGGTTTAGGGATAGGTATGGGTTTTGGGGTACAGGGGTATTTTTAGGGTTCAGGGCTAGGTTTGGGTTTTGAGGTATAGGGGTATTTTAGGGTTATGGGGTAGGTTTGGGTTTTGGGGTACAGGGGTATTTTAAGGGTTCAGGGCTAGGTTTGGGTTTTGGGGTACAGGGGTATTTTTAGGGTTCAGGGCTAGGTTTGGGGTACAGGGGTATTTAAGGGTTCAGGGGTAGGTTTGGGTTTTGGGGTACAGGGGTATTTTTAGGGTTCAGGGCTAGGTTTGGGTTTTGAGGTATAGGGGTATTTTAGGGTTATGGGGTAGGTTTGGATTTTGGGGTACAGGCGTACTTTTAGGGTTCAGGGCTAGGTTTGGGTTTTTGGGTACAGGGGTATTTTTAGGGTTCAGGGCTAGGTTTGGGTTTTGGGGTACAGGGGTATTTTAGGGTTCAGGGGTAGGTTTGGGTTTTGGGGTACAGGGGTATTTTTAGGGTTCGGGTCTAGGTTTGGGTTTTGGGGTACAGGGGTATTTTAGGGTTCAGGGGTAGGTTTGTGTTTTGGGGTACATGGTTATTTTTATGGTTCAGGGCTAGGTTTGGGTTTTGGGGTGCAGGGGTATTTTTAGGGTTCGGGGGTAGGTTTGGGTTTTGAGGTACAGGGGTATTTTAAGGGTTCAGAGCTATGCTTGGGTTTTGGGGTACAGGAGTATTTTAGGGTTCAGGGCTAGGATTGGGGTTTGGGGTACAGGGGTAATTTTTAGGATTTAGGTATAGGTTTGGGTTTTGGGGTACAGGGTATATTTATAGGGTACGGTGGGTTAGTGTTTAAGGGTGTTGGGGTTTTTTAAGGAGTAAGGGTGGGTTTTGATTATGGGGTGCAGGGGTATTTAAAGGGAACAGGGTGGACACCCGAAGCTGGAATGTACAGAACCTGGGAAGAAAAAACAATGAAATAACTGACACAAGACTCGGAATGTAAAAACAACAGTTGATGGACAAAATGCAAAACATTGTCAAACATTCACCCCAAGGCAAAGATCCGGGCCTAATTCCATCATTTTGTTGTATTCCACACCACCTCAGTCTTGACCCAGTGCCTCAAGGAAACATTCCAGGCAGAACTGCCAAGCTATGTCTTTCCTAGACCAGACTCTAGCATCCTAGGACCATTTTCTGGCGAGGAGCCATATTCAGCCAGAATAGCTTGACTCCAGTGGTGAGGAGAGCATGGGACTCACGTCTCAGCAAACCCATACTACTCGGGGTGACAAATGCAAAAACAACAGTTGATGGACAGAATGCAGAACAATGTCATATATTCACCCTAGTACAGAGATCTGGGCCTAAATCCATAGTTTTTTTGCACTTCACACCAGCCCAGTTCAGACATGTACATATGCAAATCAGCCTTGACCCTGTGCCTCATGGGAACAGTCCAGCTCGAAGGGCGGAACATACCATACGCCCCCAGCATTTGCAACGCCCCCCCAGCACAAGCCCACAGCACAACGCAGACACGCCCACAAGGGACTACTTTGCTGGCACGGTTCTTTTACTTTTTAAATGTATATGGTGGGCGTCTGCATAGCCTATGTCCTTCTGCTGCAACTGCCCTTTCCAACGCTGTATTGGGTGTTGTGATTGGTGCTGTGGTTCCTGAGATTACCCGCCTCAAAGGTTTGGGCTTTCTCTTTATTATATTAGTATGGATAAATTGATTTATTAAATAAATTACCAAAATTATAGAGACATAACATGCTCAAAACTATTTCTTACTGTCTCTAGTCCCCCCTTTCTATCTTCAATCATCTCTCACTTTGCTTTGTTCTCGCTCCAAGTGTCCCCCTACCTCTCGCTTCTCTGTTTCTCCTTCTGTCTTTCCCTACTCCTACCAATCCGGTTATAGTCCCCTTCCACCTAGTTGGTTCTCTGTTTCTCCTTCGGTCTTTCTTACTCCTACCAATCCGGTTATAGCCCTCTTCCACCTAGTTCGTTCTTTCTTTCTGCCTCCCTTCCCTCTGTGCTCTATCACCTCATTCTCCAAGCCCCCTGGGTGCCGTTTTTTTTTTAGCCCGTGTCACACAGGCTTTTTGCATCTTGATCGCGGAAGTAGATGCAGACACTGAGCACCCTCTAAACCGGAGCACCTGGAGGGGCCTGGAGAAAGATGTGCCAGGGGGAGCATGAATGCAGAGGGTGCAATCCACAGCTTCTGGGCTCGGCTCTCTTTAGGCTTGAGGCATCAAGCGGAGCTATGGAGGCGGGGGGTGGGGCATCTGATATGAACCATGCTCAAGCCGTCATTGGCTTGCTCACCACTGCCCCGAAAGAGGGGAAGGCCTTGGTTGAGTGTAGAATACACGCAGATCAGCTTCGAATCAGCTCAATCTCTACTCCTATCTACTACTCACTCTCTACTACTCTATACACTTTGGTAAGGCTCTCCTTCAATGAGCGTTCTTCTGAACGGTCTGAAACTTGTACAGAATGAACATGGGGCAGGTCCTTCCATATGTTTTGGGATGAAGCGAGTGGGTAATTTTCCCATAGTCTCTGAAATTATTCTTTCTAATATTAGAGGTGAGGCAGCATCCTTGATTATACACTAGTGACATTCCACAGTGGCAGCTGCCGACCATGTTCATGAGTTGCCTGTTATTTTTTCCAAAATTTAAAGCATTTTGGGCCGTAATAGTTTGGGGTCCAGACCATCTATGCAATCTCTTGGCAAACCGCCGCCTGAAAAAGGTACTCACCCGGTTTCCCCTAAGGAGTATTGGGATAAATCTAGGTAGCAGCAACAGAAGCCCGGGTCTCACGGTGACCCACTGCCACCAGGCTTCTGAGTGACAATATGATTTGAGTGGTCGTGCTAAAATTAAGACTCCGGAGCGTTTTCAGGTTCTTGATTATCGTTCTCCTTGTTCCTTTCAGGAATAGTCTGATTAACAGTACCACAGAGGCTAGCAACAGGATCACAGGCAAGGTGAGTCCATGCAGCCTAAATAGGACACACAGAGCTCTTTTGACAATAAATCCAAGAGGACGGAGCCATCTCCATATAGAATTCCCTTCCAAAAGAAGAAGTTTAGTGCTTTAACAGCGAAATATGACCCAGACAGGGAGAAGCCTTTTTTGGGACAGGAATTGAGTGGTGACCCTCCTTGACAGCTGGGCAGAAGTCACTGTAGTGCGGCAGGCACTCCACAGTTTTCCTGGAGGCAAAAGCAGCCGAAACATTTGTTATAGTAGGGATTGCGGATACCCACGTTGCACCTTCGGATGGACTTTCAGATTGAAGGTGATATTAAACATACAGTTAATGCTATTTTTTGGGACAATTTGACTTCTTGATATGGCATTTTATTGGTAGAGGTTGATTGGCCACCTGCCTTTGGTCTTGCTTCTCCTCGTAGGGAAGATATAACCCTCCCTTCTTTTTCACATCTCGTCCCTGAGGAAACGCAGAATGCTTATGCTTCATCTGGTCTTTACCACAACCATGTTGGTTGGGATGAGAACTCTCCACATCATATTATTCCAACACATTCCACCCCTCAACGGCAACCTCAATATCTGATTAAACGTGATGTGACAGTGTCCGTTTAAGACATCCTTAGTCAGCTGGAGTAGCAGGGTGTTCATTAGCCCTGTGTCTCTTCCATGGATAATCCTCTTTTTCCGATTTTGAAACCTGGTGGTTCTTATCACATCGTCTTAGATTGTAGACATTTGAATAGTCATACACGCAACTTTGCAGTGCATAACATACACATTAACAATATCACAGTAAAACGTTTAAAACTATGCTAGACATATCTAATGGGTTTTCCTCACATATTGGCTCCTGAGAGCTCAGCAAATGAAACCTCTTTATGCTTTGATACACCTGACTTTTTCCTCTTCCACTTGGCTTCAGGAACATACTGCAGTCAACACGACTTACAGACCAGCCTTAACATCACTAATTCGGTCATCTGGACAATACCGGGTGCCATTGGTTTTTGTTACAAATGGGGGTCTCTAGTTGGTGGAGGTTTGTCCAAGTCCAAGTAGGGAGCCTTCTTCCTAGTCAGGATATGTGAGTTACATTCCTAAAATAACACCTGCTCACACACTTGGTTGCTTGGCAGGAGCAGTCAGACTTATCTTAAGGGCAGTATGTAAAGCATTTGCACATAACCAACAGTAATGCAGTGAGAACACTACAAACGGACACCACACTAGTTTTCGGAAAATATCCGATATTTTATATACTTAGACAAGGTCAAAATGATTAAAATCCTCATTACTGTACTTAGAAATGTTCAGTAATCCGAATAGATTTGATATACAGTTCCTTGAAGCCAACAACTACCTCTGGGGCTATCACAGGGTCGTGAACAACAAAATCCAAACAGTTCTGGCTGATCACAGTGTCGCGGGCCAGCTACAGTGTCGGGAAGACCCAGAAAACAGCTCCTTTGAAACTGTAGGTCGTTGGCGACCTCTCATTGAGCTCTGAGGAGCCGGCATCAGCAGGCGTCGATTCCAGAGGTCGGTCCAGGAGTCGTTGAGACCTTTAAGTCACACGCGTTGCAGATTGAACTCCTCAAGGTTGGAGGCGGGAGCGCCGGCATCGGCAGGCGTTGGGTGCTGCGGTGAGAAGTGCAGCGGTTCAGTGGCTGTCGCCCAGTGGTGTCGGTGAGACCAGGGCTGCTGTGCAATGTGATGCAGTGCTCATCGCGGTGGTGGCAGGTCAATGGGCAAGCAGGGGCGTCATCGTTGTTGGCGCGCTTTTATCGGCTGACGAACTGGAGTCAATGGCGCTGGGGTCGGTAGGCCAAGGCTGCGGTGCGGGATGAGGATGGTGCTTTGTGTAACTTACGAGTGGTGCCCTCGAACCACAGTGCAAGCAGCGGTGCCGATGTCGGTGTGGAGTGGCATCGTCTGAGACACCAAGGTTTAGTCATGAATCGATGTGGTGCGATGTGTGGTGCCCACAGGTCGTGGTGCAAGCAATGGCTGACTGGCAGCATCAGGTGATATCGTCAGTGAGACCATGGTTGCGTTGCAGTATGTGGCGGTGCCCCCTGAGGTGCTTTCAGGACACAGGGTCGGCAGCGGCATCGTAGATGGCGTTGGGTTGCTTTTCTTCTGTTTCAGCACAAAACACACAGTTTCTAGTGCTGATGGCAGAAGAACTTGAAGTCTTTGCTGTTACTGAGCTTCTTGAACAGGGAGCAAGATCTACCTAAAGCCCTTGGAGAAACTCAAATAAAGAAGTTGTAGAAAGTTCAGTCCCCTCCTTTTACTGGCCAAGACAGAAGCAGCCCCTGTAGGCCAACACAGCGAAGCACTCAGCAAAGTGGAAGTTCCTCTTCATAAGTTCTCCAGTTCTTATTGGCAGCCTTCTTGGTCCAAAAGAGTTCTAAAGTTCTGTGGTCTGGGCCCCAGTACATATACCCTTGTTCTCTAGTGGCAGAGAAGCCCTGTGCCCAGCCAGAACCAGTTCTGTACTCTCAGTGTAGCTTCCCAGCAGAAGGTAGAGGTAGCATTGTCTCTGGCAGACCAGGCCCATTCAGGTGTGAAAGAAATCTCCTCCCCCTACTCTAAATGCAGACCAGGCCTATTCAGGTGCTAGATAAAACTCCTCACACTACTCTGAATGCAGCCCAAGTCTACTCAGCCCAGCCCTGACTCATCAGACTCTCTGGAGCCACTGCGCATCCCCAGCTCCTGTCATCCCCAAAGCCAGACAGGCAATCCACATCCTAGCAGAGACACACTGGATGCCTAAGCAAAACAATACCTACTTTCTAAAAGTGGTAGTTTCAAACGCAGATCTAAAAACCACCTGTACTAAAAGATGTATTTTAACATTCTGAGTTCAGGCATACTAAACTTTATTTTCCTACCTGGTTCCCAGGGGTAGTTATGTTTTCTAAGATGTTATAAATAAACTCCCCATTCTGTCCTATGGGAACCGGTAGCCTTGCTATATTGAAACATTAAATTGGTAGTATTTCACTATCAGGACATGCCACACACACCAGGGCATGTCCTACCTTTTCACATACACTGCCCCCTGCCCACAGGGGTACCTTGGGCATACCTCAAGGGTGACTAACATGTAAGTAAAGGGAAGGTTAGGGCCTGGCAAGTGGGTGCACTTGTCAGTTCGACATGGCAGTTCCAAACTGCGCACAGACTCTGTGGTGGTAGGTCTGAGTTACCGTTACAGGGCTACTTCTGTGGGTAGCACAATCAGTGCTGCAAGCCGACTAGTAGCATTTGATTTACAAACCCTGGTACCCTCAGTGCACTTTATTAGGGGCTTACTAGTAAATCAAATATGCCAATCATGGAAACACCAATCTATAACACAATTTCACAGAGAGCATGTGCACTTTAGCACTGAATAGCAGTGGTAAAGTGCACACAGTCCTAAAACCAAAAGCAAAAGGTCATGGAAAAATAGGAGGAAGAAGCAAAATGTTTGGGGATAACCCTGCAAAAAGGGCAATTCCAAACACAACCCCCTCCCAGCCTAAAGCCAGGGTAGTCCAATCCATACCTTGATGGGCTTCACAGCTTGGGGCAATAGAACATGGAACCTGGCCAGCAATTACAGGGGTCTATTCTCATTCTACGCCTTCCTGAACTTAAATGGATCCCTCTATCCATTGTCTCAGGACCCACTAAGCTGACCCATGGACCATGCGGAACCCTTCTCCTCACCTGTGGACCTCATCTGCACCTAAACTTACTTTGCTCACAGATGTGTCCCAACAGGCAGACAGTACCCACATGGCCAACATAGTGGTGTGGCCCAGTCCACCCTTGTGGTGTGACTCCTACCCCTCCCCCCCCCGGGCCACTCTGTCCATCAAGTCAGCACTCCACTGTGGCTACTGACAGTAGTCAGTGATGAGACCCAGGCCTTATGCCTCTCAGGGCTCTCTAACCTCTGTGGCATCAGAGAGTGGGGGCGGTAGCCCCAGGTGCCTGGCACCCTTTGTCCACTCTCCCTCTTGTCAGGTCAGGGGTGACATCCTGACACTGACCCACCAGCCCAGCGTCTATACCCGGTGGCTGGACAGGAGATTGGGGTGGGCTTTCCCATGTTCCTCCTCCTGGAGGTTCTGTACCCTCCCATATGGAGCAGTCCCCCTCATTTACAGAATTGTCAGGGCACCATTGGCAGGTGTTCTGCACAATTCTCCCACGGTTCAGGGGTGCTATCCTGCATCTTGTCCACCAGCCCAGGGTCTGTACCTTGAGGCTGGACACAGGACTGGGGTGGTTTCTCCCACACCAGGTCCTCCTCCCTGGGGCTCTGTACCCTCCCTCATGGAGTGGCCCCCCAGGAAATAAACCGGTAGGAGAACTGTTAGCAGTCGCCCATTTCTCCAGGTCAGGGTGGATACCCTGAGCCTGATCCTCCAACCCTGGGTCTGTACCCTTAGGCTTGACCTGTGCCTGGCAACCCAGGACTTCCAGGGGAGCTCACCAACCCCCCTCAAGGGAAACACACTCCTCATGAGCTGTACGAGAGTCTGCCTGGCACAGGTCTCCAGCCTCCTGTCTACCTAACAGAGCATGTCAAGTCAAGTCAAGTCATAAAATTTATATAGCGCACTACATACCCAGCGGGTCTCAAGGCGCTTAGGGAGGGGAGGAGGATTACTTGTCAAATATCCACGTTTTAAGTTGCTTTCTGAATGCTAGGTGGTTCTGGGTAAGGCGAAGGTAAGTGGGAAGTGAGTTCCATGTTTTAGCTGCCAGGTATGAGAAGGATCTACCTCCCATGGTGGTCTTGTTGATGCGAGGTACAGTGGCGAGGGCTTGGCTGGAAGATCGTAGTTGGCGGGAGGGGGTGTAGAAGGACAGTCGTGAGTTGAGGCATTCTGGTCCGATTTCGTAGAGCGCTTTGTGTGCGTGGGTTAGGAGTCGGAAAATGATCCTCTTATTGACGGGTAGCCAGTGGAGGTTTTTCAGGTGACCAGAGATGTGTTCGTTACGCGGGATGTCTAATATGATCCTGGCTGAGGCGTTTTGGATTCGTTGGAGTTTTTTCTGGAGTTTAGCGGTAGTACCTGTGTAGAGGGTGTTTCCGTAGTCCAGTCGGCTCGTGACCAGAGGGTGGGTGACTGTTTTCCTGGTTTCGGTGGGGATCCAGCGAAATGTTTTTTTGAGCATGCGAAGAATGTTGAAGCAGGATGAGGAGACGGCGCTGACTTGTCTGTTCATTGAAAGTGAAGAATCCAGGATAACGCCTAGGTTCCGTGCGTGGTCTGTCGGGATGGGTGCTTTTCCAAGGGCTTCCGGCCACCAAGAGTCGTCCCATGCAGAGGGGGATGTACCTAAGATAAGGACTTCTGTTTTATCTGAGTTCAGTTTCAGACGGCTGTGTTTCATCCATTCGGCAACTTCTTTCATTCCTTCGTGTAGGTTAGTTTTGGCGGTGCTAGGGTCATTGGTGAGTGAAAGGATCAATTGAGTGTCATCCGCGTAGGAGATGATGTTGAGGTTGTGTTGGCGGGCGATGGCCGCGAGGGGGCTCATGTATACGTTGAAGAGGGTGGGACTGAGTGAGGATCCTTGTGGTACGCCACAGATGACTTCAGTGGCCTCGGACTTGAATGGTGGAAGGCGGACTCTCTGGGTTCTTCCGGTGAGGAACGAGGTGATCCATTCAAGTGCTTTTCCTTGTATTCCGATGTTTCTGAGGCGTTGTAAAAGGGTGCTGTGGCAGACTGTGTCGAAGGCTGCAGAGAGGTCGAGGAGGATGAGGGCGACTGTGTCTCCATTGTCCAGTAGAGTTCGAATGTCGTCTGTTGCTGCGATGAGGGCGGTCTCAGTGCTGTGTTTTGCTCGGAAGCCAGACTGTGAGGAGTCGAGGGATTTGTTGGCTTTGAGGAAAGCGGCGAGCTGGTTGTTGACAGCTTTCTCGATGACTTTGGCCGGGAATGGAAGGAGCGAGATGGGGCGGTAATTTTTGAGTTCGGTGGGGTCCGCTGTGGGTTTTTTCAGAAGGGCGCTGAGTTCAGCGTGTTTCCAGCTTTCCGGGAAGGTGGCGGAGTTGAAGGAGCAGTTGATGACGTCTCGGAGGTGCGGTGCTATGACGGAGTCTGCTTTGTTGAAGATGTGGTGAGGACATGGGTCTGTGGGGGATCCTGAGTGGATGGAGTTCATCAGGCGGATGGTGTCCTCAGTGGAGATTGGGTTCCAGTCGTTAAGGGTGTTCAAGGGGGGTGAATGTTCAGCATATGGTTGGGTGGGTTGGTCTCCGGGTTGGTTGTCGAAGCTGTTGTGGATGTCTGCAATTTTGTTGTGGAAGAATGAAGCTAGGGAGTCGCAGAGGGCTTGAGAGGGGGTGATGTCGTTGGAGTTGGCCGAGGGATTGGTAAATTCCTTGACGATGTTGAAAAGTTCCTTGCTGTTGTGGGCGTTGTTATCTAGTCGATCCTTGAATGCTGTTTTCTTGGCCTTTCGGATTAGTTGGTGGTGTATGCGGGTGGCGTTTTTGAAGGCGTCCTTGGTGCTAGTGGTTGGGTCTTTTTTCCAGGCCTTTTCAAGGGAGCGGCAGAGTTTCTTGGACTTCTTAAGATCATCGTTGAACCATGAGGCCTTCTTGCTGCCAGGTTTGCTTTGACGTTTTTTCAGTGGTGCTAGGATGTCGGCGCTGTTGGATAACCATAGGGTGAAGTTGGTGGCGGCTTGGTCTGGGTTAGAAGAGTGGGCTGGGGTGTTTAGAAGGAGCGATGAGGAGATCTGGTCGATGGTGATTTTGTTCCAGTTTCTTTGCAGAGTTGGTTGGGGGTGGTTGATGGGTTTAGGCTTGTTGTAGGTAAAGTGAACGCAGATGTGGTCAGTCCAAAGGAGAGCCGTAGTGTGGCTGAAGGAGACGTGATTGCTGGAGGTGAAGATAGGGTCGAGAGTATGACCTGCGATGTGGGTGGGGGAAGTGACCAGTTGTTTAAGTCCGAGGTTGGCGAGGTTGTCCAAGAGGGTGGTGGTGTTGCGGTCGTTGTTCTTTTCAAGGTGAAAGTTGAGGTCTCCCAGAAGGATGTAATCTTTGGAGGGGAGCGCGTGTGGAGTGATGAAGTCCGTGATGTCTTCACTGAATTGTGCGCGGGGTCCTGGTGGTCTGTATAGGAGGGTGCCTCTGAGTGTGGTCTTGGGGTCGATGTGGATCTGGAAGTGAAGGTGTTCAGAGTTGGCGAGATTGACGTCAGAGCTGGTTGAGATGTGGATTGATTTTTTATGGACGATAGCGATTCCTCCTTCTGTGTGGCCGGTACGGTCCTTGCGTGTGATCTTATAGTCTTCTGGGATGGCAATGGTGATGTCTGGGGCGGAGAAAGCGTTCATCCATGTTTCTGTTAGGAAGGCGACGTCTGGAGAGATGGTGTCTAGTAGATTCCATAGGTCAATGGCGTGCCTGTGGACCGATCGGGTGTTGAGAAGGATGCATTGTAGGCGGTTAGGGTCGGGAATCTGAGGTGTGAGCGTAGCGGAGTTGGTGACGGTACCGATGAATTTGCAGGAGTAGCATGAGAAAGGTCCATGGGTGTGTCCAGGAGCGGCTTGGACGCAGTTGGTGGAGCGGCCGGGGTTGAGGGCTAGGAGGGTGGTGGCATCGTAGGTAATGCGGGAGGGCTGGGCAAAGCGAGGGCCAGGGGGTATGGCGATGGGCGCGGTCCAGGCGCGGATGGGCGTAGACGGGCTTACCTTTGGCGCACCTTCGACGCGAATTGGGCGCGGTCGCTGCGCGTGAACGCTGCGCGCGGGAAGAACTGTCATATATGGATAGTGGAGGGAGAGGGGCGAGGGCGGCTCAGCTGGGAGGCGGGGCGGGCACACGAGGACGACAACAACAAACAAAATGGAGGTGGAGGGGGGAGCACAGCGGAGCGCTAGAGGCAAACGCGCTAACAAAGTCTAAAACAGCAGTATGAAATAAACAAAGCGCAAATGATGCAAAGCGGTAATCAAGCACACAGCAGGCGAAATGATATGGCAATTTTCAAAGCAATGCAGCGCTACGATACCAGATGTCTGCAAGGGACACTGGGAGCGACCACTCAACCCGTGAGAGAGGAGCGAGTCACGGCGCCTTCAGGGAGAGGAGCGCTATTTCTGGTCAGTGGGAGGGCGGCTCAGCTGGGAGGCGGGGCGGGCACACGAGGACAACAACAACAAACAAAATGGAGGCGGAGGGGGGAGCACAGCGGAGCGCTAGAGGCAAACGCGCTAACAAAGTCTAAAACAGCAGTATGAAATAAACAAAGCGCAAATGATGCAAAGCGGTAATCAAGCACACAGCAGGCAAAATGATATGGCAATTTTCAAAGCAATGCAGCGCTACGATTCCAGATGTCTGCAAGGGACACTGGGAGCGACCACTCAGCCCATGAGAGAGGAGCGAGTTACGGCGCCTTCAGGGAGAGGAGCGCTATTTCTGGTCAGTGGGAGGGCGGCTCAGCTGGGAGGCGGGGCGGGCACACGAGGACGACAACAACAAACAAAATGGAGGCGGAGGGGGAGCACAGCGGAGCGCTAGAGGCAAACGCGCTAACAAAGTCTAAAACAGCAGTATGAAATAAACAAAGCGCAAATGATGCAAAGCGGTAATCAAGTACACAGCAGGCGAAATGATATGGCAATTTTCAAAGCAATGCAGCGCTACGATACCAGATGTCTGCAAGGGACACTGGGAGCGACCACTCAGCCCGTGAGAGAGGAGCGAGTCACGGCGCCTTCAGGGAGAGGAGCGCTATTTCTGGTCAGTGGGAGGGCGGCTCAGCTGGGAGGCGGGACGGGCACACGAGGACAACAACAACAAACAAAATGGAGGCGGAGGGGGGAGCACAGCGGAGCGCTAGAGGCAAACGCGCTAACAAAGTCTAAAACAGCAGTATGAAATAAACAAAGCGCAAATGATGCAAAGCGGTAATCAAGCACACAGCAGGCGAAATGATATGGCAATTTTCAAAGCAATGCAGCGCTACGATACCAGATGTCTGCAAGGGACACTGGGAGCGACCACTCAGCCCGTGAGAGAGGAGCGAGTGAAGCATGAAGACCCCCCCCAAGCCAGAAGTGGCCTCACTGGAGTCAGTCCTGTGGTCTGAACTCAGAGCTGGCAACCCCTGACCCACTGGTCGTTCCAATGGGGACTGCGTCCCACCCTCGTCCCTCTCTCTGGACTCATGCAACATCTTACCTGGAGAGGTGCTGCCAGACCCCAGAACTGGTGGTATGCTGGTTACAGCTAAACCCCCCCAGCTCACCGGTCACATTGGGATCCCCTCAGGGAATGGCCGCAGGTTACAGACTAGGCCCCTCTCCTGGTGTTCCCTCATGGAACCAACCAAGCTCTGGGATGGGGTCTCAGGGATCTGGGGACTCAGTCTGCCTCCACTCCCTCTCTTCAGAGACAGGACATGGGACCCCTCACCCATCCCACTTCACTTGGACCTATCTGGGTCACTACCAACCTCCTGTACCTCACCTGGTTGAAGAAAACCTGAGCCACTTTCTTCAGGATCACCCCCAGATGCTTCTCAAGACCCTCTGGAATCCACCAAAAGGTCTGCATCCATTGTGAGCTCCCTGGGGTCAGAGAACTCACACTCCACTGGGTGTTGACATAGCTCTGGAAAACAGGGACTGTGTATATGCTCTCCGGCATACATATTACACAGCCCCTCACATGTGTCAACCAAACTACCCTCCAACCAACCATCCATCCAGTGCCTCAGAAAAGTACCCCACATCATTCTCACAAGACTGGTGAGACAGTGTCTGACTGTTACTGTCCCTCAACCCATACTCTTCTGGCTGGTCTCCATACTCACTTACCAGGGCTTTTACCACGGGGAAACCACTCTCCATGTACCTTTCATCTAGAGTCAAATTTCCTACCTGATTCCCAGGGGTAGTTATGTTTATAAGATGTTATAAATAAACTCCCCATTCAGTCCTATGGGAACCGGCTAGCCTTGCTATAGTGAAAAACGAAATTGGCAGTATTTCAGTATCAGGACATGCCACCCACACCAGGGCATGTCCTACCTTTCACATACACTGCACCCTGCCCACAGGGGTATCTTGGGCCTACCTTAAGGGTGACTAACATGTAAGTAAAGGGAAGGTTAGGGCCTGGCAAGTGGGTGCACTTGCAGGTCGACATGGCAGTTACAAACTGCGCACAGACTCTGCGGTGGCAGGTCTGAGTTACCGTTACAGGGCTACTTCTTTGGGTAGCACAATCGGTGCTGCAAGCCGACTAGTAGCATTTGATTTACAGTCCCTGGCACCCTCAGTGCACTTTATTAGGGGCTTACCAGTAAATCAAATATGCCAATCATGGAAACACCAATCCATAACACAATTTCACAGAGAGCATATGCACTTTAGCACTGAATAGCAGTGGTAAAGTTCCGAGAGTCCTAAAACCAACAACAACATGTCAGGGAAAAATAGGAGGAAGAAGCAAATGGTTTGGGGATAATCCTGCAATAAGGGCCATTTCCAACAGTTTTACTTATGTCACACTCAATAAAGGTAACACTGTTCCCTTTGCTTATAAATCGCATCTGTACACTCCTGCTGAGATCCGTTTTTCAACTACTACAACTGAGGTAGGTACATATATGTGAAACAATTGCCTGCGCACACCCTACACCAACACCAACAACTTAAACAACTGGAATTCATAGCGAAAAGGGCATTAAGCCAACGATTACATTCTTCAACACTTATACAGTACCACAAGGTACAAAGAATACCTCGAGGATTACGTTTACCTATTAAGCCTCTATTATACAAATTTCAATACAATAAAAGATTCATGGAAAAATGGCAAGCAGTATTAAACAAATGTTCACTTGATTTAATTCTACTTCTGATTGAGGAACTTTCCAAAACTATCAAAGAGCTGGAGGAAGAAATTCCCATCATTAAATCTGACCTGTCTACTCACTGTGAAGCTGATTTTTGGAAAATCACATTGGAGGATCTTAATACAAAACTAGATGCTTACGGAAAAGACATTCAATAAAGGAAACTACGAACATTCCGTAGAGATACTATTGATTATAAGCTAAACGAGGTTTACATCTGGGCAGAGGTGTATGCCAAACGACGTCCTTACCAGAAACCAGCAACTTCATCACAAGAATCAATAGTATCTGACACTGAATTAGATCCTTCTTGACAACCAGTGGCTTCTGGTCAAGAATCAACAACATTGGGAACCAAAGATGGAGCGAGTACATCATCGACAGCACCGTTTTTTTAGAGAAGGGCCAGGGGGCAGGCAGACCTCCAGACGTCACAAAACAACAGGGAGGAGTCAAAGACAAGGAAAAGGAAGCAAAGGAAAAGGAGGCCAAAGAGCGAGAAGCAGAAGCACGGAGTTTGAGGAGCAAGGGCAAACCCTCGTGATTAACATTTCCTCAAAACAACTCACCAGAACTCAAGAACTGGTATTAAACAAAGGCACCTCATTTGTACCAGTCTATCATACAAACAAACTTGAAGTAGAGGTTTCTGTTTTTTGGTTTTTAAGAAACCTGAGGTGAAAACACTTCTTTTCTAATGTAGTACCACTCCTATACACACCGACACCAGAACCGGACAGTGAAGATCTTGAACTAAGAACATTCAAGCCTAAAGTACCATCATGCCGCCAGTGTCTCATATAATTTTGGACACTTTTGAATCACTGGTACGAAACGATTTGACCAAACTTAACTTAAGACCTCAAACACGCTCCAATCTAAGAAAAGATGAAACGGACATTCTACATAGATTGAGAAAGGATGAACAAATAACCTTTCAAATGGCAGACAAGGGAGGCGCCCTAGTCATTATGGACACTAGTTTCTATGTCAGTAAAGTGAATGAACATCTTGCAGACACTACAACGTACATCCAGTTGGAAGAAGATCCCACCATGAACTTCATGGAAACTCTCAGTCAAATTTTAGACAAGGCAGAAAACATGTCCTGGATTACATCAACATTATGACATTTTTTGACTGTTCAATACCCGAGAAGACCGAAGCTGTATATGCTTCCAAAGGTGCATAAAAATTTGAACAATCCTCCTTTCCGGCCGATAGTTTCCGGCTGCGATCCAATCTTTGCGCCAGCAGGACAGCTGATTGACCATTTTCTCCAGAAATTTGTGCAATCTTGGCGAAGTTATGTTAAAGACACCACTCACTTCTTAAATTTGCTACAACAAGTGCAAGATCACTACAACCCCATTTGGTTGATGTGTACTATTGATGTCACGTCATTATATACGTCAATTCCATTGAAAGAAGGAGTTGAAGCCTGTGAGTGGGCCTTTCTTCAATTACCAGAATTACCTGCGAATAAAGTGTTCATATTGGAATTGTTGATTTTTTGTCTTCAGCACAGCTACCTAACATGGCAAGAAAAGTTTTTTCTACAGGTAAGCGGAACTTCAATGGGCTTTTCAGGAGCACCGGCGTACGCGAATACATTTATAGCGCAGTCAGAACACTTCCACATTTTTGGTCAGGAAATTTGGTCCAGCAATTTAGTGTTCTACACAAGATTCATTGATGACATTTTTCTTGTGTGGAAAATTTCCCAAACTATGTTAGAACAAGCAATTAGTGAACTCAATAGCATGAGAGAATCAAATTTACACATGAGATCAACCAACAAAACATTCACTATTTGGATGTATTGATCAGTCAACAAGATAACAAATTGGAGACGTCGGTATATACAAAACCAACAGACATAAATAATTTGCTGTTGTACACAAGCTTTCATCCACCATCATTGATCAAACACCTACATTACTCACAAATGCTCAGGGTGAAACGAATTACCTCTAACACAACTAATTTACAAGAGGCATTAGACAAACAGCAACTTAAATTCTGTGCACGTGGCTATCCTCCTGAAACTTTGTCAGAAGCACTCAGTAAGACTGAGTCTAAAGAACGAAAGACGTTGCTGACATCGAAGCCTAAAGAAAAAAACAATCGACATGTTTTTGTTTCTAGATATTCATCTAGGTCTCATGCAATTAAACACATCATCAAATCAAGATGGGAATTACTTCAACAAGAACCAGACTTCAAAAACCTGTATGATGAAGAACCCTTGTTCGCATACACACGTAGCAAAAATATCAAGGAAATTCTTACAACCAAAGAAGCAGCTGAGCAACAATACCAAGGAATGCGCAAATATTACAACTGCATGCATTGCAATAATGTAATGACAGGGAACATGATACACCATCCACATTCAGGGAAGGCAATTTCATTGAAATACAATGGGGACTGCAACAGCTCTAATGTAATTTATACCATTAAATGCCCATGTGGATCATTATATGTTGGCAAAACTTCAAGAAAAATCAAAGTACGAATAACAGAACACAAAAGCACATTTCGTACAAAGTCGACTAAGTCTTATTTCGCATCGCATTGGCTCGAACATCAGCACACTAATGCCCAGTTAAGGTACACGATTTTGGAAATAGTAACAGCTAAGTCAGAGTGCAATCACACAACACTATTAGCTCAAAGGGAAGCTTGGTGGATTAAACATCTACAGACTCTTGTACCAGGTGGGCTCAATGATAGAATTGAACTGCAATGTTTTCTATGATATATTTGTATCTTTACAACAGAAATGCTCTTCCTGTCATCTGCATTACTTTTGTAAATGAGTTTATTTCGAGGTCAACAATTATTTTCACAAGTTTTCTGGGTTTCGTGTTATTAGATTTCTGATCACTTTTCGGGTTCTTCTTTTTTCTTTTTATCCCTGCTATTTATTATCTCGATCAGACATGACTAACAACAGTGGCACGTTTTTATTTTGCACTCTTCTACTCTAGTATTAAGAGTTTCCATAATTCAGATTAAGTTTCACCACTATTCTGTCAGATCCCCACATTTATGCCAATACATGACACGATCTAAGTATCTACATGTTACAGGGAATACTATAGCAGTTTTGAACACTATCATAGCAGTGAGGATTAATAATCATCTTCAGGTATACATAACAGCCGTAAAAAATATAGGTGCTCTTCCGGGTAATTTATTCTACACGGAGACTCTGGTGTCTCATTGAACACAGCGCAGTAAAGCATACTTATTTTGCGCATTTTACTAGATTGTTAGATATGCACGTTCTAATTACATTGGCTAAACTTCATTTATCTACATACTGCAAGATAGTCATCCTTACATAGTGCTATAACTAGGAAATTTCTTGAGTCTTACACGCCGGCGGCATATAGGATGCAAACCAGGTTCCAATCACGGCATCCGGAATTTTACCGTTTTACGGAGTTTGTTTTAGCTTAATGCACACAGCGGAGTACTAAACAGTCATGTTGAATTGTGTTATTGTGTTATTGTGTTATTAGATTCGCAATGTACACTTTACAAATAGGCAGTGAAGCACACATAACACAATTTTATTTACTCGTGAAGATAATAAAAAATAGCATCATCTCGCACAATGGTATAACTAGGCTCTAGTAAAGCAATTCTACACATAGAGGCAAATAACTATCAAGATTACGAGTTTGTCGTTACACCATTCTAACATGGCGGATAAACTCAGTCCTCTTTCAGTGACAGTCAAGTCAAGTCAAGTCAAGTCAAAAAGATTTGTATAGCGCGCTACATACCCATAGGGTCTCAAGGCGCTTGCGGAGGGGTGGGGAATTACTTCTCGAATATCCAAGTTTTAAGCTGCTTTCTGAATGCTAGGTGGTTCTGAGTAAGGCAAAGGTGAGTGGGAAGGGAGTTCCAAGTTTTAGCTGCCAGGTAGGAGAAGGATCTGCCTCCCATGGTGGTTTTGTTGATGCGAGGTACAGTGGCAAGACGTTGGTTGGAGGATCGTAGCTGACGGGAGGGGGTGTAGAAGGACAGCCGTGTGTTGAGGCATTCAGGTCCAAGTTCGTAAAGTGCTTTGTGTGCGTGGGTTAGGAGGCGGAAAGTAATCCTCTTATTTACGGGGAGCCAGTGGAGGGTTTTCAGATGACCAGAGATGTGTTCTTTATGCGGGATGTCTAGTATGAGCCTGGCAGAGGCGTTCTGGATGCGTTAGAGTTTTTTCTGGAGTTTTGCGGTGGTACCGGCGTAGAGGGTGTTTCCGTAGTCCAGGCGGCTAGTGACCAGTGCGTGGGTGACCGTTTTACGAGTTTCGGTGGGGATCCAGCGAAATGTTTTTTTGAGCATGCGTAGAATGTTGAAACAAGATGATGAAACGGCGTTGACTTGTCTGGTCATCGAGAGTGAGGAGTCCAGGATGATGCCCAGGTTCCGTGCATGGTCTGTCGGGGTGGGTGCCTTTCCAAGGGCCTCAGGCCACCAAGAGTCATCCCAGGCGGAGGGGGAGGTGCCTAGGATGAGGACTTCTGTTTTGCCGGAGTTCAGTTTCAGACGGCTGTGCTTCATCCACTCGGCTACTTCTTTCATTCCTTCGTGTAAGTTGGTTTTGGCGGTGTTAGGGTCTTTGGTGAGTGAGAGGATCAGTTGAGTGTCGTCAGCGTAGGAGAGGATGTTGAGGTTGTGTTGGCGAGCGATGGTCGCAAGGGGGCTCATGCATACGTTGAAGAGGGTGGGGCTGAGAGAAGATCCTTGTGGCACGCCACAAATGACTTCAGTGGCCTCTGACTTGAATGGTGGGAGGCGGACTCTCTGGGTTCTTCCGGTGAGGAACGAAGTGATCCATTCCAGTGCTTTTCCTTGGATTCCGACGTTTCTGAGGCGCTGTAGAAGGGTGCTATGACAGACTGTGTCGAAGGCTGCGGAGAGGTCGAGGAGGATGAGGGCAACTGTGTCTCCGTTGTCCAGTAGAGATCGAATGTCGTCAGTTGCAGCGATGAGTGCGGTCTCAGTGCTGTGTTTGGCTCGGAAGCCGGACTGTGAGGAGTCGAGGGATTTGTTTGTCTCGAGAAAGGCGGCGAGTTGTTTGTTGACAGCTTTCTCGATGACTTTGGCAGGGAATGGAAGGAGTGAGATAGGGCGGTAGTTTTTGAGTTCGGTGGGGTCAGCTGTGGGTTTCTTCAGGAGGGCACTGAGTTCGGCATGTTTCCAACTTTGTGGGAAGGTTGCGGAGTTGAGGGAGCAGTTGATGACGTCTCGGAGGTGCGGTGCTATAATGGAGTCTGCTTTGTTAAAGATGTGGTGAGGGCATGGGTCTGTGGGGGATCCTTAGTGGATAGAGTTCATCAGACGGATGGTGTCCTCAGTGGAGATAGGCTTCCAGTCATTGAGGATGTTCAGGGGGGGTGGGGGTCCTGAAGGGGGTTGGGAGGGTTGGTCTTCGGGTCGGTTGTCGAAGCTGTTGTGGATGTCTGCAATTTTGTTGTGGAAGAATGAAGCTAGGGAGTCGCAGAGGGCTTGAGAGGGGGTTATGTCGTTGGAGTTGGCCGAGGGGTTGGTAAATTCCTTGACGATGTTGAATAATTCCTTGCTGTTGTGGGTCCTTGAAAGCAGCTTTTTTGGCGGTCCGGATCAGTTGGTGGTGTATGCGGGTGGCGTTTTTGAAGGCGTCCTTGGTGCTGGTGGTTGGGTCTTTTTTCCAGGCCTTCTCAAGGGAACGGCAGATTTTCTTGGATTTCTTAAGATCATCGTTGAACCAGGAGGCCTTCTTGCTGCCTAGTTTGATTTGTCGTTTTTTCAGTGGTGCTAAGATGTCGGCGCTGTTGGATAACCATTGGGTGAAGTTGGTGGCTGCTTGGTCTGGGTTTGAAGAGTGGGCTGGGGGGTTTAGAAGAAGCGATGAGGAGATCTGGTCGATGGTGATTTTGTTCCAGTTTCTTTGCAGAGTGGGTTGGGGGTGGTTGTTGGAAGTGGGCTTGTTGTAGGTGAAGTGAACGCAGCTGTGGTCAGTCCAAAGGAGGGCTGTGGTGTGGCTGAAGGAGACATGTTTGCTGGAGGTGAAGATAGGGTCCAGTGTGTGACCTGCGATGTGGGTGGAGGTGGTGGCAAGTTGTTTAAGTCTGAGGTTGGCGAGGTTGTCCAAAAGGGTGGTGGTGTTGCGGTCGTTGTTCTTTTCAAGGTGAAAGTTGAGGTCTCCCACAAGGATGTAATCCTCGGAGGGGAGCGCGTGTGGAGTGATGAAGTCCGTGATGTCTTCACTAAACTGTGCGCGGGGTCCTGGTGGCCTGTAAAGGAGGGTGCCTCTGAGTGTGGTTTTGGGGTCGATGTGGATCTGGAAGTGAAGGTGTTCAGAGTTGGCGAGATTGACGTCTGAGCTGGTTGAGATGCGGATGGATTTCTTATGGACGATAGCGATACCTCCTCCTGTGTGGCCGGTACGGTCCTTGCGTATGATCTTATAGTCTTCCGGGATGGCAATGGTGATGTCTGGGGCTGAGGTGGCGTTCATCCATGTTTCTGTTAGGAAGGCGACGTCCGGAGAGATGGTGTCTAGTAGATTCCAGAGGTCAATGGCGTGCCTGTGGACCGATCGGGTGTTGAGCAGGATGCATTGTAGGTGGTTGGGGTCGGATATCTGTTGTGTGATCGAAGATGAGGAGTTGTTCTTGGTGCCGTTGAATTTGCAGGAGTTGCATGAGAAGGGTCCGTGGGTGTGTCCAGGAGCGGCTTGGACGCAGTTGGGGGAACGGCCGGGGTTAAGGGCTAGGAGGGTGGTGGCATCGTAGGTAATGCGGGGAGGGAGGGTAATACGAGGACCAGGGGGACTGGCGCTGGGCGCGGTCCAGGCGCGGACGGGCGTAGACGGGCTTACCTTTGGCGCACCTTCGGCGCGACTGGGGCGCGAATGCTGCGCGAAAGAGCATCTGTCATATATGGATAGTGGAGGGGGAGGGGCGAGGGCGGCTCAGCTGGGAGGCGGGGCGGGCTTAAGAGGACGATAACAACAAACAAAATGGCAGCGTAGGGGTGATCAAAGCAGAGCGCCGGGGGATATCGCGCATTCAAAGTGAAAGTTACAGTGGCAATGTAAAATGCAAACAAAGCGAAGCGGCAACCAAACCAGACTGCAGGCAAATAAATACGAGGCAGTTTTGAGTTAAAGCGCAGCACAACGATACCAGATGTCGCCAGAGACACTGGGGAGCGACCACTCAGCACAAAAGCGAAGAGAGAGTCACAGCGCTTCCAGGTATGGGAGCGCTGTATGTAGTCTGTGGGAGGGCGGCTCAGCTGGGAGGCGGGGCGGGCTTAAGAGGACGACAACAACAAACCAAAATGGCAGCGTAGGGGTGATCAAAGCAGAGCGCCGGGGGATATCGCGCATTTAAAGTGAAAGTTACAGTGGCAATGTAAAATGCAAACAAAGCGAAGCGGCAACCAAGGCAGAATGCAGGCAAATAAATACGAGGCAGTTTTGAGTTAAAGCGCAGCACAACGATACCAGATGTCGCCAGAGACACCGGGGAGCGACCACTCAGCACAAAAGCGAAGAGAGAGTCACAGCGCTTCCAGGTATGGGAGCGCTGTATGTAGTCTGTGGGAGGGCGGCTCAGCTGGGAGGCGGGGCGGGCTTAAGAGGACGACAACAACAAACAAAATGGCAGCGTAGGGGTGATCAAAGCAGAGCGCCGGGGGATATCGCGCATTCAAAGTGAAATTTACAGTGGCAATGTAAAATGCAAACAAAGCGAAGCGGCAACCAAGGCAGACTGCAGGCAAATATTATTCGCGTTTGTGATTTGCGTCTCAGGCAGAGAAAGGCACGTCCTCCTGACTTGGTGAGTGCAATATTTACCAGTCGAACTAGTTAGATGTAACGAGAATGTTTAGAAAATCTCTCATGTTCAAGCGTGTTTCGTAACACTAGCGCCTTCGGTTTTTCTCCAGAGTGCGCCGTCCATCAAGTTCACACCGCGTTGTAGTGGACCCAGTTCCTCACTATTAGGTGAGTGGCTCATTGGAAATAGAGGAGCGACCACACAGAAGTTAGAGTTTACTAGTTCAGAATTTAGACGCCTTTATGCTCATTTGATTTTCACCATTTTCTTTACAGAAGACGTTTGAATATCGCTCTTGACATCGTTCCAAGCAGGAACGTTTTGTGACTTACTTGAGAGCATCGTGAATAGTTTCATCGGGTGAGTTAGGTTTTCAATACATATTCTCTTCAAAAGCATGCCATTTAAGTTGGTCCATTGGTTTCTAAACTAATTGTGCAGGAAACTCTCTTTGACACTTTCAGGCATAAAGAGAGTGAACAACAACATACAACTGCGGTAGTTGGCTTCCGTCCTTTCAGCTGCACCACAGAGTTTTTTCTCATTTAAGTAAGTTGTTATAGGTGACAATTCAACGTGTCATTTTTAAATATATAGTCTTCTGTGCACTGATACCTACCTGGGTATTTGTTCTTCTGGTTCCATTACAGAGGTGCAGATCCATAAATTTCTCACATATTAATCGAATTCATCACAACTTAATCCAAATGTGAGTACGCTCTATACTAGAAGGAGTTTATCTTTAGGCCTGCTTGGTGTTTCATCCACCATAGTGGGTACAGACGAACACTAGCGTTTACATCAGTAGGTGCACTTTAAATTCTTTCTGTAAGGTGGTGGTTTACTTCAGAAGCTCTCTCCAGCATTTTCTACTTTTGTGGGATTCTTACAGTTTTTGCTTTCTTGACCTGGAAATAAATTCATTAGATAATCAACACAGCATTGTAATTAATTTCACTATCAGCATGTTCTATGAATTATCACTGAGTGCATGTAAGCATTGATTCATTGGGCTGCATTGATCTATTAACAAGTTGTTACATTCAGCTATTTAAGTAACAGTGTTGATTAAGTGTTTTAATTTTTTTCACAGTGCCCCTGAGGAAGGGAGTTTCCCGAAATGCATCGGGCCTATTTTAAGTTGTGACCAAGTCATGATGAGTTCATAATCGATTTGTACTTATGTTCAATCATCTTGATACATCAGTTTGAATAATTGCAATTTTGTTTTTGATTTTGACAATCATTGGGTGTATAGACACTATCATGAGATTACAGTTAATGTTGATTATTCCTGAAATACAATCAAAGATTTTTCATCAAATGTAAATATTGTCTGATTATTTGTGAATTCAACTGCTTGATTTAAATAATAGAATCATTGATATACTTTACAGCATGTAGTGCGTTTGGAATACTAGTGGGATTTCCACCAGATGTTGTTCTTCGTAGGTACATATATGGCACATAGAGAGAAAAAATGAGGACACATTTCTACAAGAATATCAACATAAAGTAAGAACCACGGTATAGTACATAGCAAAATATAATGTGTGACTGAATCCCAACGATCCTGATTGTTTATTTTCTGAGTCTGATTCAGTTCCAGTCATTGAACATGCATTCTGACTTCCATGTTTTGACTATGGAAGGAATTTACTCATTAGGAAGATGTTAGTTTCCCCCTTAAAGGATATAGTGTTTTCAATCTTTCTAATGTTTGAAGGAAGTGAATTCCAGATTCTAGGGGCTGCTCCTGAGAAAGCTCTGTCATAAGTTTTCTTCTTCCGGAAGATGGCTGGTCTCAACATTAGCTCCTTTGTGCTCCTGGCTGGCCTGTTCCCTCCAGATAGTTTAATTTTCTGAGCAAGGTAGCTGGGTGTATTGTGGTGGAGCGCCTTGTGTGTTATGCATGCCACTTTTAGCTGGATTCTGGCTTCGTATGGTAACCAATTTAATGCCTTCAAGTGTGGAGAAATATGGTCAAATTTCCTTGATCCAGTGATCAGTCTTGCAGCTGCATTGAGACATGCCTTCAGAGGTGCTGTTGAAATTTTTGGTAGCCCCGCTAGCGTCGTACATCCATATTCAATCCTCGCAATAACTAGAGACTGAACTGCCAGTTTGAGGTCTGCTTTGGATATGAATGGTTTCACTTTTCTGATGTAGTTCAGATGGTAGCGGGCGCTTTTTGCCATTGAGTTGATATGGGATTTCATGTTTAATTTCTCATCTAGTGTGATTCCTAGTGATTTCGCTGATCCCACTAGGGTAGGGGTGCAATTTAATGCTGTGATCATGATGGTCCATTCCTTCACATCTGTGTGTTTCTTTGGTGGGGATATTAGTAAGAATTCCGTTTTTTGTGTGTTTAGTTTTAGATGGTTGTCAGCTAGCCATCGTAATGCCAATTTTAAGGTCTCATTCATTCTCATGATGTCTTCCCTGGATGTGATCTTGATATATATCTGGGTATCATCCGCGTACATGTGGTAGGAGATTTTCGACTTTCGGAGGATTTCAGTGAGAGGTTTGATGTAAAGTTTGAACAGTGATGGCGATAATGTAGAACCTTGCGGGACTCCAGTTAAATTAGGGCATGCTGGTGAGAGTGATTGGTTGACCAGGAATCTTTTCGTTCTATTCTGCAGGAATGATTCAAACTATTTTAGCACATTTCCAGCCATTCCCATCCTCTCATGAAGCCGTTTCAGTAGTTTTTCATGATTTACCGTGTCGAATGCTGATGATAGGTCTAGAAGGATGAATAGACATGTCTGATTACGGTCCAGTGCCTGTAGTGCATCATCGACAATATGCAGGATCGCTGTTTCTGTGCTATGTCCTATCCTGAATCCTGATTGGCAGTCGTCTAGTAGCGAGAAATCAGCTATGTGTTGGCTTAGTTGCTTTTGTACGCATTTCTCTATGAGTTTGGCAAGTATAGGGATGTTGGTCACTGGGCGAAAGTTATTTGGATCTGCTGGGTCCGCTGTCGGTTTCTTAATGATGGGGACGACTTGACCTGTTTTTAGGCAGACTGGAAGGATCCCTTGTGATAGAGAGGCGTTTATTATTTTCGTCCAAATGGGAATCACTATGTGGTTTATTTCTCCGACGCATTTTGATGGTAGTGGATCACTATAGTGGTTGTTAGGTTTGATGTCTGATAGTGTTTTGGCTATGGTATTTTGATCCGGTAGTTTGAAGTTAACTCATTGTGCCTTGTTTTTGTCCTATCAAGGGTGTTTTCTACGGTGATATTGGGATTCTGTCTGTCCGTATTGTCAATGTTGTCAGCCTCTTTCCTGAGCTCTCTTTCCAACTTGTTTGCCTTCTCTGTGTAGAATGTTGAGAATTCTTTGCAGCTTATCTGCGTTTTTGTGGTTTCTTGATTGGTTTTAGCTAATTTACTGGATTGTTATTTTAGAATCTCGAATAATTTCCGAGGTCTGTTTTTGGCGTTATCTAGTTCAGATCTGATCAATTCTTTTTTGGAGTTTAGTATTTTTTGTTGTATTCGCTTCTTATTCTTCGGAGTGATTTCAGTTTGGGCGATGATGGGTGTTGTCTCCATTTTCTTTCCGCTAGTCTTAGTTTCCTCCTTTCTTCATTCAGTGTTTCACTGAACCATGGGTTTTTCATCTTCTCTGTGACTTTCTTCAGTTTTAGTGGCATCGTAGTGTTGACTATATTCATTACTGTTTTAGTGTAATGATCAGTAAGTTCCTCTACGCTCTGCAAGTTGTTTGGTGGGATCAGTTTCTTCTCACAGCTTTCAACTAGTAATGCAATATTCGGATCTTTCGTGTCTAGCATCCATTTCTTTTGTCTGGTGGGTTGTATGGTCTTGTCCCGTTTCAGATTGTTTATCAGGAAGGTTATGGCATGGTGATCTGACAAATCGCACAGCTCAATTGATATAATTGAGGTATTGTTGGTTTTTGATATTATCCAGTCTAACGTGCCTCCTTTTTCGTGTGTTGGCTCTGTGCATGCTTGGTCAAGATTTAATTCTGTAAGAAGTTCTTTCAGAGCGTTGACCTGTTTGTCGTGGTTGTCATTCCAGTGTAAGTTAAAGTCCCCCAGGACAATGGTATTAGTTTCAGAATTGGCGTCGATGGTGATGATTTCCATTAACTTGTCTATGAAGGTAGTATTATTACCTGGAGGGTGGTAGAGTGCATGTAGATTGCATTTTTGATTACCTTCTGATCTTATCTTGAGATTTAGGTGTTCACAGGATTCAAGATGTTCTGATGTAATTTGTTTGACTTCTATTTCAGATCAGTAAATGCAGGCGACCCCCCCCCCTCGACTTTTTTGGCCTATCGAGTCTCACAATACTATACTGTGGGGGAACTAGTAGGTCCATATAGGGAGACAAGGATTCTGATAGCCACGTATCCGTCAGAATTGTCATATCAATTTCTTTGTTTATGATGAGATCAGCTATGTCTGATGCATGTTTTGCTGCGGACCTACAGTTAAGGAGAAGGCATTTTAGAGGTTTCCCCGTGTTCCTTGTGTTCAAGTTCTGTGAGTCCGCGATTAGTTGTACTTGTTGTAGGTTGTTAAGATTGGTTTCCTTCCATTTAGTCTTGATGTTCTGTTAGTATCAATCCATACTGTTCTGATTTTTTCCTCTCTAGCTGGGTCAGTATTTTCGTATTCCCGAAGTAAGGATAGCATTTCTTCTTCCGTTAGCTGATTGAGGTTCCTGTCAGGTCGATTTTGCCTGTTTGATAGGGGCAATGCCATCTTATTTGCCTCTTTTTGCAAATTAAGTAAAGCTTCTTGGATGTGCTCGACTTTTTTGTGGGTGCTAACTGTGATTTCAAGCATCTTTTTCATCTCTTGAACCGTGCTTAGAATACTGCCCACTTGTGTTTGAAGCTCTTTGATTATTCTTCCAGTTTGGAATGAGGTATTAAGTTTGTTAATTTTCCTCTTTCTATGACCTTGTTTTGTGTTTCCTGGTTTGAGTTTTGATCTCTTCATCGGACCTCTTCCCTTCTTATCGATAGTTTGGTACCCCAGTCTCTCTGCTTTCTCCCTTAAATTGTTATGACCAGTACTTAAGTACATCCCAGCTTCGATACTGGGATTCCCCCATAAGTCTCTAGTATGTGTTACTAAGGTACCAAGGGCATGGGTACACCGGAGGTCCCCCATGGGCTGAAGCATGCATTATGCCACCCCTGGGAGACCATTCAAAATGGAACTACAAGCCTGCCATTGCAGCCTGTGTAAGTTGGTGGTACCTCCTCTTACTAAAGATATAGGTTTACTATATTTAAGGTCACTGCACTAAAAACCTATAAGTCACCCCTACAGCAGACCTTTGCAATCCTGAAGGCAGGGTGCTTGGTTCTAAGTGTGAGGGTACCCCTGCATAAGCAGGACACCCTTAAAGCCTATGGAGTCCATTTTCCCAGGTTGCAAGTGAA
The DNA here is from genome assembly GCF_964263255.1 of Lissotriton vulgaris. Lineage (NCBI taxonomy): Eukaryota > Metazoa > Chordata > Amphibia > Caudata > Salamandridae > Lissotriton > Lissotriton vulgaris. Next base: position 255,440,229 of record NC_141685.1, read on the forward strand.
GCAGCCATATACCATATAGAGGGGCACCGCGTAATTACGTGATGACCATCTTCAAACAGGCTGCTACGAATCCTGTCATGTTTGGTATCAAACATGATGTTGGAAACTTACTACCACACTGTAAACGGCGTGGAGGTATGGTTCCAAGGCTCTCCATGTCCCTGATACCAGTCTTCCAGACCCGGACAGCACAAAATGGGTGCTGCCGACCAGCGACATGATTCTGCCCTCCTGCTGCTGAGCCAAGCACGAGCAGGGGAAGGAAGAACAATAGGTATCCTGTCACAGGGAGGAGTCACCACCTCCCAGAAAGAATTTAGCGTATTGGGGCAGGGTGGGTGTGCTTGCCAGCACTACTCAGTCTGCATGAGGGGCACATTTGGTGTCCCCTTTCATAGTCCAGTTCAAACCAGCTCTGGGAGCTCTTGGCTCCCACTCTGGCATGAAACCGGACAAAGGACATGGGAGTAATCTCCCCAATGTTCAGACCCTCCCCTTGGAGGGTCCCCTGAATCGTCCCAACCCTTTCCCTAGGGGACTTATGAGCTTATTGGTGGGTGGGTCCCTAGATTCAACAGGGAACAGGATTAAATTCAGACACCACTTCTTCTTCTACCATCTGTGCACTCTGGACTTCGTTTGGGCCTGATTTTGTCTCCTGTCCAGTCTGCTGCATCCTCTGTGGACCATACAGGAACCTTCCAATGCTATTGGGTAGCAAAGACACCTGAAGGAATATCCCTTGAAGTGAAGGAGTCATTTCCCTGCATTTGCAGGCACAGCAACTAAGCAGACTGGTCTGCTGATTCTGAGCTCCTATGGACTCCAAAAGGTTTTGCAATACAGGTGGTGGTTCTCCATAGCTCGCATGGCCTGCCCTGCCCGTTCAACAAGTTTGAGGCCAATATATCTCGTGGGAGCCGCAGGAACTAAACCCCTGTGCACCACGTTCACTTGCAGTTGCAAAGGCTTGTTCCCTTAAAGAAAATCTTCAGGCTCAAGTAGCCCCAACCTCTAGCATCTCCAGTGACCAGAACCTTTTGCCACACCGCATTGTGTGCATCGGGGCCTGCAACTTTTGGTGAGCTGCTTTAGGTTCTCTCGTGACTCCAGTGCTTCCGACCTGTGGGCCCATTTAAGGGTCACCTTCACTTCTGTTGGGCTCCTCTTATAGCTCAGGCCTGCCCTGACTCTGCTTATGGGAGTCTCCTGAACCTTGCTGGTCCCGACACTGCACCTTGTTTGAGTCAGCTGAAACCTATGGCCTGGATGCGCGCGCAGCTAATATGACGTGTGATTGACGTGCGTCTGGAGGAAGCTAAGGGTCTGACTTTTAACACTAGTGGAGGGGACATATGTCTGGCATGTCAGATCGACCTGTTCCTGAAACATATCTGATATCTTGTGTTTGGAGGATGTTTATACTGAAGGAAAAGGTCTTTCGGGCAGAGGCTGTGCTACACTGAATGTATGCGTGTCTAGGTGCAGATGCGCGTAGCCAGGGCCTACCATGGTAACGGGAGCAATGAATTACATGAGGAGGACAGGAAGGCTTGGCCCTTTACTCTGCAGCCGGGGAGCTGTTTACTTTTTTTTTTACTAGACAGGAATGTGTTTTCGAGGAGGCTGAACTGGCTACGCTGATAACTTGAAGGCAAAATACTGTTTTTGGCAGGCAGAGCAGGCCGAGCCGGGCACCGCTCGCTTGGCAGGAAGTAAGGTAGAGGTCAGGGATGCATTTCATCTCCACGTTGTAGCTTCCGGAGACAGAGACGGAAAAGTGGTTCAATGGCAGGAATCAGGGCCTAACTCGGCAGAGCCAGGAAAACGTGAAAGTGTACCATGTAAATACGGTGGCACGGCATACTTAGGAACTGAACTATCAATCCATTCATGGTGGATCTGAAAGAGGACATGTTAACGTTGGACGCAAATGTATTTTGCGTCTTCAAATTCGGTTGCGGAGGGAAGTTACATGCACTTTAACTCGTACATGGAGACGATGGGGTACTCGGTAGGGGACATACCTGACCATAAAAATTCCAATTACCTCATGCTGATGATAGGTCTAGAAGGATAAGTAGACATGTTTGATTACGGTCCAGTGCCTGTAGTGCATCATCGACAATATGCAGGATCGCTGTTTCTGTGCTATGTCCTGTCCTGAATCCTGATTGGCAATCGTCTAGTAACGAGAAATTAGCTATGTGTTGGCTTAGTTGCTTTTGTACGCATTTCTCTATGAGTTTGGCAAGTATAGGGATGTTGGTCACTGGGCGAAAGTTATTTGGATCTGCTGGGTCCGCTGTCGGTTTCTTGATGACGGAGACGACTTGACCTGTTTTTAGGCAGTCTGGAAGGATCCCTTGTGATAGAGAGGCGTTTATTATTTTCGTCCAAATGGGAATCACTATGTGGTTTATTTCTCTGACGCATTTTGATGGTAGTGGATCACTATAGTGGTTGTTAGGTTTGATGTCTGATAGTTTTTTGGCTATGGTATTTTGATCCGGTAGTTTGAAGTTAACCCATTGCGCCTTGTTTTTTGTCCTATCAAGGGTGTTTTCTACGGTGTTATTGGGATTCTGTCTGTCCGTATTGTCAATGTTCTCAGCCTCTTTCCTGAGCTCTCTTTCCAACTTGTTTGCCTTTTCTGTGTATAATGTTGAGAATTCTTCGCAGCTTATCTGCGTTTTTGTGGTTTCTTGATTGGTTTTAGCTAATTTACTGGATTGTTATTTTAGAGTCTCGAATAATTTCCGAGGTCTGTTTTTGGCGTTATCTAGTTCAGATCTGATCAATTCTTTTTTGGAGTTTAGTATTTTTTGTTGTATTCGCTTCTTATTCTTCGGAGTGATTTCAGTTCGGGCGATGATGGGTGTTGTCTCCATTTTCTTTCCGCTAGTCTTAGTTTCCTCCTTTCTTCATTCAGTGTTTCACTGAACCATGGGTTTTTCATCATCTCTGTGACTTTCTTCAGTTTTAGTGGCATCGTAGTGTTGACTATATTCATTACTGTTTTAGTATAATGATCAGTAAGTTCCTCTACGCTCTGCAAGTTGTTTGGTGGGATCAGTTTCTTCTCACAGCTTTCAACTAGTAATGCAATATTCGGATCTTTCGTGTCTAGCATCCATTTCTTTTGTCTGGTGGGTTGTATGGTCTTGTCCCGTTTCAGATTGTTTATCAGGAAGGTTATGGCATGGTGATCTGACAAATCGCACAGCTCAATTGATATAATTGAGGTATTGTTGGTTTTTGATATTATCCAGTCTAACGTGCCTCCTTTTTCGTGTGTTGGCTCTGTGCATGCTTGGTCAAGATTTAACCCCTTCCATGCTGGTGACGAACCCCAGCCGTCATGCACTACGGTGCTCGTGTGCAGATGACGGCTGGGGTTCGTCATGGCCCGCCCGTGTTCTGCCGGCGGCCGCACACGGGGAAAATCGCGGCCGCACGGAAGGGGTTAATTCTGTAAGAAGTTCTTTCAGAGCGTTGACCTGTTTGTCGTGGTTGTCATTCCAGTGTAAGTTAAAGTCCCCCAGGACAATGTTATTAGTTTCAGAATTGGCGTCGATGGTGATGATTTCCATTAACTTGTCTATGAAGGTAGTATTATTACCTGGAGGGTGGTAGAGTGCATGCAGATTGCATTTTTGATTACCTTCTGATCTTATCTTGAGATTTAGGTGTTCACAGGATTCAAGATGTTCTGATGTAATTTGTTTGACTTCTATTTCAGATCAGTAAATGCAGGCGACCCCCCCCCTGACTTTTTTGGCCTATCGAGTCTCACAATACTATACTGTGGGGGAACTAGTAGGTCCATATAGGGAGACAAGGATTCTGATAGCCACGTATCCGTCAGGATTGTCATATCAATTTCTTTGTTCATGATGAGATCAGCTATGTCTGATGCATGTTTTGCTGCGGACCTACAGTTAAGGAGAAGGCATTTTAGAGGTTTCCCCGTGTTCCTTGTGTTCAAGTTCTGTGAGTCTGCGATTAGTTGTACTTGTTGTAGGTTGTTAAGATTGGTTTTCCTTCCATTTAGTCTTGATGTTCTGTTAGTATCAATCCATACTGTTCTGATTTTTTCCCCTCTAGCTGGGTCAGTATTTTCGTATTCCCGAAGTAAGGATAGCATTTCTTCTTCCGTTAGCTGATTGAGGTTCCTCTCAGGTCGATTTTGCCTGTTTGATAGGGGCAATGCCATCTTATTTGCCTCTTTTTGCAAATTAAGTAAAGCTTCTTGGATGTGCTCGACTTTTTTGTGGGTGCTAACTGTGATTTCAAGCATCTTTTTCATCTCTTGAACCGTGCTTAGAATACTGCCCACTTGTGTTTGAAGCTCTTTGATTATTCTTCCAGTTTGGAATGAGGTATTAAGTTTGTTAATTTTCCTCTTTCTATGACCTTGTTTTGTGTTTCCTGGTTTGAGTTTTGATCTCTTCATTGGACCTCTTCCCTTCTTATCGATAGTTTGGTACCCCAGTCTCTCTGCTTTCTCCCTTAAATTGTTATGACCAGTACTTAAGTACATCCCAGCTTCGATACTGGGATTCCCCCATAAGTCTCTAGTATGTGTTACTAAGGTACCAAGGGCATGGGTACACCGGAGGTCCCCCATGGGCTGAAGCATGCATTATGCCACCCCTGGGAGACCATTCAAAATGGAACTACAAGCCTGCCATTGCAGCCTGTGTAAGTTGGTGGTACCTCCTCTTACTAAAGATATAGGTTTACTATATTTAAGGTCACTGCACTAAAAACCTATAAGTCACCCCTACAGCAGACCTTTGCAATCCTGAAGGCAGGGTGCTTGGTTCTAAGTGTGAGGGTACCCCTGCATAAGCAGGACACCCTTAAAGCCTATGGAGTCCATTTTCCCAGGTTGCAAGTGAAGCAGCCATATACCATATAGAGGGGCACCGCGTAATTACGTGATGACCATCTTCAAACAGGCTGCTACGAATCCTGTCATGTTTGGTATCAAACATGATGTTGGAAACTTACTACCACACTGTAAACGGCGTGGAGGTATGGTTCCAAGGCTCTCCATGTCCCTGATACCAGTCTTCCAGACCCGGACAGCACAAAATGGGTGCTGCCGACCAGCGACATGATTCTGCCCTCCTGCTGCTGAGCCAAGCACGAGCAGGGGAAGGAAGAACAATAGGTATCCTGTCACAGGGAGGAGTCACCACCTCCCAGAAAGAATTTAGCGTATTGGGGCAGGGTGGGTGTGCTTGCCAGCACTACTCAGTCTGCATGAGGGGCACATTTGGTGTCCCCTTTCATAGTCCAGTTCAAACCAGCTCTGGGAGCTCTTGGCTCCCACTCTGGCATGAAATCGGACAAAGGACATGGGAGTAATCTCCCCACTGTTCAGACCCTCCCCTTGGAGGGTCCCCTGAATCGTCCCAACCCTTTCCCTAGGGGACTTATGAGCTTATTGGTGGGTGGGGCCCTAGATTCAACAGGGAACAGGATTAAATTCAGACACCACTTCTTCTTCTACCATCTGTGCACTCTGGACTTCGTTTGGGCCTGATTTTGTCTCCTGTCCAGTCTGCTGCATCCTCTGTGTTCCATACAGGAACCTTCCAATGCTATTGGGCAGCAAAGACACCTGAAGGAATATCCCTTGAAGAGAAGGAGTCATTTCCCTGCATTTGCAGGCACAGCAACTAAGCAGACTGGTCTGCTGATTCTGAGCTCCTATGGACTCCAAAAGGTTTTGCAATACAGGTGGTGGTTCTCCATAGCTCGCATGGCCTGCCCTGCCCGTTCAACAAGTTTGAGGCCAATATATCTCGTGGGAGCCGCAGGAACTAAACCCCTGTGCACCACGTTCACTTGCAGTTGCAAAGGCTTGTTCCCTTTAAGAAAATCTTCAGGCTCAAGTAGCCCCAACCTCTAGCATCTCCAGTAACCAGAATCTTTTGCCACACCGCATTGTGTGCATCGGGGCCTGCAACTTTTGGTGAGCTGCTTTAGGTCCTCTCGTGACTCCAGTGCTTCCGACCTGTGGGCCCATTTAAGGGTCACCTTCACTTCTGTTGGGCTCCTCTTATAGCTCAGGCCTGCCCTGACTCTGCTTATGGGAGTCTCCTGAACCTTGCTGGTCCCGACACTGCACCTTGTTTGACTACTGCGTTGATTGCCTTTGCCAAGACTTGTTGGTGCTCCCACCGGACACCGACTCCTCAGCACTCAACATCTGGTGAGGGACAGCTTGTGCATGGCTTCTGGTCTTCCTCAGCATCACCTGGTCCTCACACCTGCAAGGTCCACGCCAACTCTCCTGCAACTCCCAACATTGGTGGGAATTCGTCTTCCAGATCTCCTGGTCACTCCTGAGTGACATAGACTCTGTCCCCTCTGCTTGCAGGTACCTCTCACCTAGACTCCACCTTCAGATTCCACCGGACATTTTCTTCTCCTTTAGCAGTGGGACTTTCCTGAATTCCTCCATTGGGTTCGACAGCGGTTTCCAACACCACTTCACACCTATACACCCGGCTGCCCTGGTGTAGGTAACGTGGGTACTAGGGTATCCACCGGTGGGGTGGCTCTCCAACCTTCTGTCTTCCACAGAGTTTTTTCAGGGTCCACTTGGAAGGGCCCATTATCTTTAAAAATCCAACATGAATTATACATTGACTTGTACCGAGAACGCAGTCGTGTTCCCACACTTCACACAATCTCTGTGAGGTTCCTAGTTACTCACCTTGGGTGGTTCCTTGGAAGCCCGGCACTTCTACGTCCTCTTGACATTGTCTTGACTCGAGTCGTGGTTCTTATACCACTTTCTTAGTATATGGTTTGGTCCACCCTTGGTGTCCACTGTCTATTTCATGCTAATTACTTGATTCCTTTGCAAAGTATTCTGTGCAAATCTCGGGGTAAGTGATATTTGTATGTGTTAGAGAGTATTATATAATAAATGCATATTTTTATAAATACCTTTTATGGTTCTTTTTCACTTAATCTATATATATGTATAAGATTGTGTTCTGGTAAAACAAGCTACTTTACACTCGTTCTGGACTAAGCCTGAAGGCTGCTCTCTACAGCTACCACTTAGAGAGCTTTCTATGTTTGTCTAAGACCTCCTAAATCACCATATGGGTTGTCTGGACTGGTGCAAGGTGTCCACCTACATATGTGTACATCATATAGTTCAGTTCAGTTCAGTTAAAAAATATGTTTATTTAGACCATTCAGTCTTTAAACAACAGCTCACACATTAATATTTAAAAGAGTCTACACATAAAACATTGTAGTCATAAAATCATGATATCATTAAAAATTAATTCCTAGCAATTTAACATTAATAAGATTTCTTTTTAGATTATGACACAGTTTGCTGCACTTAAACCTCTAATGCAGCAGGGGACTTATATACACCCTGCATAAATTTCTTAATGGCTATCGCAATATCTAAGTTTTCCATTTCCGCAAGAAGCTCCTATGCTTGTAACCGCACACTTACATTATACTTTAAAAAGAACGGCTGAAGTATTAATTTACGTAACTCTAAAAGAAATTCACAATCCAATAAAATGTGTAAAATATTGCATTTCATCCCTATCTTACGTAAACATTTACCATCTTGTTGCATTAATCCAGATTTTATAGCACTATTTATCACAGCCGGGTTAATATCAATTCGTATCCTAAGCACTTCCATTCTTAGCCAACGATTTGCTAATGTGTCTAGGTAAGGGTAACTTATATCTTTCTCCCAGCTACTGCGCATCCATTTTACAGAATCTTTTTTTCTTAAGTACTCCTGGTCTGATGCTCTAGACGACTCTTTACCCTGCCTTTTAAGAACGCTCTTTGTTATTTTAAATTGCAATATCTTTGGGTCTATTTTCACATTCAGGTGATCGCAAATGAACTGAATTTTACTCCTTGTCGCTTTCGCCCATTTGAACTCACTAGCTTGGATTTCTTTCATTCACCATTGCGACACCTTTGTGGCCTCCTCAAAGCCCAAGCGATTCCAAAATCTAAGTAGACTTAATTGCACCTGAACTTTCCACGCAGTCAGTCTTAGTTCCAATCTAATTGCCTGGACCATTGCTGATCTAGGGAGGGACAGTAAAGATTTTAGATATTTCCCTTCCTCCTTATCCCAGGAGTTTTTACCATCAATGCAAAAAATTTCTAAACCATATTGGAGTTGTGGGGGATCATTGCTTTGTAGTCCGTGAATAATGGTTTATGGGACATATTACCATAGCTTTGGTTAAATCTTTTCAACCCACATACCGCCATATGTGCTTTTATTTTCTGTGCCTCCAAATGCAACCCCCACTTCAACGAGTGTGTGAACCATATTCCAAGGTATTTGTATTCATTTACTATATCAAGTTTGGTTTGTTCCCAGTTAAACTTTGTATTCCTTTTCCGGAAGCACAGAATTTTAGTTTTGTCCGTGTTTACTGTTAGTCGTTTTGCTGAGCAATATGCATTAAATGTGTTCAGCTTTCTTTGAAGACCCACCTCGGTTTGGTCCAGGATTACTAGGTCATCGGCATAAAGTAAACAGGACAGATGTCTTCACTTTAATTTTGGGCTTGCGCCTCTAGCTGACCCCAAAGTAAGGGGCAGATCAGCAAGGAATATTGCAAAAAGAAGCGGGGCCAGAACACACCCTTGCCTGAGTCCATTATTTATTGCTTTTTCTGGTGTTAGCCCGCCTGATGTATCTTTGATTACCTCCGCCCAGTTTCGCCTGTGCAACTACTGGATTACCAATAGTAGATCGTCGGGAATCTCATACTTTATCAAGGTCTCCCACAGACAGTCCCTGTCTACCAAATCAAAGGCTGCTTGAAAGTCCACAAAGCAACAGTACAACTTACCCTGCAGCTCTATGAACTTCCACGCCACACCTAACCCCACAAGGCAAAGCAGTGGTCAATAGTAGAATGTCCTTCCTGAAAACCCCCCTGTTCTAATGGGACTATCGACCGCAGCACCACCCATTCCTTTAATTTACCAAGGATTATCTTTGAAAATACCTTTTCTCCAAAGTCCAGCAGATTAATTAATCTATAGTTTATTGGATCCTTCCTTTCACCCTTTTAATGTAAAGGTCTTATTATTAAACCTCTCCAGGATTTGGATAGGAAACCTGCCCACCAATCTATCTGCATTTTAATTATGATGGCGGTGAGGTTAACGGGGCCAGCTGCCCGAGATAAATTCAGCCTCTTAATTGTTTCCTTTACTTTCTCAGTATTAAAAGCTGGTTTTAGCGCTTCTACCGACACTGTCCAAGTAGATTTTTCCTCATTTACTTGCAGAGTCCTACTAGCTTTGTATAGAATACCTAGGTAATGTACCCCAGCCGCCTCTTCCACCACACATATTTCCCGGGGTGCTATCTGCGGCATCCTGTATCAACCTCCAAAACCGTTTTATATTTTTAGTTTCTATTGACACTAGCAGGTTTTCCCAACATTTTTCTTTGAAGGCCCTTTTCAGCTTCCTTTCTAAAGATTTGTATTCTTTTTTCAAAATTAGCAGGGCCTCTAAATTACTGTGACTATAGCCTATCCTCTGACGCCGCACTATTTTCCGAATGGCCCTTTTTTTATTTTGACAGGCAAGGTCAAAGCACTTAGGCTGCTTGCCATGGCTATGTGGTGTTTTACCTTAACCTATTTCTTATTTGTTAAGTGCATTCTAAGACATTGCACTGCCTGCGCTATTCTATCCACATACCGTCCGGATCACTGACATATTATCGACTTGCAAAAATATCGAGGGAAAAATTATAGAATGCCATAATATCGACTTCCTATCTACAAACAGGTAAGTACAAAAATATCGACTCCAAAATATCGAATATAGACAGTCAAAATATCGAATTTTTTAAATATCTTAAAAATAATTTAAAAGAAATATAAAAAGAAATATAACTAATTTAAACATACTTAAAATACTTAAATAAACTTAAAATTTATAAATAATTAATGTAATTTAAAAAAAAAGTAATTTTATAACATATATATATATATATATATATATATATATATATATATATATATATATATATATATATATATATATATATATATATATATATATATATATATATATATATATATATATATATATATATTACCTACTGGCAGTCGCCAGTAGGTATATATAGTTAGGATTTTCTTCCTATGGGATTTCTGAAAATTCTATGTCGAATAACTTTGGCGTTTGTGGACGGAATTGGCTGAAATTTTCAGGAAAATGGCACATTTTGTTTCTGAGCAGCCCCTGAAAATGTAGGGGGGTTTCATCAAGGGGGGGGCCAAGAAAAAAGGGGGGTCCCAAAATGCGTTTTTCCCATTCATTTTTCCATAGGGCGGTTGGAATCACTTTTAGCTCGAACGGCTGAATTGATTTACACGAAACTTGGCAAAATTGTAGATATGGTTTGCCCGACGTGCCTTTGCTATGTCTCAATATATGTGCTCCAGTGGATTTTGAGAAATTAACGTTTTAAAAAACAGATATATCTGTGACAGCGCTCCGGTTAGCGCCCCGGTTCGCGTACCTGACGCGTAACGGAACTTCGCGAAGTGAAGCTGATTGGCTCTCCGGTGTCTGTCAACATTCTAAACAGTCCGGACGGGCCGCCATCTTGTCTCTCGGTAGGATCGAGAGACAAGAGGTGGAGAAAAACGAAGGGGGAATTTAATGAAAGGGGGCAAGGTAGACCCCTCCTGACCCCCTAGGAATGATGTGGGGGTAATTAAAGGGTCCCGTGGAGCAAATAAAAAAAATTCGATTTTTCGCTGTAGAAGCGCTACCCGATACGCGAACCGGGTAGCGTTCCGGATAGCGTATCGGGAAACTAACCGGCAGCATAACGGGAGTCCGCCATCTTGTGTTTCAGATGAATTTAGACACAAGATGGAGGATAAAGAATGTTGGGATAGTGTATAAGGGGGCACGGGAGACGTATCCTGACCCCCTAGGTTTTCTGAGGGTGGCTGAGGAGGCTCATATATGTCGAAAAAAATAATAATTTTTGAATTTTTCGCGCGGTTAGCTGCCGGTACGCGAACCGGGTAGCGAACCGGGAAGCAAACATAAGTGAAAATTAGTGAAAAAAGGTACATTCGAAATTTTAAAAGAGTAATTATAGTTAAGGTAGCTCTGAAAAGAGCTTTTGGGTTCTGTGTAAGTTCTAGGTACTTATAAGTAGGTACCAATACACAGTCTAAAATTTTGTATGAAAACTCTGTTTCCCTCATCTGAGAAGTGCACACCATCTCCTCTGTAGATATTTTGCATGTAGTAACGCAAGTTATTGTTGTAGATGGCGCCCATTGCATGGTCTCTCATATAAGCTGAAACAGACTTATTTACATTCTTCCTTGCTTTCTCAATTTGTGGACAAATTTGATTGGACCACCTCCATTTCTGTCTTTGGCATATATTGGAATATACCAAGGCAGTTTGAGGAAAAAGTGCCATTAATTGCTCAAAGGTGTCCTTTAAGAGCATTTCCAGACCTACCCCATTCAAAGTGCCCAAATCATTTCCTCCACAGTGCACTATTATGAGGTCAGGGTTTGGCAAATGTAAAAAGGTTTTCACCAATGGTATCAATTGGTGACATCTCAATCCTCTTTGGCCAATCCATTTGATTTCCACATTTTGTAAATTGAGGTTGTGTAAATTTCTGTTATCAGCATACCTGTGAGCCCAGTGGATGTAGCTATGTCCAAGAATCCAGACAGAAAACATGGTGAGAGGAGGTTCTGCTGCAGTCAGATGAAGTGTGGGAATGAAATGGCAGTTGAAACAGTAGGAGTTTGTAAAGAAAAAAAACTGTGGAGTTTCAGTGCTATTGATTCACTAGCAGTGATTGGTGGATTTCCATTTCTGAAAACAGAAAGTTAGGGTGCATGGATGTGTTATTTGAAAGATGTAATTTGAATGGTTAAGAAAAAATGATTTTAAGAAACGTTGCAGTGGATTAGCAGGTGTACTGAGAGTTCAGAGTTCATTTGAAACATTGTTGTGTGAGCTTGTAAACATGAGAGGTCTTTCAGGAGGTAGTTGCTATGGAAAAAGGGCAGAAAGGGCAGACGGGGAATGGCTGTTGATTTGAAAAAAGTGAGGGAAGAGTTTTGATTGGGTGACATGAGAGATATGTGTGATGAAATACAGCATTTCTGTGCCTTTGTTGGTTGCAGCCTCTGGAGTGCATACCTTTTGCTCTGCTAAAGAAAAATTGGTGTGTGTCTGAGACTGTTTTGAAATTCAAAAAGCATTTGCTAAGGTGATAAAAAATTCATTTAATTTAGATAGAGACTAGTATAGTTTATGGAGAAAATAAGGAAGCCAGCTGTGCATTTAAAATGTTGTTTTGTGTCAAGTATTTTCATTATTTTTTCCAAAAAGATTTTGCTTATTTGACAAATTATAATTATAGATAATGTGAAGTATTAGTACTGACAGGGTGTGCTTGTACATAGGAGGTGTGCTGTGTTTTCAAATTATGACCAGAAAATCGTTTTTTAACAAAAAGACATGCTTTTTACATTTATGAGAAGGACAACATGGGGTGTGCTTTTTTAAATAAATATTTCACTTCCCAACATGAATATGGGAGAATAATTTGCGTGTTTGTTGGTTTAAAAACTCGTTTCTTGAAGTCATTTAGGTTTCACAATATGTTCTGCAAGAGTTACATAGTCAACATAGGTGCATATTTACAAGGCTTATGAGACACATTCACGTCATTTTCCCCATTTTAAAAGTGACTTTAAAGGTGGTGCAAGGTCCTTGTAAATACACCCTCATGAGTGCTTTGCAAATTTAAGTCATTTTCCCCTGGTGCATGTGCCTTTTAAATACGCCCCAATGTGTGCTAGACAATTTTAAGGTACTTCTCCCATGAATCTGGGAGACTAATTTGCTTACATGATGTGTTTAAAAATTGTGCTAAGGTGAGAAAAGATTCATTTGATTTAGAAAGAGATTAGTATGCTTTTTGGAGAAAATAAGGAAGCCAGCTAGGGTGTGCTTGTACATAGGAGCTGTGCTGTGTTTTCAAATTATGACCTGAAAATCGTTTTTTTAAAAAAAGAAATACTTTTCACATTTATGAGAAGGACAACATGGGGTCTGCTTTTTTAAATTAATATTTCATTTCCCAACATGAATATGGGAGAATAATTTGCTTGTTTGATGGTTTAAAAACTCGTTTCTTGAAGTAATTTAGGTTTCACAATATGTACTGCTAGAGTTTCATAGTCACTATGATAATTATGATATACATTTAGGACTGTTTAGGGGGCATGGATATGCTGAGGCTTCTGCAATTGTCAAAGGAGGAGAATTATGTACATTGCACTGCTGCATACAGTCCTCACCTTCTGCGTACTCTTGGATATGCTAGACTATATCTGCTCAATGAGATACCTAAGCTGAGAAAACACAGGTGCTGTGATTGTGAAATGAGCAAAAATATTTGCACGTTTTTCAATTACATCACCTGTGTTTCCTAACATTACTAATTACATTGTGCAGATGAGGTTTAGGCCTGTCCAGGGAGACAGAGGAGGTCTGGCCTTTGTTCAAGTGTGCAGTGGACATGAGTCACTTCATCTGTTGGCCTGCACATGTATTATGTCCTCTGTACTCTTCAACAAGCCAAAATTTCATCTGCAACACTGAGTAGGCCTCACCTCAAACAAACTTTTGTGACTGCAAGACCTGCCTTTTGCCTCCTAGATATTTCTTGGTTTTACCATGGCTGCCAGACAATCCAGCATACCTCTGGATAGGCCACACCTTATGCTGGTGCAAGGGCCTTGTAAATACGCCCTCATGTGTGCTTGGCAATTTTAACTCACTTCCCCCTGGTGCAAGGGTGTTGTAAATACGCCCTCATGTCTGCTTGGCAATTTTAAGTCACTTTCCCCTGGTGCAAGGGCCTTGTAAATACGCCCCCATGTGTGCTTGGAATTTTAACTCACTTCCCCCTGGTGCAAAGGCCTTGTAAATACGCCCCCTTTGTCTATGTTGTTAAATTACTGTAGGTAGAATTGACAACTAGTGTGTTAATTGTTTGCCTACTGTTATTGGTTTACTGTTTGGTAATAGTGGTTAATAACAATTTTAAAAAAAAATTCCACAGATTTAACTGAAGATCTTTTGAAAATTTTAAAAATGCCCTCAAGGCAAAGGAAACAAAAAGAAGCAAAGCGACTTACACTCCACCTTGGTAAAGATTTGCAGCAGTCTTCTACTCTAAAATCGTTTCAAGTCGCCAAAAAAGCTCCGGGTAAGAAAATGTAATCATTTTTAAAAAGAATTTGCAGACAAAAAAATACCAGTATTGAACATGTTTTAGTGCAGAAGAAGAGAGACACTTTAAAGGAAAAGGAAAAGCCCGTCAAAAAAATTTCTGCTAGAGCAGGAGATAACTCTGTGCATGGCAGTAGAAGGGAAAATCAATTCAGGGACATTCGTAGGCGAATGTTCCGCAACAGGATAATTGTCAATTTGTTAAAAATTTTTAAGAAAGGCCAACAGAAAGTGGCATTTTATAAGAAAAAGAAAAATATAGAGAAAATTATTGATCAGGCTTTCGAAATTAAGCGAAAGTTATTTATTTTGGTAATCAATAGAATTAGGAAACTAAACAAGGTAATTTATGATTTCAAATCAAATAGTAGATGGAAGAAAGCAGTTAATCGTAGTAATTTTTGTGAAGTTTTCTCAGGAGAATGGATGCATAGTTCAAGTTGTGAGGCATTTTTCAATGAGGAGAGTTACTTCCAGGACAATGATTTGGTGCATGCAGTTGACACCAGTGGTCGAGCATATGAGGTAAAAGATGGTTGTCCGGTTGAAAAAGAAAAACTTGTGTCTGCAGATGCAGAAGAGGTGTTTTAGGAAGACGTCCTAAGGGTCCAGTGTACACCTGGAAATGTAGTACTATTTGCATTGTGCGACAGGATTACATCAATTTTCTTTGTGATTTTGTTCGTACATTTAATAAAAAAAGTTTAAAACAGAAAATGAAGTTGTTGCAAGAATTAGATCCTTGCAGAGTGAGAGAAGTAACAGGTTTGCATGGGCATTCACTGGCTTGTCTTTCCAGAAGAGTATGCCAGAGTGTTTTTTATCATTTCAGGATGCTAGCAGTGCATCATAATGAAGTGAGGAAATTAGTGAGAATGTTGTATTATGCTAAGAGTCCAGCAATTATGCTTAAACAATTGAGCAGTGCTCTTTTGCATGGTTCAGAACTACATGTGAAGAATATTTGTGAAGAAATTGAGTTCTGTTACTTTGCTAGTAAAGAGAACAATGTTGAAATTGACCCAGTAGAAGAAGGTAATGTGGAGGAGAGTGTACAGATTTCTAATATAGAAAAGTTTCACAAGGAAATTTCCATCTTTCAGGTGAAATCAAGTGAGAGGCCTAATTTCACTTGTGTGTGTTGTCGACAGACTAATTATAAGAATCAGACTAAGTTAGTGGATTTATATGCAAAAAGTGAAATGGAAAACAATAGTGAATGGAAGGATTTTGCCACATACTTAATGGTAGAAAATTGTTTTGATTTGGGATCGGACCAACGTATGTGTACTTATTGTTTTAACAAATTAAACCAAAACCGGATGCCTGCTAGAGCGGTTCATAATAATCTGGAATTGGTTAACATTCCTTCTGAATTGAAGGATTTAAATACTTATGAATCTATTTTGATTCAAAGTGTGCATCCCTTTCAGGCTATTGTACGAATGGAGCCAAAGACAGGGAAATTGCCTCCATCAGATTTACAGAGAGGATTAAAGGGAAGAGTTGTTTATTTGCCTTTAGATTTGAAGAAAAACATTAATACAATTGGAGTAGAGAAAGTGGAAGAGGAACCTCTGGTTATCCTAGTTAATGGGGTTCCGACAAAGAGTAAGAAAATCTGGCAAGATTTAGTGGATGTTAGGAAAGTCAAAAAGGCAACATTGTATTTGATAAAAAACAATGGGGCATATTACCAAGCAATAGCGATAATTATCGCTATTGCTTGGTTAGAGACAAAAATTTACCGCTGCGCTGCGGCGATTTTTACCGCAAATAAACCTTGGTATTACCAAGGTTTATCGCAAATGTGGTAAAAATCGCCGCAATGCATGAATATCGCTGAAAAGTCAGCGATATTCATGCATTACCGAGCTAATGCTCTTAGCCATGATATCCACCTCCCATTGGATAACATGGCTAAGAACTGCTCAGGGCAGGTGTTAGCTTTTGGAGATATTTGCGCTTAGCGCGAATATCTCCAAAAGTTGGTAATAGGAGATAGCGATGTTAGCGACTGTTTTCAGTCGCTAACATCTTGGCACGCCAACTTTGCATATCATTAGTGATAAATATCACTGACATGCAAAGTGGGGCCCAAGATGGTCGCTATCTCCTACTAGCTGTCGCTAACTGGTGTTAGCGACAGCTAGGTAATAGGGAGATAATTTTATCTCCGCTTTCTTGGCTTTTAAAGCCAAAAAAGCGGAGATAAACCCCCTTGATAATATGCCCCAATGAGTACTACAAGAATGTATGTGTTGCAGAAGAGGAAGTAAGTGAAGAAGAAGACAGCGAATTGTGTGCTGGACAAATTTAGAAAGTAGAAGCCTCTAAAAATGAAGAAATATATGAACATTATAGTGTTCATCCTTTGCATTCCAAGGAAGTCATGGGGAATGCTATTGAGTTGTTTCAAATGAACCAAGCCAAAGGGAGTCCCATTAGTGTTTGGGAGGAAAGTTTGGAAGCTCAGTGTTTTCCACAGTTATTTCCCACAGGTCGAGGAGGACGATATGATGAGCGACCTGATCAAATTCCTGCTTCTGAATACCGGACTTTACGATTGTATGCAGAAGATCCTAATTTTCGTCAATGCATTCCCTATTTGTTTCATCTACTGTTTGAAAGTGATCTGTCTGGACTGTCTTATGCAGTGAACCACATCCTGAAAAGTGGTGTACAACTGCGAAATATCTCAGCAAGGGACTTTATGGATAAAGTCAATGTGCAAGACAGTATTTTGGATTCTCACCTGATTAATCTGATGGCATGTCAGCGTGGTACTAATGAGTATTGGTACCGTCGTCATGGTGACTTAAAATGTATGCTGAGGAACTTAGGAACTCCCACATGGTTCCTCACTCTCAGCTGTGCTGAGTATGGCTGGGAAGACTTACTTGAATTTCTACGAGAGGCAAATGGAAACATTGAAAATATTGAATTCAAGACACCGGGAGAACTGTGCTCTTTGGATCCAGTGAATGTATGCAGGTACTTCAATCATAGATTTGAAGCTATGATGTCTTTCATCACGAACAAGAAAAATCCACCTCTTGGAGAGGTGTTGGATTTCTTCTGGAGAAAGGAGTATCAAGCAAGAGGTGCTCCTCATATACATATGCTGCTATGGATCAAAGATGCACCCAAATTTGGAATAGATCCGGATGACTTAGTGATGAATTTCATCGAACAGTATTCTACATGTGCTGTTCCAAAGACAAAGGAAGACAAAAGTCTAAGAGAACAAGTTTTACGGTTTCAAAGCCATCGTTGTGGAAA
Source organism: Lissotriton vulgaris (assembly GCF_964263255.1). NCBI lineage: Eukaryota > Metazoa > Chordata > Amphibia > Caudata > Salamandridae > Lissotriton > Lissotriton vulgaris. The sequence continues at coordinate 255,457,854 of NC_141685.1, forward strand.
GTACTGTCGTCGTAAATTCAGAAAATGTCGTTTTGGATTTCCACGATCGGTGATATCTAAAGGAAGAGTGAACAATTTGATGTCTTTGCTGCGACATAATGTGACAAGGAAATCACCCAAAAATACATACAATTTGAAAAGAAACGAAGAGTCCAAGAACATCAACGACTACAACCCAGTGATTTTGTCCATGTGGAATGCTAACATGGATATACAGTTTGTGGCTGACAACTGTATGGCTGTGGCTCGGTATGTGACGTCTTACATTACAAAAAAAGAAAAGACAGAACTCAAGGATATGTGGGAGGACATTTCCCATGAAAAGAGCCTCAGTAAGAAGTTGTACAGTTTCAGTCTGAAGATGTTGTCGCCTCGAGAAATCGGAGCTTACGAATGTTCTGACCGGTTATCTTCAGCAAGTCTCTATGCCAAATCTAGGAGTATCATTTGGGCAAGTCTTGGTCTTGCTGCAACGCGTAATCGAGTTCTGAAACCTGTATGGGAAATTGAGTATTTGGCGGAGAAGGAGCCAAGCAGTACAGATATTTTGAAGACCAACATGTTGGATACATATTATCCAAATAGAAGCAGTCACCTGGAGAATGTTTGTCTGTATGAGGTTCTACAAAATTACATTTTCAAGAGGAACATCACAGAAGATATTGATAAAGGAGTGTATGCTGTAATTGGAAGTGAGGGATGTCTGGTCAAGCAAAGAAAATGGAAAGGGGCGACCACTCGGTCCCCCCGAACGTATGGTTGGGTGCCCTGATCCTCCCGGGAAACCATTTTGGGCGGGGGGGCGTGTCTCGGCTGGTATGCCCAAAGCGGCGTAGCCGGGGCGCGCCCTTTTCCGCCCAAGAGGGGTTGTCCTAGACACCTACACCGATGGCCGCGCCCAGTAGGCGTACCGGCGGAGGGTACGCGCCCTCCCGAAGAAGAATAAAGAGAGCGGGAATCCGAAGAAGCATCCTCTTGTTCCTGTGCTTGGAAGCTGCACCCACTCGTTGCACGTGAGCCCTCGACGGGACAAGGAGCAATTTTGAGAACTTGTAATTTTTGTGTTTTTCTTTCAGTGACTTTACAGAGAAGAATCCCGGACCGTCTTGATCGACACAGAGTAGATACTCGACCATGTCTGGCAAGAAGGCAGGAAAGGGTTCCGAGACAGACCAGGTTCTTCGCATGTTGGTGAACAGAATGGCGAGGATAGAACGAAACATCGGTCAAGTTCCAGCGCTTGGTCGGGATATGGCGGGCATTAAGAAGCAACTGGCCGCTATGAACAAGCCTGGCAACCCGAGGAAGGTAGTAGGCCCGGCATTGCCGGGAGTCGTCCCGGAGGGTAGTGGGAAGCGGGTCAAGAGGAGGGCGGCGGCAGGGGAAGTTCCGGTCCTTGAGGTACCCCCGTTCAGCCCTGCCATGCCAGCTGAGGCCCCTCTTCCAACCCCAGACGCGGGTCAACCGATTCCGGTTGTGATTACGCCCGCCAACGACGAGGACATGCCTCCCGAATTGGCCACCCAGTTGGCCTCATGGCTCAACAAAAAGGCAGGGGGTGCTACGGCGCCCGGAGACACGGCCGAAGAGGCCAGGTTACTAATCCAGCAGTTGCGGCAGTCACCTGATGCTGCGAAGGCGAATCTCCCTCTTGTCTCCCCACAGGTGACCCCGGAAGGACCGGCAAGTGGTATCGAGAAAACGGCGGGAACAACGACCGAACCGGGTAAGCTCGCTTTGCCAGTGGCGGGGGAGGGCTCATTGCCCTCAAGGCGGGAGAGAGTGGTCCAACATATCCCGTTGGCCACGAAAGAATTGATATGGGCAGAAAAGTATGTTAATATGTTTTCGTTGTTGACTGACCATCGCGAGATGGAGTATGCTAAGACACAGAAAGATTTGTGGCACGAGCGTTTGGCGAGCCACAATGGCGGGATTCAGGGTGGATGAGACGATAACAAATTGGGCCAAGGCCTTTGCAATGTTTACTGCGATTATTGGCGAGCGTAAGCCCGAGGTTTTGCCCGAATTATCTTGTTATCAGGCACGTATAATGGATTTTTATGAAACATATGAGGGGAATGAATGGATGGGTTACGACATGAAATTCCGTAAAGCGAAAGAGTATGATTCATCTCTGACATGGGATTGCCTCGACTCGATTTCTTGGCAGAAGCAGCTCCTGCCTGGCGCGTCGAGGACGGCCTCGCCAGGCGGGAGTGGGTCTGGGTTTTTCCGCCAGCAGCCTGCGGTGCCCTTTCGAGCATGCGCCGGTGGCGATCACCAGCCAAGAACCGGCGGAAATGGTGGAAAGCGGGGGGTCTGTTGGGGCTTCAATAGAGGCAACTGTACCAGACCGCAAGGGGAAGGTAAGTTCAAGCATGCGTGTGCGGGTTGTGGGAATTCCTCGCACCCGGAGACTTCATGCAGGTCAAAAAATAGCGGGTCGGGAGGTAGAGGAGGGTCCAAACAAGACTGAGGGGGATCGTTGTGTACAATTTCCCACTCCCATTGATCTCATGGCTATGACTCCGTGGTTAAACAAATACCCTGATTATGTCTCTGCTGGGGTGTTGAGGAAGGGATTCTTATATGGCTTCCACATCCCGGCAGGGGATTTTCGTGGGGAACCTTTTTGTAAAAACCAGCTTTCGGCACAACATAATCCAGGTGTGGTAGAGAAGAAAATCGCCAAAGAGGTGACCCTAGGCCGAGTCGCTGGCCCATTTCAGCGCCCGCCAGTGGCGAATTTCATCTGTTCCCCATTAGGGGTGGTCCCCAAAAAAGACTCGGGGGAATTTAGGCTGATCAACAATCTGTCTGCTCCAAGGGGTTCCTCAGTAAACAATGCTATTGACCCAGAAGTCTGTTCGGTGCGGTACGCATCATTCGATGATGCCGTCACCATGTTAAATCGCCTGGGCCCCGGGGCGCTGATGGCGAAATCAGATATCGAATCAGCATTCCGGTTGCTCCCGGTACACCCACAGGATCAGCGTTTGCTAGGTTTTGCGTTCCAAGGACGTTATTACATGGATAAATGCATGCCGATGGGTTGCTCCATTTCTTGTGCCTATTTTGAAAAATTCAGTTGTTTTTTAGAGTGGGCATTCACCGAGGCCACAGGGCATAGGCATGTTATGCATTACCTAGATGACTTTCTGTTCTTGGGAGCAGCCGGCGACACGGAATGTGCGCAGGCGCTACAGGACTTTTGCCTCCTCATGAGGGAGTTTGGAGTGCCATTGGCACCAGGTAAGACGGTCGGACCATCTACTTCACTTGAGTTTCTGGGAATTGAGCTCGATTCTGTGGAGGGATGTTTCCATTTGCCAATGGAAAAGGTAGCTAAATTTAGGGCTTCCCTGGAACTGTGCCTTAGTAAGAAGAAAGTGACCCTGCACCAGTTACAGCAGGCAGTAGGTCAGCTTAACTTTGCCTTGAGAGTGATACCGATGGCCCGCCCCTTTTCACGCTCTACTGCACAAGCTATGGTTGGTCTCAAGGAGGGACACCACCGCACGAGACTGTCTGCAGAGGTTCACCAGGATATGCGCATCTGGTTGGCATTTCTGGCGGATTTCAACGGTCGAGTGGTGTGGAACAAGCCGCCAGCGTCTTCGGACGAGCTGGGTTTGTGGACTGACTCGGCGGGGAACGTGGGATTCGGCGCCATCTTTGGTAATCGATGGTCGGCGCAAACGTGGCCGACGTGGTGGCACACCAGCGGTCTCACGGGCAATATAGGGTTCCTCGAGCTATTCCCTATTTTTGTTGCTCTGATGGCATGGCCGGACGAGTTCAAAGACCGCTCTGTGGTATTTTGGTCTGATAATATGACTGTTGTCGAATGCATTAACAATCAGGCAGCACGCTGCAAATGGATCTTGAGATTGTTGAAGGAAGTAGTGCTGCTTTGCATGAGACTGAATGTACAGTTCAGAGCGAAACATGTGCCGGGTGTACTGAATCATGCGGCTGATGCACTCTCTTGTTCACATATGCAGCCGTTCAGGGGTTATCTACCTACAGCGGACCTAGCGGCGGCACCATTCCCCGAAGCACTCTGGCTAATCGGTGCCCCGGATTACAAGACCTCGTGCCAGCAAGCTTAGCCCCCAGGACAAGGAAGGCATGTGAAGGAGCGTTTCGTTCCTATTGTGCATTTTTGGGTCCGACAGGGAATCAGAACTGGGGTCAGGAGGAGTCCTTTCTAGGGTTCTTGATAGCATTGCACAGGGAAGGCCGATCAGCGGCAACGGCCAATAGGCATCGGGCGGTCATTTCTTTCATGGCGCAAGTGCATGGCATAAAAGACCCAACGGGTTCCTTTTTGGTGAAGAAAGCCCTTCGTGGCTGGCAGCGCCTCGAGGGTCGTAAGCAGGACGAGAGGCGCCCGATTGGCTTAGAGAGGTTGGCCCTACTCATGGCAAAACTAGTCACGACATGCTCCTCCCACTTCGAAGCAGTTCTGTTCCGGGCAGCTTTCGCATTAGCGTTCCATGGGGCTATGCGGGTGAGCGAACTGGTCGCAAGGAATAAGAAAGATGTGGAGGGGGGCTTGTGCAGGGATCACATCTTAATTAAGGGTGATTCGATGGTGGTCACGATAGCTAGGTCCAAAACTGACCAGGGAGCTATGGGACACAGTGTTGTTGTGCAGCGCATGCGAGGGTCCCCCACGTGCCCGATAAGGTGCGTCGAAGATTACTTGGCACTGAGGGCGGATACATGGGGGGGGAGTTTGCTGAGGCACATCGATGCCACCCCACTGACGAGGTTTCAGTTCCAGAGGGTGCTAGCACTGACAATCGCGGCAGCGGGCATGGACCCGGGCGATTTTGGGACCCACTCCTTTAGGATAGGGGCTGCTACGGAGGCTACAGCCAGGGGTCAGAGTGCGGAAGAGGTGAAACAGTTGGGACGATGGTCCTCGGATCGTTTTAAAAGGTATGTGCGACTGCACATGTTGTGAAGTTAAGTTACATGCACTCACGCTTCTTGTCTTCTGTTTGATTTACAGTTTCGCGAGCATATCATGCGGGGCGGAATTTGCAGTCGACCCAGCACCAGGGGACCAGCGGTCACGGATCACCTGCTGAGGAGAGAGTGGTGTGGGTCGTGGGCCACTCATACGTGAGGCGGGCTGGGGACGTATTCAAAGCAGGTGACGCGGCTCACGCAGCTGGGGAATACGGGTACAGAGTGGCCTTCCACGGAAGGGGCGGGCTCTGTATTGACCAGTTCGAAAATTTTGTTGAGGGTCTCTTAGGGCGGCAGAGGTCACCTCCATCTGTAATCATAGTACACCTGGGGGGCAATGATTTGGTAACAATCGGTAGGCGAGTATTGCTCGAGCGAGTTTTGTCTGCCGTTAGCTGGTTGGCAAAAAGAATCCCGGGGTGCACGATTGCCTGGTCCCACATGATTCCCAGAAGGGTTTGGTGGGGGGGCCTTTCTGTGTCAGCTCTGAACCATTCGGTGAAGAAGGTTAACAACAAACTTGGTAGATTGTTTCGCTCTCCGCAGTTGCATAGCATTCCGCATGGGTGTATTAGGGGTGATCACATGTATCTCAATGATGGGGTTCACCTGTCCCGGGAGGGGAATGTCTTACTCATAGGAGACTTCATAGCTTGGCTAAGGGGTTTGAGGACGCATGACCTTTAGGAGGAGTTTGTGGGGGGGCCGGATAGCCGGTTAACTATCCGGCCTGTGGCGGTAAGGTCATGATCGGTGAGCAGTAATTTCAAGGTCCCTAGAGGGGGGCGCCACCCACTATGGATGGGAGCGCCCGGGGGGAGGCAGCCATTGGCCCCTCCCATTGGGAGGTGGCACCCACTAAGTATGGGTCGCCTAAGGGGAGACGGCCATAGGCCCCTTCCAGGGGAGGAGGCGGCTATATGCCCCTCCTACGAATTTCCCGGGGCCCGGATATCCGCGACGGCGGATGTGAAAGAGAGTGTGGGGTGGGGTGGTGGGAGTCCACGCTGTCCTTCCTACAGATACCTCACACGGGTGCTCAGACGACCTTTAAGATGGCGTCGAGCTGAAATGGGGGCCCCCAACAAGACAAGGGAAATTGGAGTTGGCACAGAGGGTACAGTCCTCTGCGCGGCCGCCACTCACACCGTGAGGGCGAGAGTTGTGGTAGTAGGGATCTGACACCGGTTGTGACCTTGCCGTTGGCCCTTAATGCTAGGATGTACAATTTTAATTTGGAATGTATGCATTTGCAGGATGTTAGACTCGGCTAGGAAACCTTTGTATTAGAGATTTGTTAAGGTTAGCCAATGAACATGTCTTCATCGAAATGTAATAAATGAAAATTGTACATGATATGAAACTTTTTATTTAATGTTTTAATTTTGTTTCATATTTTAATAAATACGGCCGGTAGGGTGACTCCCTCCCGCCTTCCAAAAGTTCAGAACTGAGTCTGTCTTCCCATCCTTGGGGATTGTGTTGGGAGGGGGTGACAGGCATCCCGGCCATATGGAAAGGGGCGACCACTCGGTCCCCCCGAACGAATGGTTGGGTGCCCCGATCCTCCCGGGAAACCATTTTGGGCGGGGGGGGCGTGTCTCGGCTGGTATGCCCGAAGCGGCGTAGCCGGGGCGCGCCCTTTCCCGCCCAAGAGGGGTTGTCCTAGACACCTACACCGATGGCCACGCCCAGTAGGCGTACCGGCGGAGGGTACACACCCTCCCGAAGAAGAATAAAGAGAGCGGGAATCCGAAGAAGCATCCTCTTGTTCCTGTGCTTGGAAGCTGCACCCACTCGTTGCACGTGAGCCCTCGACGGGACAAGGAGCAATTTTGACCCACCCCCCAGCCCCTTATGGCAATGTTGATTTTTGCAATAAAGTTTTGGCTCTGATAACATCTTCTTTCCCTCCGTATAGAAGAAAAGGAATGTCTAGTTTAAGGATGTAATTCTGTTGGAAGGTACTGTTTTCCTTAGGAGTAAACAATTGAGACAAGTAGACAGGATGATATTTTCTCCCTTAGTAGGTAAACAAATGTCGTATTTATTTTTTGGTCGGGCGGTAAGGTCATGATCGGTGAGCAGTAATTTCAAGGTCCCTAGAGGGGGGCGCCACCCACTATGGATGGGAGCGCCCGGGGGGAGGCGGCCATTGGCCCCTCCCATTGGGAGGCAGCACCCACTAAGTATGGGTCGCCTAAGGGGAGACGGCCATAGGCTCCTTCCAGGGGAGCAGGCGGCTATATGCCCCTCCTACGAATTTCCCGGGGCCCGGATATCCACGACGGCGGATGTGAAAGAGAGTGTGGGGTGGGGGGGGGAGTCCACGCTGTCCTTCCTACAGATACCTCACACGGGTGCTCGGACGACCTTTAAGATGGCGTCGAGCTGAAATGGGGGCCCCCAACAAGACATGGGAAATTGGAGTTGGCACAGAGGGTACAGTCCTCTGCGCGGCCGCCACTCACACCGTGAGGGCGAGAGTTGTGGTAGTAGGGATCTGACACCGGTTGTGACCTTGCCGTTGGCCCTTAATGCTAGGATGTACAATTTTAATTTAGAATGTATGCATTTGCAGGATGTTAGACTCGGCTAGGAAACCTTTGTATTAGAGATTTGTTAAGGTTAGCCAATGAACATGTCTTCATCGAAATGTAATAAATGAAAATTGTACATGATATGAAACTTTTTATTTAATGTTTTAATTTTGTTTCATATTTTAATAAATACGGCCGGGAGGGTGACTCCCTCCCGCCTTCCAAAAGTTCAGAACTGAGTCCGTCTTCCCATCCTTGGGGATTGTGTTGGGAGGGGGTGACAGGCATCCCGGCCATATGTCTATTGGTAAATCATCGAAAATTGGATTGCGAATTTCCGGAAAGAAAAGAGTTTTTCTATTTAGCTCTTTTGCAACTTTTCAAGCCTTGGCGTACAGAAGAGGAACTGCTTGGAGATTTCCTCTGTTACGAAGACTCATTCAATGCAGCCAAGGAGTCCATAGAATGTCCTGTTTTTCCAAAATATCTAGAAATTTTGAATGCAGAAATCGAGCAGGAAGCAACAATTGCAGCCGAGATTGCTAGAGAAAGTTCTCAGGACAGTCAGAGTTCTGTTTCATTGAGTCAGGATCCACTAGGAGGACCAGTTATCAAAAATGAAGCTGCCACTGCCATGATTGAAGTGGAAAGAGCCATGGCACATGCTCAGGAGGATGCAGTTAACTTAGAAGATTTGGAAAGACAACTCAACGTTGAGCAGAGGAAAATATATGACGAAGTTACCAGCCAAATTGATCATGGATTAAGTCATGAGAAGAAAGAGTGCTCATGTACGTTGTTGAAGCCTGTCCGACTGTACGTGAGTGGAGAAGCAGGAACTGGAAAAAGTTTCCTCATTAAAGCAAATTCATGTTATCTGCAGAAAAGGACTGAGTCATCACTGTCTTGTGTTGTCACCGCTCTAACTGGACTGGCAGCACATAATATTAAAGGTATTACTTTGGAGCATGATAACAAATTACAATACAACAAGTTATCGGGAGATGCTTGTTGTGAAGTATCTAGAGTCCTGAAGAAGATGAAACTTCTTATCATTGACGAAGTAAGCATGGTTTCCAATGTCATGCTTGCCTTTGTGTATTTGAGAATGCAGGAAGTTCTTAAAACAGAGTATGATGTATTATTTGGTGGCAAACACATCATTGTTTTTGGTGATCTTCTGCAGCTGACACCAGTGAAAGGACAACCAGTGTTTAAACTGCTTACGCATGAAGATACCAGGAAGTGCCTAGGGAGCATTGGCAACGTTAACATATGGTTAAACTTCAATTATGCTGAGCTGCGTGAAAATATGCGTCAACCAAGGATGAAGATTACAAGAATATTCTACAAGATGTTAGAATCGGGAAAGTGACTGAGCATGGGAAAGAAGCTTTACATGCACGATTACTGTCAAATTTGTATCCAGAAGAAGACGTTCTGCCAGAGAATATTTTTCATAAAATTACTGAGAAGTAATCGGGAATATGTTTGATGCCAACTCTTGCAGAATGTTCCATCTTCAACAACAAAATTTTGAATTTAGAAAACCAAGAGATTGTGAAACTGGAAGCTGTTGACAGAATAGAGCATATGGGAGCAACAATTATTTTGTCTGAGAATTTGAAATCTAAATTGGATTAATTAGAGAAGACTATATCTAAAACTGCTGGTTTTGAAAAGACTCTGAATCTGTGCTTCAATTGCCGTATCATTTTGAGAAGGAATTTACATGTTGAAAGAGGTCTGGTAAATGGATCAATGGGTAATGTTGTTGATTTTGAGAAATACAGAAATAGAGATGGAATTGAATTTTTAAAAATTAAATTTGATGGCATTGAGGAAGTACATCTAATTGGTCGTTGCACAGCTAGGTTTTTGCTTGTACAAGACTTATATGTTCGCCGTAAGCAATTTCCTGTTTGCTTGGCATATGCGATGACAATCCATAAATCACAAGGTTTAAGTGTAGACAGTGCTTTGGTGAATATTGGCAGTTCTGTGTTCAAAGAGGGTATGGCTTATGTAGCATTGTCACGAGTCAGAACGTTATCGGGTTTGTACTTGATTGAGTGTGATGTCACAAACATTTGTGCGGATCTAGATTGTGTTAAGGAATACAATAGGTTAAGAAGAGAGTATGCGCCACATTTGCCTCAATATCCTTTGTTTGAGAAACGTGTGGTAGGCCGGAAACGAAGAAATATCACTAATAGTAGGGAGGTTGTAGCAAAAAGACCAAAAGTCGATGAACCCAAAATTGTAAGCAGAAAGAAAATGAATTCTGTTGAAGATGTTGTTGGTTTTCAATTTGAAAATAGTTCTGGTGTCAACTGCTATGCTAATGTAGTGGTTAATGTTGTCTTTTCTCTAGAAACTTTGAAAGAAGAAATTGTGATCAATTCGGATCAAAGTTTTTGCTGTTTGCTGAATTCTGTGTTAGAGAAATGTAGCACTGATAGAACAAGAGTAGAAAGTGTGTCCGAAATTCGAAATCTGTTAGACAAATGTTCAGGTCAAACACAATTCTCTCAAAATATTCAGCAAGATTGTCAGGAGTTTTTAATGTATATGCTTAGTGTATTGCAAGATGAAGGTGTAGATGTAGATCATCTGTTTGGCCTTTCTTATCAATGGCAGCATGACTGCGAGAATTGTACGTTATCAAGTACTACTAGTGTAGACTCAGAAAGATTTATATATTTAACTTTGCCAGACAGTAAATCAGTATCCTTTAATAAGCTAGTAAAAGCAGCCGATCATAGCATGGAGTGTAGCCAATGTAAGTCTGCAATGCTGTCCACATTATTTATACGAAGATATATCCAGAATGTCATTTTAATGTTCCAACGATGTAGGCCTGTTGGAACAAAATTGACAACTTTAATTAAAAATTTTGTGGCTTCTCAGTTGCCAATATCAGGAAGGACTTTTCTAACTGCAGCAATTATATATCATGAGGGTCCTTCAACAACATCAGGACATTACACAACTTATTTGAAGTCTGGAAACGGCTGGTCATTCTGCAATGATTCTGTTTTAACTTTCAAAAAAAGATTGCCTTTTCACCTTAAAAATTCTTCCCTGGTGTTCTTACAACCAAAATTTTAGGGAAGGAATCTCGGGATTTGTTCTGAGGAATTTCAAGAGGTTCTAATGGCTCCTACACTATATAGCCTTGTGGATAAGTGTAGCACAGAGCGAAAATTGTTTGTTTTAATAAGCTAATTCAAGCAGCAGATCAAAACAAGGAGTAGAGGTAATGTAAATCTGCAATGCTGTCCACATTATTTATATAAACTTATGGGTGAAATGTCTGTTTTATGATGAATACCTTCAACTCACTGTTTTTAGTGAAATTTGATATATTCTGAGAACAGCAAAAATAAACCATTTAATATGTATAATTCATTCTGTACTTTGAATTGTGATTTTTAATATGTACTCATCTTGTCTCATGCTCACTCATCTTTTACTACCTTCTATCAGTTTTTAAATTTTTGTTCTTTCATTCACAGATTGAAAGTATGAAAATAACAAGTGACTAAGTTAACGACAATTATAAGGTAAGTGTTTAGTACTCATTCCGTTACATCTCTATCACATTTAACTTTTATTAGTTCCACTGCTTCATTTCTTTAACCCTCAGTTTCCTGCCTTTGCTACTTCCCTCATTCCTTTTCTATTACTTACTTATTCTACTCCTTCCACTCCTTTTCTCAGTCCCTCTGTTCTCACAGTTCCTCACTCCTTTTCACTCAGTCTGTTTCTCTAACACAAACTGTCACTGTCTCTTCACTCTTTTACAAGTTGTTCTTTATGCTTTCTCTCTGTAGTTCATGCACAGTATCTTATGTTCATTTATTTGCTGTTTCAATTATTATTATTCTTTTTCTATCACTTCTTCTTTTCTTCTTTCTGTTTTTTCTCTCTGTCATTCCACATGTTTTTATTTTATTCACTATGATACACCTTGTTTTAATCATATTTACTAACACTCTCTTTTTTTTAACACCTTCCCTCAGGGTTGTTGTTTTAGTCCGGTTCTATCCCTACTTCTTATTCCACATCCTTTACTCTGTTTCTTTTTAATTTGAAGATTCATTCACATTCTCAAAGTGACTCTTGTTTATTATTCTTCTACACTCTTTTTTTCTTTCACTTCCTTTTCTATTTTCTTTTTCTCACTTTTTCCCGCTTACAACTTTTTTTTGTATAATTATCTATTATACAGTATCTCTGTGTTACTCCCTCTAGCTGTCTTTCTTTTAACATTATTCTCTCTGTCTCCTTCCCTTATATACACTATTTTTTTTTTCATTTTTTTTTTTGGTTCGCTTCCGGTTCGCGTACCGGGGCGTGAACCAGGAAGCGAATCAAAAAAAAAGAGAATGCAAGAGTGCTAAATATTTTAGCAATTTTTTATAAATGGGAGGTAGTTCTGAAAAGAACTTTTTTTTAATTGTTTTTGTTGTTTTATATTTTTTGTATTATTTTTCTGAACATTTTTTATTTTTTTTGTATTTTTTGAACAATTTTAATTTTTTTTTGTTTTTTTCAGGGGGAAGAAAGAAAAACAGGCATTAGAAACGGCTCAACAGGAGCAAAAAAAAAATCACTTTCTGGGGCATTTTGAGCACTTGTGATTTTCAAATGCTCTGTTCATTAAGTTTACGCTCATCTCGCCGTAACAAAGCAAACCCCCACAATAAATACAGACCAGCTTGATGTGTTGAAAATTAGTTTGGATAGTGGGGACCGTCTCCCTTGCCTCTGGTCCCGAAAGACTTTCATGCGTTGAGGTGGTGGCCACAGGAGTTGGTGGATTTTCACGTAGGTTACGCACCTCCGCCACACTGTAATTTATTGGATGCCACCTTTGCATGTGGCGATGCATAGTTTCATTCCCAAAGCTATACTTTTTATCTGTGCCTCGGGACAGAACATCTTTACATATCAGGCATATCAGGCATGTAACATGACGGGGGCATTCACCTTTTTTTGGCCTTGAGGAAATGTAAAAAACTGCCAAATGAAATTGTCCTTGCGGTGTGATTTCCGGGGCTCTTCAGGCAAAAATACTAGGTTATGTACATCCTGTTCTTCTTCTTCCTCCTCTTCTTCAGGGTTGGGAATGAACTGGGGAGAAGGTCCATCCTTCCTAGGAGGTGGTGGTGGTGGTGGGGTTCCACCAGCTGCAGCTACAATTAAAGCCATCTTCCAATAATCAAAATAGGTCTTCCTCTCACAAAGTTGAAAGTCAGAGTGAGAAAAATAGGAGGGGGCTTTCATCATTTGGGAAAAAAAAAATTTCTAAACCAATGAAAAGTGTTATTTTTAGGTCACATGACCTAGCCTTACATCATTCAGAAACCAAAAGTGAAATCAACCAATAAAAAGTCGCGGAATCAAATTGAGCTAACGGGAAGCTACCTGGTGCGCGGACCGGTAGCGAAACAACACATATAAAATATATTTTTCCATTAAAATAAGAATACATTTTACAGCTTTTGATATTTCATATTAAAAAACCATTGAAATTCACTGAAAAAACCATAGGTTATAGACCATATATAGTTAGGAATTAGCATTTACAAAACCTTAAAAATTCACTGAAAAACCATAGGTTATAGACCATATATAGTTAGGGATTAGCATTTATACACACCTTACTTATTCAAACATATTCTAACACATATTTACTCTCTTATACAATCACTGATACAAGTTTTCAATGATCCTTGCAGCCACTCACACATTCACTGGCTCTTATACACAGTAATTTATATATGTCAACTCTCACATGTACTGTGTTTTACATATGTACTTACTTTGACATGTAGAACTGAGATATCCATTCACTCACCAATACACTCATGCACACAGTCAACCACCCATACAGCTGTTTCCACATGCAGTTTTGAACCCATACATCTAGTAAATCAACTGTTCACACATCTATGCACAGAGTCACACACCTCCCAGCCACCCACACACACATTCACTCTCCCATGCAAATACTTGGGCAACCAATCAATAACCCATATAGTTAATCATATAGCTACTGATCAACACATGCAGCAGTTTACAGAACAGCAGATATAATGATGCACAAATTAAGACAGTTTAGTCACTAACCCATGCTCTCAGTGAAACACATTTAATCACTCTCTCATACAGTCAGTCATGCACCTACTAAATCCTTCATCCAGACACTTATACATTCACTCATTTTTCAATATGTAAGAGATATTTTAACTTTACAGAAACATACAGTCACTTGATGATGTCATCAGTGATGTCATCAGTGATGTCACTGACCATGTCATGAATGATGTAATATGTGACATCATCAGCAGTGGATTGCGGGTGCGCGATATATAGTTAGTGCAACTAACTATATATGCGAATTTCAATGGTTTTGTGTGAGTAAAATAAGGTTTTGTAAATGCTAATCCCTAACTATATATGGTCTATAACCTATGGTTTTTTCAGTGAATATATATGTATATATATATATATATATATATATATATATATATATATATATATATATATACATATATATATATATATATATATATATATATATATATATATATATATATATATATATATACATATTATAAACAAAACATATACAATATTTTTCCGTAGGATAGCGAGAGGGTTACATTTACTATTCACACTCCAGAGAGTGCAACAGTAGGAAAAGCGTTGGATAGAGTAGGGATAAAAATTACTATTCCCACTCCAGAGAGCGCAATAGTAGGGAAAGCGTTGGATAGCGTAGGGATAAAAACTTACTATTCCCACTCCAGTGAGTGCAACAGTAAGGAAAGCGTTGGATAGCGTATGAGTAAAAATTACTATTCCAACTCCAGAGAGTGCAACAGTAGGGAAAGCGCTGGATAGCGTAGGGGTAAACATTTACTATTCCCACTCCAGAGAGCGCAACAGTAGGGAAAGCATTGGATAGCGTAGGGGTAAAAATAACTATTCCCACTCCAGAGAGTGCAATAGTAGTGAAAGCGTTGGATAGTGAGAGGGTAAAAATTACTATTACCACTCCAGAGAGAGCAACAGTAGGGAAAGCGCTGGATAGCGTAGGGGTAAAAATTACTATTCCCACTCCAGAGAGCGCAACAGTAGGGAAAGCATTGGATAGCGTAGGGGTAAAAATAACTATTCCCACTCCAGAGAGTGCAACAGTAGGGAAAGCGTTGGATAGCGTAGGAGTAAAAATTACTATTCCCACTCCAGTGAGTGTAACAGTAGGGAAAGCGTTGGATAGCGTAGGGGTAAAAATTACTATTCCCACTCCAGTGAGTGCAACAGTAGGGAAAGCGTTGGATAGCGTCGGGGGAAATATTACTATTCCTACTCCAGAGAGTGCAACAGTAGGGAAAGCGTTGGATAGTGTAGGGGTAAAAATTAATATTATTCCAACTCCAGAGAGTGCAACAATAGGGAAAGGGTTGGATAGCGCAGGGGTAAAAATTACTATTCCCACCCCAGTGAGTGCAACAGTTGGGAAAGCGTTGGATAGCGTTGGGGTAAAAATTACTATTCCAACTCCAGGGAGTGCATCAGTAGGGAAAGCGTTGGATAGCGTAGGGGTAAAAATTACTATTCCCACTCCAGTGAGTGCAATAGTAGGGAAAGTAAATACTTCATATATAAATATAAATAACATACATATTAATACCAATTACAAAATAATGAAAATATTTTACAAGTTTATTAGACATATTAATTAATCAATTAAAATGACAAATAAAAATTAAATCATAATAAAAATTACCTACTAATACTAATTATTTACCAATTAACAATACATTAATTTACACTATAAAAATAAATAAAAATTAGACACAAATCTTTTAAAAAAATGTAATTACTTACAATTAAATTACTTCCCAAGCTATTCCCCTATAAACACACAACCCACTACAGAAAATAATGAAATAAAAGTAACATATTTATCAATTAATCAATTACAACAAATTACCAATTATATTTTAATTAATTACCAAATAATAATTAATTAACAATTAATTCTAAATAAATACAAATAAATAAATTAACATATTTAAATAATTATACTTAAATTACTTCCCACCCTATTCCCCTATAAACCTACAACCCGCTACAGAAAATAAATTACTAAAATTAACATATTTATTAATTCATCAATTAAAATTAATTACCAAATATATTTTAATTAATTACCAATTAATAATTAATTAACAATTAATTCTAAATAAATAAAATAACATATTTAATCAATTATAATTAAATTACTTCCCACCCTATTCCCCTATAAACCCACAACCCGCTACAGAATTATATTACACAAAAATTAAAAATTAATATTATCTTACCTTAAATTCGATATTTTTGTTGTCTATATTATGTCTAGTCGATATTATGTCCATTCTATATTTTTGATTCGATATTATGTCCATTCTATTCGATATTAAAATTTTCTAGTCGATATTTTGGTAGTCTATATTATGTCTAGTCGATATTTTTCTATTCTTTTTTTTACTCGATATTATGTCTAGTCGATAATTAAAACTCGATTTTTTGTCTCTATACCATACCGTCCTACCTGTTGGCCTTCTACCCTATCCTCCATTATTTTTTGTGGGAAGCTTGCTAATTTCTCAATGTATTCTTCAGACAGTTTTGTCGTCAGGCGCTTGGGATATTCCACATCTTGGGGTATCACTCTCTCAAGTCCCCCTTAAGAATTCACAATACAACGCCTTATGGTCCCTGCGTTTAACTACCCAGAATTTTTTTACCATTGCGTAATACCAGGCCTGTATAAAAATATAATCTATAGGGCACTGTTGATTGCCTGCTCTAAAAGTCTGTGTAGCCGGGCGGTCTGGGTCCAACCTGCCATTTAAACATATTAATCCCATAGAGCCCAGAAACTTCCCTAATTCATCCTGTTTGCTGGAGAGACATATGGGGAATTTTGCTAACCCTATATTATAAGAGCTCAAAATCTCCTCAAACCAGTGATCTATTTTTCCATAGTTTCGTTTGTGATTAAAATCTCCCATTATTACCATTGTGTCTTTTCCGTACACTTCATTTAAATTTATTATATCCTTTTAAAAAAAAAACATTTCTGTATCATATTCTTTTTGAGAACCCCATTGAATATATACATTTATGAGAATCGGGTAATCATCCTTCACCTTACTACCTGAATCGGATACCTTACAGACCAACAACCATTTACATAATGTGCTAATTGCCTTTGCCTCTTTCACCAGCCTGGTTGAGATGAGAGTCATGATCCCGCCTGACGGGCGTCCAAACTTTTTCAATTTCCTAACTGGCTTATGGATCTCAACAAACCCTTCAACTGCTGGGCTGTTGCCGCATAGCCACGTTTCCTGTAAGCAAATAATGTCAACATACTTTGCAACATGCTTTAAACTATCCACCTTTGTCTGACCTCCCAACCCATTAATATGCCTTGACAATATTCCCAGGCTATGCGGCAACTCAGTGTCCCAATCGATTTCGCTAAGGCACCCTGACTCATTCAAACCCCATGAAGAAGTGCTTATGGTACTGTTATCCGAGCCCCAATTGCCCAGCTTTTATGAGGCTCCAGGTTCTCCACTGCTATAGTAATATTTGCCATCTCCCCGCGTCCACCTTCTACCAACTTCACCTGCCTTTCCCCAGTCCTGCATGGAATCTCAGGAAACCACCTTCTTGCTTTTTCCCCTCTTCAGTTTCGTCTTCAGAAATTTTCCTTATATCCTCTTTCAATATCTCTTTCTCTTCTTTCTGAATAGCTGCCTTGGCCAGGCCTGAGTATACTTGGACCTTTGTGTATTCTGTTCCTTCATTGTTAATACAAAACCCAACCCTTTTCAAATCCTTTTTTCCAATTTCTTTTAAGACTGAACATTTAGCAAAAGCAAATAGAAGTTGGGAGCGATTTAAAGGAACAATCTTCCTTTGTCGTTTCCTCCCCATCTCATCGTCAGTTGCTTTAAAATATATCCACATGCTGTTATGATTGCTCTTTTCCAAGTGCATTTTTGTAGCCCAATCCCCTCTTCTCTGCCCTTCCTTCTTACTCGGTAGAGTATTCATTCTACTTTCACCAGCTGCAGATCTTCTAGTGGGTTCTTTCCCTCCTAACTTGTTTCTGTTAAATTTTAACCCCTTATCCGCCCTACTAAATTTGCAGCTACAATTTTGCGGCATCCTTCTCCCTTGTACTTCTGTATCTACCCTATCAACCCTTTTATTATTCTGCAGCATTCCGCTTTCATTTTGTACTCTGGGCTGCAATACCTTTCCCTTCCCTTTATTTGGGGTCTTCTTTCTTCCATGCATTTGAGGTGGTCTTTTATAAGCATAACTAAGGTTCCGTCGTTTTGGCCAAGACTGTGAACAACCTTTACAACGAAACTTTTACAACACACTACCATTACAACGCAGTCATTACAACGCAAACCATTACAACGCATTGCGCTGGGGGGCGCTCTAGGATAGGGAATAAGTTTAATTTAGTATCCAACACCTTCCCTAGTGTCCACGGGGACTGGAGTTGGAATAGTAAATTAAACTTTTCACTATCCGGCACCCCAAAGCGCTATGCGTTGTAAAGGTTTGCGATGTAAAAACCGCGTTGTAAAGGCATGCGTGGTAAAAGTATGCATTGTAACGTCATACATCCGGCCAAGACACATCCCCTCGCCTCCTTACCAACATCTGCCATCTGGATATGTACACATCGTGCTGAACACTACCCTCCCCGGTAGCCCTTGTCACCCCTGTATTCCCTTCACTACAACCTTCTGTTATGGGGTCTTGTACTGGTCTAACCATTGTTGGCATCTGCCCCCTTATCCCCTGCAGTTCTTCTACCATTGTTTTAAATTGTATTTCATGGTTATTTAACAGGGTGCTATTCAACACAGATACTTCTAACAGCCCTTGGAACATTTTCTGCAGCCTCAACATAATGTCCAACATTGAAGCAGAGGACGTTGTCATGATATCCAAGCCCAGCGTATCATTCCGTAGCATTTCATTTTCATAGTCCATGGGTTTGGGGCTTTGATTGCCTACGTGCTCCGTACTTTTTTCCAATGTATATCTTATAGCAGAGTTTGATAAATCAATGCGAGTCCCCGCTTCTTTAAACCCACTCCCTGCCAAATCCTCATCCTCAACCTCCAACAAAAGAAGATCCGAGGTAAGGACGAGAGTCTGGGATCCCGCGGAGGGTCCATATGGCTTATGTCACTCTGTATGATGGAGGAGTCAGCAATCTCCATAACCTCTTCTGCACTAGGTATCTCATTTTACTTTCTTGGGCTTGAACTTGACCTCTTCCCGGTGTAAGTGTCCTCTTAAAGTGCTTCCCCACGAAGTCTTTTATTGACTTGGACACTAAACCACCTTCCTTCCCACAACCTTCAGTTTTATTGACTACGGTGGGTTTCTTTATAATTTTCCTCACAGACCCTTTGTTCATTTTCACAGGTGTTTGTGTTTTCGTGGGCGCCCCTTCAAGCCCTTCATCAACTGCCCCACTTCCAACTCATCGCAGTCTTTCGATGCATCTTTGCATAGTTTCCTTGATTTTGCCTTTCATGGCGCCATTCCGAAGGTCTACCATGTATGAGCTGTTCTGTTTAAAAATGACGTCTGCTTCGTAGCACAGTATCAACACCAAACATATTATTCTATCTCCTTGCACCCTACCATTCACTGCCCATACTTAGTATAGCCTTTAACGCGGGCTTGCTTCTTGCTCTTCCTGGGCTTTCTATACACCAGCCATGGTCTAAAATATCATTACAAACCCTTTAAAATTGTACTAGTTTAGTAATTTATCAGCCACTTACCTCCCCTGTGTGCTGACTGACTGATCGTGGTTCTAGATTCTTCTTGACACCAGAATTGCCGCCAGCTGAAGTTTCTATATGCAGGAGATGATTTTGTCTGATGAAAAACGTCTTTAACTCATGAACCACACTGGCCCTCCTGCACACTGCTACTGTTCCTGTTCTCCAGGGCCCTAATCGCCCCCCTCCGAGTCCGCCCAGCTGCACATACCCACAGGAAGAACCAGGGGGTGGGGGGCTCACAGCTGGGTGGGCACGCTCACGTTATCGCTAGCGGGTGGCTCTTCTCTCACCTCCCAGCGCCGAGCATACCAGCCGTCTTTTCACAACCCCCAAGTCAGTACCTATGATTTCACACAAAAGTCCACATTTTCCAAGGTTTTCCAAGGTGTAGGTAGTCGCGGAGCTCTCGATCTCAGACCTTCCGCCTAATCGTGTACTTGCTTGCGTCCACGTCCACGTCGTTACGTTGCCACATCACTTCGTCAGTCAATCACAGCCACAGGAGCAGGCCAAATGTAAATGGAAAAAAATGAAAACAATCATATACCAGGCCAGCTTCTCACACGCACTAATCACCAAGTAGGTTATCCAGGCCCTTGGGGAGGTGTGTAAGTTTGTGATCACCCGGGTGTGTATGCAAAGAGCCAGGTCTTCAGCTTTTTGCAGCACTCAAGAGGTGAGGAGGAAGCGCTGATGTGTTGAGGGAGGTCGTTCCATGTCTATGGTGCAATGTCGGAGAATGAGCGTACTCCAGTTTTGCTTTTGCAGGGAATGTGTCAGTGTGGCAGAACACAGGTGTCTGGTTGGTTGGTGAAAGTGCATGTAGCTGTTTAGTTATTTTGGTTCTGCGTTGGTATGGGCTTTGAATGAGTGAATGAGAAGTTTGAATTGACTGAGCTTGGGAACAAGGAGCCAGCAAAGCTTCCTGAAGTGTAGTGTGAGGTGGTGTGGTGTGGGAAGTTGAGTATGAGTCATATAGTGGTGTTCTGCATGGTTTGGAGCCTGTGTAGGAGTTGTTTGGAGATTCTGGCATTGAGAGTCTTGCTGTAGTCCAGCCTGCTGGTGATGAGTGCCTGCTTGACTGTCCGGCTCGTGTTCAAAGGCAACCATTTCAAGATGATCTTTTGAAACATGTATAGGATGTGGATGCAGGAGGTGCACAATTTGTTGACTTGAGCCGTCATGTTGAGCTTGTCATCTAGGATAATCACTAGATTTCTTGCGTGGTCTGTGGGTGTGAGTCATAGCTCCGAAGGACACCAGGTGGAGTCTTATGTTGAGGTTTTGTTGACGAACACTGGTATTTCCGTTTTGTTGGAGCTGATCTGCAGGCAGTTGGTTCACATCCATTCTGCTACCATGGTCATGCAGTTGGTGAAGTTGGTTCTGGCAGTGGTTGTTTTGTCCGTCAGGGAGAGGATGATTTGTGTGTCATTGGCATAGGAGATAACAGTGATTTCTTGAGATTGGATTGTGTTGGCGAGAGGTGTCATGTATAGGTTGAAAAGATTGGGGCTGATGGACTATCCCTGTGGGACTCCGCATATCAGTTTCTTGGTCTCTGATGTGAAGGGTGGCAGCCTGACCCTTTGAGTTCTTCATGTGTGAAATGAACAGATCTGTTTGAGAGTGAATCATTGTATGCCAATCTCATGGAGTCTTCTGATGAGGGTGTGATGGGAGACAGTGTCAAAGGTCCCAGAGAGGTCGATCAGGATGAGTTCTGCTGTTTCTCCCTGCTCCGGGAGGATATGAATGTCATCAGTGGTCACGATGAGTGTTGTTTCGGTACACTGGTTCTTTCTGAATCCTGATTAGGTGTTGTCTACAAGATGGTGAGGTCTAAGGTGGGTTGGGATTTGCTTGTTATTGGCGTTCTCAATCACTTTGGCTGGTTAGGGAAGCAGGGAGATGTGGCATAACATGGGTGATGTTACCGTTCATGCCATTCTGTAGGTACACAGATTTGCTATGCTTGTGATCTATGTGCGTGCATGCGTCACTGCACATAGAATAACACAGGCACTTTTTATGATTTTCTCCAATCAGAGATGATAAACACTGTAATGGCCTGTTTGTATATTGGAGGTTTTCTTTACTGAGTATATTGTATTCCTTCTGTCTATATATTTTAAGCATCTGTCCTTATCATATTATATTTCCCTTTTATGACTTTTCCTTTACTCCCTATTCCTTCTCCACTCTGTACGTTCTGTATCGGAATGTTGAAGCATAGAACGACTGTTGGTCACTTACTGCAGCTTGAGATTATGTAAAGCTGTATATTAAACAAACTTTTAATTTTTTCTCATTGTGCTCCATTCTTTACATCACTGGTGATGATTTCCTATGAAACGGAATCGCTGGGCAGGGGACAGCAGCACAACCTCACCCCTGTTCGTGTTCCAATCCTGTGAGGGCGCTGTTTGAACTGTCGAGCACAGTGTACAGAAATCTGAGGCGAAGTGGTCCTGTTTTCAGATTTTATGGAACTGTACTTCACTGACATCCGTACCGGAGTCACGTCTCTCTGTGGTCAAGCATGTACATCTGTTATATATGTGTGTGGGCATTTATGGAACTACTTTGCGCTTTGAGGCAGTGCCGCTCCGCCAGATCGTCCCTTGGTAGTGAGTAGGGTGACCAACCGTCTGTAAATTTGATTGATCGTCCGTTATTTTTGTATGATGTCTGTATGCGTAAGTAATTTGGGGTTCCAAAATTATGGACGCCTTACAGATATCATACTAAAATCAAATTGGGGAATTTCAGGAAGGTATGCTGTTCCCCTGCGAGAGGCCCCATGAGTTTAAAAGTTTCCACTCAGGCCTCTCGCACTTATCTTTGAATCTGTAGACTGAGGCTGCCTGCAGCAGACCCTCCCGGACCTCGCCCAGGCTGTGGACTAGCCCATTGTCATTCTGAGACTTTTTCGGATTCGGGGTGTGTTTTTTTGCATTTTTTAACTCCGTGACGTCACCCGTCACTCAACTGCAAAAAACACGCCCCTGAATGCGAAAATGCTGGCGCTTCTCTGACGCCATTTCTGCCCGACCGCCACCGAAAGAAGTCGAGAAGCTGCAAAGTCCTCCGGTGAGTGCTTGCTGTCCTGCCCCCTCGTTGCTCGTGTTTGCTGTTCCTGCCCCCCTCGTTGCTCGTGCTTGCTGTTCCTGCACCCTCGTTGCTCGTGCTTGCTGTTCCTGCCCCACTCGTTGCACGTGCTTGCTGCTCCTGCCCCCCTCGTTGCTTGTGCTTGCTGTCCTGCCCCCCCCCTCGTTGCTTGCGCTTGCTCCCCTGGCCCCTTGTTGCTTGCGCTTGCTGTGCTGCCCCCTCGTTGCTCACTCCCATTGCCCCTCATTGGTTGTGCTTTCTATCCTACCCCCCCTCGTTGCTTGTGCTTCCTCCCCTGGCCCCTCGTTGCTTGTGCTTGCTGTCCTGTACCCCCTTGTTGCTTGTGCTTGCTCCCCTGGCCCCTCGTTTCTTGTGCTTGCCGTCCTGCTCCCCTGGCCCTTCGTTGCTTGTGCTTGCTGTCCTGCCCCCCCCCCCTTGTTGCTTGTGCTTGCTCTCCTACCCCCCTCGTTGCTCGTGCTTGCTGTTCTGCCCCCCCTCGTTGCTCGTGCTTGCTCCCCTGGCCCCTCGTTGCTTGTGCTTGTTGTCCTGCCCCCTCGTCGATCGTGCTTGCTCCCCTGGCCCCTTGTTGGTTGTGCTTGCTGTCCTGCCCCCCTCGTTGCCTGTGCTTGCTCTACTGGCCCCTCGTTGCTCGTGCTTGATGTCCTGCCTCGGTGCTGTGTATGTGTGGTGCTGTGCGTGTGTGGTGCTGTATGTGTGTGGGGGGGCTCTGTATGTATGTTCTTATATAGCGCTCGACTTACCCTAGGGCATATCTCGGCGCTTGCCTTGGGAACCCATCCTGGCTTTTCCCTGTGAGATAACCCATACTGGGCATCCCCAAGGTCAAAGCCAGGCATCCCGCCGCGGGGGGCTGTTGTGGAGATTAAGCAAGCTAATGCCCAGAGATGCAGAGTGTGAACCCGTGATTAGAGTGGGCACCAAAGCGAGAATTATCAAGTCCGTGGGCAATTGGGCTCAAGACCCTGCCGCGTCGGGAATTGAACCCTGGTCCCGGGTCTGACCTCTGCTTCAGTGTATGCCTCCTCTAACCAGTGAGCCACACTTCTATGTGTGTGTGTGTGGGGGGGGCTCTGTGTGTGTGTGCGGTTCTGTGTGTGGCTCTGTGTGTGTGTGGCTCTGTGTGGGTAGCTTTTTTTGTAGGTGGCTCTGTTTGTGGGTGGCTCTGTGTGTGAGGGTGTCTCTGTGTGTGTGTTGGTGGCTCTATGTGAATGACTGTGTGGGTGGCTCCGTGTGGGTGGCTCTGTATGTGTGTGTGGGTGGCTTTGTGTGGGTGGCTCTGTGTGGATGCAAATGCAATAGGTCTCTCATTTTCGAGCGATTAAGCTATTGACATTGTAAATGACAATGCCATTTATTTATGTTTTAAATGGGAAAAAGCCTGAACAACGATTTTTTAACAACGAGTGGCCTCAACAACGACTCATAAACAACGACCTGCAACTGAACCGCGACCACCGCAACAACTACTTAATTAAACAACGATTGGCCTTAACAACGACTTTAAACATGAAAAAAATTTAATACATTTAAAGATCATTGTGAGGCCAGTAGATGGCACCGTAGGATTGTATTCAAATGAAGTTTTCATGTTGACGTGTTTATTTTTTTAATCTATTTAAATTGTGCATTTGGATAAAATGTTCTATTTAATATGCCGCCAATTAAGTTAGCATTCTAGCTATGCCCACTTTCACATCCCAGCTTCACAGTGTCTTTCTGTGTGATCTCTGGCATTTTGCACTTTTTTAATCAGATTCTAATACTCAGTGCAAAAAAATAAAGTAGGTTGATATGGTCTGCTGCATCAAGCAGCTCGGAATATAAATGATCATTCTAAGAACAGTCCACCCGGGAGTTCCGCTTTCTTTATCCAATGTTAGCAGGTTTCTTTTTCATCACTACGAGCGCCCTTTTCGCGGGGTTCATTACTTTATTTTCCTCCATTCCTCTCTCTTTTCTGCCATTATTTCTGTAGCTCTAGGAATGGCTCCACTACGAGTATTTTCATGTTTGATAACAACATCCCAAAACAGCGTGGTCCAGTTAGGAAAATGAAAATAGAATTTAAAAAATAAAATGAAAATACAAGCAACATTTTTCATTAATTCAAGCCTGGTGATTAACAGTTAGTAGCATTGTAGAAAATGTAATTAAAATCTGAGGTAAGCGTCTACGTGTCAATATTAGTAATGTTAAAAAAGAAAAAAACACTGTAATAGTGGCATTTTCAAAGATAGCATATCATTTTAAATTGCCAGCAGTTTAAAAATATGGCTAGATTCGGTTTGTATGGAAATAGAATTTTTTTCGTGGTTCAGTTAAGTCGTGGTTCAATACTTTAGTGGTTAGCTATTGGTCATTGTTTAGCCTTCGTGGTTAGGGCACTCGTGATTTCAGAGGTAGTTGTTTAATCATACAACCCTTTTAAATACAAAAACATAAATAAAAATAATGTCATGAGCAATGCCAATAGCTCTAACTTTAACAATGCTGAGACCATTGCATTGTAAATGCTTGTTTATGTCTTGCTGCGTCTTCAAGACCATCTTTTAACCAACGGTGCTTATAGGCTGTCCATTGCTTAACATTTCTTGGCTGAATTGTCACTCTTGTTTGCTTTCTTCTTACTGGTCAGCTGCTGTAGTCTTCCCTCCTTTTCGTGTATTTGTCCCTCTGAGCATGGACCTTGTGGTACTACTTTCTCTTTCACATTTAAGAACTGTACCAGAGTGCATCTTTTTCAACTTGCTCCCTCTATTCTTCTCCACCTCCTTGTTAGTTGTCTACACCCGTCATCTGGCATTCCCTCATATGTGTTGTGGCTTGACCCCCACCGGCACTGCCTCCCTCCCTCGTCTGTAGTGTTGCTTGCCCCACTTGCACTTCCTCCTATGTCCATGTTGTTGCTTGCCCCCAAGCATGCAACCTGTCCATGTTGTTGCTTGACCTCATCGGCCGTCCCTCGGTCTACCTTGCCTGTATTGTTGTTTGCCCCACTTTCCCGCCGTTGTCTGTGTTGTTGCTTGCCCCTACTCTCCCACCGTCGTCTGTGTTGTTGTTTGCCCCCCACCACCTCCCTCCCTTATCCATGTTGTCTTGCCCCCACCCACCCTCCTTCCCTCATCTACGTTGTTGCTTGCCCCTACTGCCAGTAGCGGCCAAAACGAACAAAGGGTGGATGGAGGTGGGGGGACAGCGCCAGGGCGGGGAAACAGGTTAATATTAATGAAAAAATAGCACATGATGCTGGCGACCACCTCTCAGGTCGTGTCTCTCCTGCTGGCCTCTTCCTGGGTCCCAGAAGCCCCTGGGACAGACTCCCAGCAAATCCCTGTGCTGCAGAGCAGCATCGGGATTGCCTTGAGCTGGCATGAAAGACTCTCCGCTCAGGCCTGGGTGTTTATGGGGATTCTCCGGCCTGGCTGCTTAATGAATCTGGGCTGCAAAAAACCTCCTGGCTCTGTGCCAGACAGTCGGGCGACACTCCTCCACCATTGAGGAAGAGCCACCACTGCCTACCGCCCTCGCGTCTGTGTCCTTGCTTGACCCCCACCAGCTATATTAAACAAGCATTTACAATGCAATGGTCTCGGCTTTGTTAAAGTTAGAGCTATTGGCATTGCAAATGGCATTTTTTTCATTTTTTGTTTTTTTTAAAACATAAATGGTATTGTCATTTACAATGGCAATAGCTGAGCATTAGAGAGTAGTAGAGAGTATTAGCGGATACAGAGCCACACACACACAGAGCCACATACACACATACACAGAGCCACACACACACACAGAGCCAAACACACAGAGAGCCACACACACACACACACAGAGCCACGCACACAGAGCCAAACACACACACAGAGCCACACACACACACAGAGCCACACACACAGAGAGACACACACACACACAGAGCCACACACACACAGAGCCACACACACACAGAGCCACACATACACAGAGCCACATACACAGAGCCACACACACACACAGCGAGCCACACACACACACAGCGAGCCACACCGCGAGACACACACACACAGAGAGCAACACACACACACAGCAAGCCACACACACACACAGCGAGCCACACACACACACACAGTGAGCCAACATACACAGCGAGCCACTCAGACAAGACGTTTTCCTCATTCTAAGTATGCTGCGAATGCACACACTAACAGTAGCAACTTTACTTGTGGCAGCCACGGTGTGAGGAAGCCTAGAACATGCCTCGGTATGGCGATCTTCTCTGTGTAGCTGCTGACCCTCTCCAGGTTGCGTTTCTGCTGCTCCGACATTGCAAAGGTGGCGCGGTTGGGAGACTTCTCACGACTGTCACTGTTCTAGAGCAGACGGTGTAGGACCCCGATGTGCAGAGCGGGTCTAACAGGAGAATGGCGCGAGCTCTGTGGAGAGCGGGTCTAACAGGAGATGGGCGCGAGGTTTGTGGAGAGCTGGTCAGGCAGGAGATGGGCGCGAGCTCACCTCTGGAGCAGAGTCAGTGGCTGCGGTGCTTTCCTTCAGCGCACTGGAAAGAATCGAAAGTGAGCCCTCGTTCTTATCGACATGTCTGCCCCTTCGCCCTCGGGCTAGTTTAAGTTAATCTGATGTTTCCGTAGAGACTTCGGCAGCGCCCCACACAGCCCCCGATACTACTGGAGCTGCCACCAGGGCGCTGGTACTGCTGAAGGCATCTAATAATCAGGCTCCTCCTTTCCTGCAGTTTCTGTACAGCTGGTAGGCAGGAAACCCGAGTCAAGGAGCGAGAAAGGAAACTGGAACTTTATCACACGAGTCAACTGCCGAGGGAGTTGGAGCCCATCCGTAGTTCACTACTGAGTGGCTTTTCATTGATCCCTGTAATTAGTGAATCCCTAGCGAGGAAATGCTGCTCTCTGACATCCGATCCTCCCTGCACGACCGAGGGCTACAGAATAACCACAAAAGAAAGATGCTCTACACCTGGAGTTCATCGGAAATGTAAATGTGACAATGACAGTGTTTGTAGATGTAAAGTAAAGGATGTGGTATAATGACCAGAACTGCCGACTACACAGCTGGGAAACCGGGTTCGAATCTCAGCGCCAGTTCAGCATCCTGTGATTCTGGGTACATGTCTTAATCTCCCCGTGTCTACAAGAGTGGTGCGTCCTTGTGTAAAGTAACTGGGTCTCAAGTAAAACGATCCTATACCTTCGGGTGGAGTTCACGCGAAATAAAACTACATAAAAAACAAATAGTGAAAGGAAAATAAATAAACCAGTGCCAGCAAAGTTGCAGTCACAGTCAGCTCTTTTAAGACGCCTGAGTAATTGTAGCTGCGTCATTTTTCCACCTTCTCCCTAAAAACATGGCGCAGGAAGCAGCGTGGACGTAGCCGCTTTTCGAGGTAACAGTCTGCGAATAACTTTTCACGAGCAGTGATGTCAGGCCTTAAATGTCTGAAAACTCGGGGGTGGGGGGTGTGGCGGAGGGGGTTAGAAATACACAGGCCCGCCTGCAATTGCTCAGCAAAGCTAGAGTGCCACAATAGCGACATCGGCGGGGCGGGAAACCAAGCAGCACCACTTTGTTTCTACGAGGCAAAGCAGAAATGCCTCGGAGAAACCAGCGTCATTTTTGGGATTGAGGGGCATGTTTTCTTTCTCTCCTCTTCCCATTGGCTGGAATGTAAAATTCCAGCCAATGGGAAGAGGAGAGAAAGTAGAGAGAAACGAAAAAACACACCCCTCAATCCCAAAAAGAGGGGGCTTGAACGGAGTGACTCTCCTCCAATGGCTGGCCTCCGTTTAGAAAACCAGCCAATGGAGAAGAGAGGCGGGTTCAAGCCCCACTACTGGAGACATAAAGTCTCGGAGCGAGACTGCGCAAGCACAGCCTACCGTCCTCGACCTAAAAAATGCTTTATGATGTGGACACCACTGGCTGCACCATCGCACCTTTTTCCCCCACACCTTCTGTTGCCTCCCCTGTCCTCTGTGTTGCCTTCCTCCTCCTTTCATGCTGCCTCCCACATGTCTCTCCTTCCTGCCAGCAATAAAAAAACACGATGACTTGTCCAGCACTGACTGCGCCATGGTGTTTTTTTTTTAACTTTCAGCCATGCTACCCGTCAGCAGCGCTGCTGTAGTACATGGCTAAACATTGACACATCTATCAACAAAAAGAGAGGTAGGGAGAAGCGCGAACACTCTTAGTCCCCAAAAGATTAACAGAAAATAACAACAAAAGAGTGTTCTAGTGCAGATAGGGTGGGGGTCTGCACTGAGCACAAGGAGTCAGACACAAGCCCATTTGGTTTGTTAATAAAGCCCTCACTCACCGACCTGGTCGGTGACTTGCTTCATCATCGGGCCCCACCGGGTGTGACCGAATGTCACCCCGGTGTGCTGCAACGCCAGAGTTACTGCGGAGCTGGTCTTGTGAGGATGGAGGGGCTATGTGATAAGTAACGTGAGAAGTGTAAAGAGTGGTGGTTTAAAATTGTCTTGTATGTATCAAAAATTATTTAATAGCTGATCATCAAGGACAAAGTAAAAAATGTGTCAATAAACAAGGCCAACTAATTGGATGGTCTTGTACCGATAACATTAAGTGGAAGTGTGGTTGGTCAACATGTTTCTGCCCAAGCGGTATAGTTAACCAGGCATTCGTCAGGACCTAAAGTGTAAACCCCGGCGGTATGAGCACGCTAAGGCCCACCCGACCGAAGGCCTTGAAAGTGAAAAATCGTGTCTGTGAAGTAAAATGAGGGGGGCTCCACCGACCAAAGGCGGGAAGCACACAGTCTCAGGTCTCCAGAAATATAGAGACAAAAATTAAAACTTCACACGGGGTGATATTGCACCGCATAGACCTCGGGAGGGGGGAGGCAGCGCTTTTTGGCACATCGCCCACTACGCCAGTCTCCCGCTGATACACCTGCTCAGCCCTCGGAACCAGGTCTCGCCGGTTCCGAGGGCTGAGCAGGTGTATCAGCGGGAGACTGGCGTAGTGGGCGATGTGCCAAAAAGCGCTGCCTCCCCCCTCCTGAGGTCTATGGGGTGCAATATCACCCCGTGTGAAGTTTTAATTTTTGTCTCTATATTTCTGGAGACCTGAGGCTGTGTGCTTCCCGCCTTTGGTCGGTGGAGCCCCCCTCATTTTACTTCACAGACACGACTTTTCACTTTCAAGGCCTTCGGTCGGGTGGGCCTTAGCGTGCTCATACCGCCGGGGTTTACACTTTAGGTCCTGACGAATGCCTGGTTAACTATACCGCTTGGGCAGAAACATGTTGACCAACCACACTTCTACTTAATGTTATCGGTACAAGACCATCCAATTAGTTGGCCTTGTTTATTGACACATTTTTTACTTTGTCCTTGATGATCAGCTATTAAATAATTTTTGATACATACAAGACAATTTTAAACCACCACTCTTTACACTTCTCACGTTACTTATCACATAGCCCCTCCATCCTCACAAGACCAGCTCCGCAGTAACTCTGGCGTTGCAGCACACCGGGGTGACATTCGGTCACACCCGGTGGGGCCCGATGATGAAGCAAGTCACCGACCAGGTCGGTGAGTGAGGGCTTTATTAACAAACCAAATGGGCTTGTGTCTGACTCCTTGTGCTCAGTGCAGACCCCCACCCTATCTGCACTAGAACACTCTTTTGTTGTTATTTTCTAAACATTGACACAGCCAAGAGCTCTAGTTTTGTAGGCAAGATCTATTGCCTTTGTCAATGCTTATTTTTAATGATGCCTGCTTGGCTACTGTGGCCCATTCAAGCTACAACAGAATGCATTAGCACCCGAAAGAAGCCCTGAAGAAGCCCTGAGAAGTGCCCTTCCCTCCGAGAACGGCACTTCTATTTTTCTTGATTACTTCTACTTCTAATCGTGTGATGTTCACTTCTCAGTTTTGTACCAGCTCGAATCAATGCTGCCTTCTCCTGAGAGTGCCACTGCTTTTCAGTTAATGATCCGAACTCAATTTCCACTCAAATTTTATAAAGATGTTGACAAACTTTTATCAAAATTTTTATGGAATGATAAGCCTCCCCGTATTGCTTATAAAAAATTCAAAATTCCCAAATGTAATATTGGTTTTGCCCTATCTGATTTCCTTCTATATCATAAGGCATTTATCCTTAAACAGAGTTCGTTATGGTTTAATATATCTCCTATGCTTAATCCCCCTATTTGGTATCATATTGAGACTTCCCTTGTTAAACCTTTTCCTTTATTATCCCTGTTAACCATGTCTCCCGTATCTAAAATTGTACACTCTTCTTCCATAATTAAATCATCAAGATTAATTTTTAACAATTTGGACTCCAATTTTGAATCCCCTTTACTCTCAACGGTACATTTGTCCTTATGGCATAGTGCCTTGTTAAAATTAAATAGGAATATTTCCTTTTGGTCTTCATGGATTGCTAAAGGTATTTTTTATCTTGGAGATGTTTTCATGGATGATGCGTTTATTCCATTTATTCAACTCCAATCAAAATTTAATCTGCCTTTAACTGATCTGTCTAAATATCAATTTCTTGGTAATTCTATTTTAGATTCTTTCCCAAATGGCATTCCTTCTAAAATGACAGCTGATTTTATGCTATATGTTAATACTGTGTCTTTATCCCCTAAAGCGGTGTCTGTATTTTGTAAGAAACTCACTGTATCCTTAGGTTCCAATATTGATACAATTTCTACCTTTTGGAACAATGAGTTATCTTTATCTCTGCCAAGTGATTCCTGGTCATTAATATGGACTCTTTCTATTTCTGGTTGTTTACCAGTGTCAATCTATCAAACTAATGCTTATATTTTATTTAATTCCTTATGGACACCACTGCGTTTATTTAAAGCTCATTTATTACCATCTAATGTATGTTGGCATTGCAATTTGCATCCTGGTTCCTTACGTCATATGTTATTTGACTGTCCGCTTATTTTGAAATTTTGGTCTGAAGTATGGACTGTAATACAGAAAATGTTACCTATTTCTGATTTACCCTCTTATACTTTAATCATATGCAAATCTGTTGTGTTGAGTATACCCCTTGATGATAATGAAGCAAAATTATTTAATTTTTTGGTATCGGCTGCGTTAAAATCCATCACTTTTTGTTGGAAGGATGTTACTTCCCTTTCAGTCCATGCTTGGTGGTCTTGGATTATCTTTACAAGAAGAGGTGCTCAATTGTCACTACAAGGTGTTCATCATAGTTCTTCAACTTTTCAATCCTTCTGGTCTCCTATAGATTCATATGTACAGTTATAACTATTGTTGTTCTTTCCTTAATACTGTATCGTATTGGTAACTCTACTTGTGTAAGTATTTATGCTATGAAATGTATATTTCCCTTTCCCTGCTCCCTTCCCCTCCTTATTTTCTCCTTAGAATGTCAAATTTTTTCTTGCGATGTATTTTATTAATGACTGTATTTCTTATGATTAGTCTTTTTCGCTTCTTTGTATTTTAATGAATTCCTTCTTCACTTTTTTGTATGTATTTATGTGCTTCATCATTCTTAAAATTTCAATAAAGTCTTACTGAACTAAAAAAAAAAGATCTATTGCCTTTGTTAATGTTTATTTTGAATGATGCCTGCTTGGCTATTGTTGCCCATTCAAGCTTCAACAGAATGCATTAGCACCCGAAAGAAGCCCTGAAGAAGCCCTGAGAAGTGCCCTTCCCTCCTAGAACGGCACTTCTATTTTTCTTGATTACTTCTACTTCAAATCGTGTGATGTTCACTTCTCAGTGTTGTACCAGCTCGCATCACTGCTGCCTTTTCCTGAGAGTGCCACTGCTTTTCAGTTAATGAATGCATTGGACAGCTGCGCTAGAATATTGAGTGCAGCTTGTGCACATTGATGGTGAATTGGGCACTTTTCTGCATTGAGAGATAAGGTAAGTTGTGGCACCCACGAGACGAAGACTAAGAGGGAGTATGGGTTACTGACGTGTTTACCTTTCAGTATTCCTGTGCCTTATCACAGTCTGACCATCTCACTTTCGGATCCCCACAGAGAGTTCAATCCATGAAGTGTGCAGTGAGTCATTCTGCATAATCCATGAGAGTGAAGTATATCTTCTGTGTCTAGTCATGTTTTCCCTCCTTTGTTTAACAAGAGCGTTGGTACTGTGAGTACTTTTTGGATGTATGTAGGTCAGTCAGAATAAGTACATAGTTAATTACATACAATGCACACACTATAACGGCGCTAAATCTGTCCTAATAGGATTTCAAGGAAGAATGAGCATGCTCCCTGGTGGGCTAGTGGTTAGGATTCGGCGCTCTCACCGCCGTGACCGGGGTGCGATTCCCTGTCAGGGAGGGTGATTTTTTTTTATTCATAAACAATTGTCCAAATTAAAATTTAAACATTAGTACATTCCTGTATTTATTTATTTTTATATTTATGTGTTGTCAGTAAATATTTTAGATTTCAGAAGCAGTCTCAAATGATGTAAAACAGACAGACACCTGTTTCACAAGAAAGTCAACATTGAGGATTAGAGCGTGTGTCTTTTTTTATTTTTTACGTGGGTATTCATTTTTGGTGCAAAATATACTGATATATTTTCAGAAGGGAAATGTTTTCTACGTA
Source organism: Lissotriton vulgaris (assembly GCF_964263255.1). Taxonomy (NCBI): domain Eukaryota; kingdom Metazoa; phylum Chordata; class Amphibia; order Caudata; family Salamandridae; genus Lissotriton; species Lissotriton vulgaris. The sequence continues at coordinate 255,491,021 of NC_141685.1, forward strand.
ACATCTCCGGAAACCAATGTTTCACATGTAACACCTCTTGAATCCAGACGGTGTCGATGTGAGCAGCTACTGACGGGCTCTCTTCATAAGTGGAAAAGTGCACTTCGAGGCACTTTACCCTGTGAACCCGGAAGATTCCAGTGGGAGAGTGCCATCGTCAGCCACTGAATTATGACAAGTGCTTGCCTGCATTAGTGTGATTTTGGGCACATCCATTTCATCCTCCTAATAAGACACTATGTTAGTCATCCTCAACTTCAACACTTGTATGAGGTACATCTCACCGTGTGCACCAGTGTACAAGGAGCAGGGTGTTGTTGCCTCACTGATGCTCTTGTAATTTGACAGCGGTTAATGTTGAGCGTTAGCAAAAGACATCTTAGTTCTGGCTGTTATCTTGACATTTAGCGGCATCCATTTTGGATTCACGGCAGCCATTTTGTTTGCCACACGCTGCCTCGTGTCGACCATGTGCGTTGTCCTACCTTTCTGCTCATGGCCTTTGAATCTGCCCGGCAACAGGCTAATAATAGCAACTCTGTGTTTCGCCGCTGACCGTTAGGGTCCGCATCTGTCAATGGTTAGCTTTGGATTGGAATGTGTTAGCCGAGACCCCAAGACTGTTAGCTCCTCCCACTGATTGATTGTGCTTCTCGATATTTCCTTGTATGGACATAAAATGTGCTCTTATGCTTTGTACCGCCTTCTTTTGAGCCCCTGTGTGGGTATAAATAAACCTTGTGTCCAGTAGCCCTTTGTGCTACTTCTCGCAGTGCCGAAGGGTACTGTCTGAACTTTAGCACCACCTCATGAGGTGTAATAAACTCTATGTTTTGCATTTCCAGTTTCCGTGCCAACTTTTTCCTTTTTGGGTCTGAGGACTTCGTGCGCAGAAGGGCGAACCCCATGCACTAGCGGGTCTGGCTGAGGACTGCACGACAAATTGGCGCCCGGCACGTGGGGCTCATGGACTACTCGGATGCCCGAAGTATTGGTAGTGAGGAAGGTTCGGAACTTCGCTTTGGATGCGATCGCTGCCAGAGAAGACCCGCGTCTTGGCACCCGAGGTGGTTCTTCCCTACTTTCCGATCCGACCATCCAGGTGGCGCCGGTCTTCGACTGAGATCTCTTCTGCTGGTCTGCCGTGCAGTGACCGTTTGGTCGAATTTAGAACTTGGCATTTGGAATCTGGACAGCCTATGATTGGTAAGAGCCGTTTTGCGGCGCCTGTTGTAGGTTTTGGATGACCTTGGATGGTAAGGTAGTCTTAGGAACACTTACCGTGGCATATTTGTATTTGGGATAGACTTGTCTACTTTGGATTTTGTTTGATTTTTTATATGATATGAACATGATATGAGAATATATGCGTTGCAACCCATATAGGCAGGCCATGCAAGGATTTTTCCTCCACTTTGATATGTATAGCGCAACGTACTAAGAAAGTACCTTAAGCGCTCTTTCCCTATAGTAGTGTATGTCTTGCACTATTCTTGAGCATGCCTGTTTTTCGCGCACTTCGAAAGATGTGCTGCTTGTTTGGTGGTACCAGCTACGACTTGAGGAATCGAGCCGGCTCCCCCAGAGGAGGCGCCTAATAGAGATATGTATATAAAATTTGGTCTTTCTGCCATAATGTACAGCACGTTGTGGCATAAATATACCAAAAAGGATCCTGAGTTGCGTTGGCCACTGCATGGGTCATTTGATGCGCGAAAGGTTGAGTATGTGGAACGATGTCTGTTTGAGCGAAAGTCTAGGCGTGATATGTTTGAGAGTTTGCGAATGTGGGAGAAAGAAGTACGACAGCAAGAGAAGCGTGAGCAAGCGTTGATTGAAAAGGAACAGCGAAAGACTGTGTATGAGAAAGCGCTGGAATTGAGAAAGAAAGAAGTGAAAGAATTACAGGAGCCAGAGGAAAAAGAACGTAGGTTGCAGATATCTGGCCAATATCCTGTCAGTCAGCCTCTCTATCCTGTCCTTAATAAACCACAAGATGATTTTTTGTTATTAGATCGACCTCCACCTCCGTATATTGCTCCGTCCACTCCGTCTAGGGACGACGAGGACTCTGGTTCGGAACAACAGAAAACGCTGGACAATCGATCCATGTTGTCTGCTGACCGTGCGGCCCAAATCAGACAAGTTGCTCGTAAAGCATTACGTAGCACTGATCCTGCTTCCGATCTTTTTGCTATTATAAAGGATTGGTCAGAAAAGGAGCAGATATATTTCACTGCGACATTTGCTGATGAAGTTGTAGAAATGTTTCGAAAATATTCCTCAGTATTAGAACGTGCTGATATCGCAACTGATCATAAACAGCTACGTGATGGTTCTTTTGTTTTTTTCCAGGTAGAAGACATGATTAGACGACTGGTTAAAATACGACATGAGGCAAGTCGTCTGAAGGAGCAGAAAAAGGCTGCGGATGAAGGAGCAGAAAAAGGCTGCGGATGCCGTTCCACAGTCCAATCCGCCCGGAGAAGCGCAGTCTCCTATCTTCATGACATATAAGATGAGGCCAGTTGTCATGCGACCTATGCGGGAAGCCGCGCCTTTGTATGTTCCTCTTAAAGGAACGGGTGATAATGATGATAAAAATTCTCTTGATTCTAAAGGATGTTTTATTTATAATTGGGTATACACTCTTTGGAATAGAGCAGATGTAATGGCGCTTAAAAATGCGTTTCCTGACCCGCGTAAAAACCCAGCAGCTTTTTATGAAGAAGTCGAAGGTGCTTTAAATTCCTGTACTATGACCTTATGTGATATAGATTTGTTTTTTGGTCTAATTTTGCCCCCAGACATCTGGAGGACTGTTCGTAAAATTGATGATCGGACTGTTCTTGGCGCCGAATGGAAGGATTTAGAGCGCTTAGATGCTGACCGAGAGCCCGCCCAAAAACCACATCAGTTAATGATAAATCTTCCTGCAGCCATTTTGACTAAACTTAAAATGATTATCCCCTCTAAAAAGATTGATTGGACTGTTTTAGCATTGTGTAAACAAAAGATAGATGAATCGGTTTCTGATTTCTTTACTCGCTTTGAGGAAGCTTTCCATGATTTTAGTGGCCAGTCTCTAACAGATGAAACCGGCAGGCATTTGTTTGTCGATAAATATGTTACGAATCTGTTACCGGGGATAGCCAGCCGCCTAAAAGCTAGCGAAAGTTCATGGACTACGTCCTCTCCGGCCTCTGTTTTGACGATGGCTCAGTATTATGAGCGCCAGGAGACGGAGGCGAAGGGGACTGAGGACTGAGGACAAGAAATCAAAGGAGTTAAAATGAAAGTTATGTTGTCCCAGGTATATGGTCCGCCTTCTAGAGGTTACGATAGTTGTCCTGACAGAAATTATGATAGAGGTGGACGAGCACCTCCCAGTACATATGGTCGTACGGATTTATCTTCGAATCAATGTGCATATTGTAAGCAGTTAGGCCGTTGGATGCGTAATTGCCCGTTGCTACGTCCTCAGCAGGATGCCAGGGGGCGGGGCCAAGGGAGAACTGGTTCAGGTTTCTTGGAGCCTCGAGGAAATATGAACGATTGTGCCCGATCTGACACTAATGCACGCCCGCAGCAGAGACAGAACACATTCGACAGGCAGAATCAATATCAAATGTCCGATTATGTTCAGCCTGATCTGTACGATTCTGCTCATGCATAGGATTGCCTAGGATGGGGTAAGGAATCAGTTGAAGTTCCATTAGATCAGACGGGTCCCTATGTTACAGCACATGTTTTGGGCTCTACTGATCGGTTTCTGGTTGATACAGGAGCTACACGTAGCGCTTTGTCTAAACAATTGGTTCTGAGGGCTCCCCTGTCTGGCACAACTATTACTTCGATAGGTTTCGTTGGAACACCTTCCCTTAGCCCGTTGTCACAACCGCTCTCATTCTATGTTGATAAATGTAATGCTTCATGCCCGTTTTTGCTTTCCCCTAACACACCAGACAATATTTTGGGTCTTGACATGTTGAAGTACTTTGGAGCCACAATACGATGTTTTCCTCAAGGGGTACAAGTCATTTTAAATGATAACTACACTGAACTTGACAGAATTTATCTTGTTAAAAAAGATATTGCATTAGCCTCACTTCCTGAATCTTTGTGGGCTACCTCAGACACTGATGTGGGTCAGATGGTTATTCCTCCGGTCCATATTAGTGTCAAGGAGGGAGCTGTGTTACCTCGTTTGCCACAATATAGCATTTCACAGGAGGGAGAAGATGCGCTCATACGAATTGTACATTATTTAATACGAGTTGGGGTTTTTGAGGAAGTCCCATACAATGTTTGCAATAGCCCGATCCTTCTGATTCTGAAGAGAGATACTGACACATGAGTTTACAGATTCATTATTGATTTGAGGGAAGTAAATAAAATTGTAGTACCACAGTATCCCGTGGTTTCTGACATCACAACCCTCCTTACTTTGGTTCCTCCGACTGCCACTACAATTACTGTGATAGACTTGAAGAATGCTTTCTTTTCGATCCCTATTCATCCTGATAGTCGATATTTGTTCGGTTTCACTTTGAATAATCGATCATATCAGGTTTCAGGTTTTAAAGTCTTTATTTCGATTATTAAAAGAATCATAAAAGACAAATATTACAAGCAATAATTAATTGACAATAAATACACATACATTAAAAAGGAATTAAACAGTTAGTAGACAATCCTGAAACAAATTTCCCTTAGGGGGAATGGGATTACAAGTAAATTCATACTATCCAGATTTAAGCTATTGTTTTGCCCTGAGTATCCACGCCCAGCCCAGATATTTGGCTATACACACTGTGATGATTTCAAGTGTGTTAGTTTTTAATACATAGATAGCCTCTTCTGATTTTCTTATGGGCAAGCTCTGGAAAAGTGGTTTTAGCCATTTGACCCTTGGTTCATGATATTTGGGACAAGCAAACAGAAAATGGCCCTCTGTTTCCTTCTGGCCTGGGCACCATTTACATTGATCCGTGGTGTTTGAGGACCAATTTTTCGTGAAGGTATTCAACAGCAATGTGCCCACCCGGAACTGGTGGAAAGGTTTCCTGTCTAAGGATTTGGAAACCGTGTCCCAATAATGTTCACGTGTGGGGTCCAACTTAAAACAAAGAAACCTACCAGTAAGACTAGTAGAGCAGGAGGCATTTATTCTGTTCAGGCGGAGCGTGGACCAGTACAATTCTTTAAATGCCAATTTAGTTGGGAAAATACTAGCGGCTGGGGATGTCCAAAGGTGCTCTAAGCCCATATCCGTCAAGATGGATTTAACCGTTCGGAACCAGGGAATTTTTTCCGATCCACTAATTGCCCTAACTTCTACTACCCCATTTGCAAATAGGATTAGGTCAGGCGAGGTCCATAGGCGCCTCCAAAAGGCAACCAGTCTGAATCTGGCCATCTCGTTGATTGGAGGACATCCTAAGTCCAAGCAAAGGGGGATTGAGGGGGACGACTGTGGCAAGCCTACCAAGTTGCGGAGGAACTTGCACTGTATTGGGGATAAGATGTCCTCCATCTCAATCCATCCTTGGACCCTGCCCAGAACCATGCGAGCGATAAGTTTTTGCATAGAGTCAATGAGACTAATCGGGCGGTAATTACCCGGATTAGACCTATTGCCCTTTTATAGATCGGCAGGATCTCCGCCCCCTTCCAAGATTTGGGTATGCCTGCACCTGCAGCTATGGAGTTTGCCACCATAACAATGTATGGTATCCACAGGGCGGGGTTAGCTTTAAACAAGTCGGCAGGTATAAGATCCATACCTGGCGCTTTCCCTCGCGTGGTGCGATTTAATGCGAGCTCGACCTCTCCTACTGTAAAAGTGATAGTCTCACTTTGGGTGGTGGAGTGGGGTGTCTTTTCTAAGGTACTAGGTGGCATAGGGTTTACTGCACGGAACTGGGTTGCATAGAAGATCACCCATTCATTGGGGGGCACATGGTTTGTGGGGATGCGTCCGTCCGGATCCTTCCCCCACTTGACTATTTCCCAAAATTTGATGGGGTTGTTAGACATGGAGGCTTCCAAGAGGTCGGACCAGTATTTATCCTCCCACTCCCTTTTAGCTTCCCCTTGTGTTTTCCTATAGGATGACCTGGCGGCTTTCACCAAACTTATATTCCGTGACTTAACAGCTTTAACCAGGGCGGTGTGTGCTTCCCTGCATTTTTTGTTGTACCATTTGTGGGGACGAGTAAGTGCTGTGTTGTTTCCCTGTCGGCAAGGTTGCGAAAGCAGGATTTTTAAGTCATCAAAACAACGATTATGGAGATTTAAAATGAGGTCAGCTTCTCTGGTGTTGTCCCCCAACTCAGCGTGGGTCAGCATTTTGTTATAAGTATTGTTAACCACACTAGTAATCTTGTTTCTCAATAGCTCATCCCCCTCAATTTTGGACCATTTTACCCTCTTCCTATCATTTGTTAGGTAGGTGTCCCCCGTCTGAGAGTTACCAGGTTCCTCTAATCTTGCAAGTCCTGGCAACTTTAATTGCAAGGTCAAGGGATTATGGTCACTTTCTGGGCGGGGAGCTACCTCCATATCCACCATCAGGGACCAATCTACTACTTTCAACAGGATGTAATCGATGCGGCTTCTTCTTAACCCGTTGTCAAAAGTACAGTCGGCTCCCTGGTCTGATTTAGTTCGGCCATTACAGGCCCGAAAGCCACTGTTAAGACAAAAGGCCGTCCAATTCACCGCTGCCTCTGTGGCAGGTACTGGTTTAATAGTCAACAGGTCGGGTATGCCCCATACTGTGTCCTCCACAGAACCCCAACAGTCCCCAGGGTCTAATAGGGGTTCAAAACAACAATTTAGGTCCCCAGCAAGCAAAATGACATTGGTACAATCGAGGGCTGCCAGAACAGATTCTAATACCTCCAACAGTGGTGGCGTACGGCCACCTGGCAGGCCTCGTGCATATATGTTTGACAAAATCAAGTCCCGATGGCCAGTCTTTCTCAGCCTAACAATAAGGAGGTCCGGGTTTGTACACTTATCTCCGTGATACAATAACCCAGGGATTGTCTCACCCAGATCAGTAGCCCCCCGGAGGCTCGCCCTTTGGTGTTCCCAATAGCACTTCGAGTGGCTGCTTTATAAAAATTTACATAGCCCTGCTTAAAAATTGGGTCGGCAGCCCAGGTTTCCTGGAGTAGGATGACATCATATTTATCCATGAACTCGAGCCAGTCACCAGAATGGATGCGACTTTTAATCCCAGCTATGTTCCAGGACACTAGGGCAAGATTTTCCGATGTGGGTGCCATAGAGGGGGCCACCACCTCGGAGGCTACAAACGTATCCTGTCCTGTCCCAGCTTCCAACCCATTTTCAGACCCCCCCGTAGAACTATGTTCAATCAACAACAAAGAGGTTCCCCCTTCCCTCGAAGATGATATATCCCTCCCTGATGGTGCTGGGACCCTTTTACACTCCTCTACCATGACTGTGAGTTGGGTGGGCGCCTGACCCTGCCTCTTACCCCCTACCCCAGGGTCGGCATTTTCTACGGGTTCGGGTGTTTGGGGTGATTTATGGAGTCAATCAATGGCCTCCAAATCAGACAGGGGGCCAAAGCGGTTGAATAGTGGTGGAAAAATTGGTAAATGCGGTGTCATGGGGTAGTTCCTAGTGATGGTTCGTCCCTGTTTGGGGACCTTTAGGGAGTGAGCCTGTCTTTGGGGATAAAAATAAGAAAGGTCTAAAGTTTGGACGTCCCCCTGTCTGGCAAACCTAGCTTCTCGGCAGATTGTATCCACCACCCAGGAGTCCCTGAACGATATTAAAATACAATCACCCTCCAAATCCTTGGGGCCCTGGCCCACCCAGTCAACCCTTCTTACAAATAAGATTTCTGTTGGCGAGGACGGAGGCAGGGGTCTGTTTTTATTCAACCAAAAGGTAACCTTATTGCGCAGGTCGTCATAAGTCTCCCTTTTACCAGATGGCAATGGGGCTACACCGGTCAGCACCATGGTATAAGGTGTTGCCTCTATGGGGATATCGACCCGCGGCGTAGGATGCCTGGGTTGCTTCTTTGCCGGGGGATTTAGGGTATTTTGGTGGTTTGCTGAGGGCCTATGGGGTGGGAGGCTATGGGTGGCTGTATTGGGTTTTACCTGAGGGGGTGGTTTGGTTGATTGGCGACTAGCGGGGGTTTTATTCGTAGGCTTTGTCATATGAGGGCGTTGGGGCGCGGCCTTTGATACCTTACTTGGAGAATTTTTATGAGCACCCCCTTTGTTAGAGTTGTCTGTTACTGGCCTTGGCGGATTGTGATTGTTATCAACGAGACTAGGTGGAATAATAGTTGTTTTTGGGGCCGAAGATGAGTGGGAGTGTTTAACCAACCCGGAATCTATGTCCGATAAGGACAATAATATTGCAGAGTTTGCATTAACTACGGCCTCCAGAGAGTTTATTTGCAGTGTCATTAATCTAGTCCTCTCCAAGACAGGTGATAGGAGGTTTTTCATTAGAGCCTCCATTTTTGCCAACAGGGAATCATCACTGCTTAGGCATGTTGGGCATGGGTTTGAGGAACCTAAGGAGATAAGAGAGGGGCATAGGGTGTTAGTCAGTGCATTTGTGCATTGATTTCCGCTTGGATGGCCTGATCCCGATGTAGGATTACCAACGGGGTCTTTTAGTTTCGGCATCTTGGGTTCTCTCCCTCCCTTATAACTGGAGTCTTGTTTTCTTTTCCTAGAACCCTTGTCTATACCTGTGAAATCTGTGTGAACTGGAACATTAGAATCTACTTTGGGTGAGTCAGGGAATAAGTCGACAGAATCAGAACTTTGTTTGGTGTTATGGCTATCCTGAGTTTCGATTTCTCCTGTTACTTCATGGTCGTCCAGGGGATGTTTAGGGAAAAGTGTGGTGTGAGCGGGAGGATCTGTCCCCTCGCTATCCATGTGGACAATAGCTGCCGTGGTGTCTAGGTGTATACAATTAAAAGCTGCGTGGGCTTGTGCAGGTGGGACGGGGCTGGGGATCTTGGCCAACCTGCCTAGTGAAGAGCGTTTTCCGCTAACTAAATCTAAGGAAAGACGCTTTTCCACCATTGCAATTTCCTTTTCCAGGATACCCGTGGCTCGTGTGATAAAAGCGTCTAATGGACCTGATACCACTCCTGTGGGTGTTTGGATTTGGACATTGCGAGTTTTACCAGATCTTAAAACCATGATTTCAGAGTTAACACCTACTTCTGTAATCGGACCTGAGTACACTCTTTGTACAAGTGCGATAATAACTAGATAATCCGCCCTGTTAGTCAGTACGAATACTCAAAAACCAAAACCCGCTCTGGGCACAATTTCGCTTATCTTACTTGTGACACAGCAGGCCAGGGGTTATGGGCCGGGGCCGTCCGCTGCCGTCCTCGAACGGCCTCAAACGGCCCGCTCTTAGCCCGGTCTTTGCTCCGGGCTGCGTCCCGCGCTGCGGGAGGGCTAGTCCCAGTTATACCCGTGTTCTGGGAGGTGGGCGGGCCGCCAGGGAGAGCGGACCGGAAGTTGATGCCGGTCTAGCAGGGACTCCTGGGTAATGGAGTCCCTGACGCTCGCAGCCCTGCAGCCCTCAACCACTGGCAGACGGACTTCCCACTAGAGTCTAGGGCTGATGCCCCTTGCAGAATCCAACGAAGCGGCACCCGCGGAGCGGGTGCGGCGAGGTCCGGTGTCGCCTGTCTCCTAAGCCGGTGAGCGCGTCCTTGCAGTGCGCTGTCCACAAAGTTACGAGTGTCCCACTGGTGCGAGGGGAAGTAGATGTTTTTAAAGGTCCTCAGGTGGGCGGTGGGTGGCCGCCAGGGAGAGCGGACCGGAAGTTGATGCCGGTCAAGCAGGGACTCCTGGGTAATGGAGTCCCTGACGCTCGCAGCCCTGCAGCCCTCAACCACTGGCAGACGGACTTCCCACTAGAGTCTAGGGCTGATGCCCCTTGCAGAATCCAACGAAGCGGCACCCGCGGAGCGGGTGCGGCGAGGTCCGGTGTCGCCTGTCTCCTAAGCCGGTGAGCGCGTCCTTGCAGTGCGCTGTCCACAAAGTTACGAGTGTCCCACTGGTGCGAGGGGAAGTAGATGTTTTTAAAGGTCCTCAGGTGGGCGGTGGGCGGCCGCCAGGGAGAGCGGACCGGAAGTTGATGCCGGTCTAGCAGGGACTCCTGGGTAATGGAGTCCCTGACGCTCGCAGCCCTGCAGCCCTCAACCACTGGCAGACGGACTTCCCACTAGAGTCTAGGGCTGATGCCCCTTGCAGAATCCAACGAAGCGGCACCCGCGGAGCGGGTGCGGCGAGGTCCGGTGTCGCCTGTCTCCTAAGCCGGTGAGCGCGTCCTTGCAGTGCGCTGTCCACAAAGTTACGAGTGTCCCACTGGTGCGAGGGGAAGTAGATGTTTTTAAAGGTCCTCAGGTGGGCGGTGGGCGGCCGCCAGGGAGAGCGGACCGGAAGTTGATGCCGGTCTAGCAGGGACTCCTGGGTAATGGAGTCCCTGACGCTCGCAGCCCTGCAGCCCTCAACCACTGGCAGACGGACTTCCCACTAGAGTCTAGGGCTGATGCCCCTTGCAGAATCCAACGAAGCGGCACCCGCGGAGCGGGTGCGGCGAGGTCCGGTGTCGCCTGTCTCCTAAGCCGGTGAGCGCGTCCTTGCAGTGCGCTGTCCACAAAGTTACGAGTGTCCCACTGGTGCGAGGGGAAGTAGATGTTTTTAAAGGTCCTCAGGTGGGCGGTGGGCGGCCGCCAGGGAGAGCGGACCGGAAGTTGATGCCGGTCTAGCAGGGACTCCTGGGTAATGGAGTCCCTGACGCTCGCAGCCCTGCAGCCCTCAACCACTGGCAGACGGACTTCCCACTAGAGTCTAGGGCTGATGCCCCTTGCAGAATCCAACGAAGCGGCACCCGCGGAGCGGGTGCGGCGAGGTCCGGTGTCGCCTGTCTCCTAAGCCGGTGAGCGCGTCCTTGCAGTGCGCTGTCCACAAAGTTACGAGTGTCATATCGATTTGTAGAGTTCCTCAAGGTTATACTGAGAGTCCGAGTATTTACAGTCAATCATTGAAAAGGGAACTTGATTCTTTTGTGATGCCCGAAGGTGTGACTCTCATACAATATGTCGATGACATCTTGCTGGCAGCCGACACCCCAGTACAGTGTGAAAAATATACTCTATCTTTGCTTTCTTTTCTTGCTTCACATCATCATAAAGTCTCTCGGAAGAAGCTGCAATACTGTAGACCAAAGGTAACCTACTTAGGTCACCTTTTGTCTAAGGAGGGACGTGCATTGACATCAGATCGCATACAAGCAATTTTAGACACACCAGTTCCTACCACACAGAAAGGAGTAAGTGCATTTTTGGGTCTTACTTCCTTTTGTAGACAGTGGATTTTGGGATATTCATACATTGTTAAGCCCTTGTTAGCACTTTTGACGAAAGATACCCCAGTACCTCTTCCATGGACAGAAGAATGTGAAAGTGCTTTTCTACAGTTACGACAAGCCCTTTGTTTAGCACCCGTGTTAGGAACACCAGATTACACGAAGCTTTTCACACTTTACGTGCACGAGAAAGATGGATGTGCATTGTCAGTGTTGGTTCAGCTACACGGCGATAAGCAACGTCCGTGTGCATATTTTTCAGCAGTTCTTGACCCTGTTGCTAAAGCATTACCTGGATGCTTTCGTTCAGTTGCAGCAACAGCAGTGTCAATTCGACAGAGTGAGGGAATAGTTTTGTCACATAAATTGTTAGTGCTAGTACCACATGCTGTTGACACCCTTTTGAATCAGACAAAGACGCAGCATTTGACTAGCGCTCGTCTTACAGGATATGAACTAACATTGCTAGCCCCCCATATTACATTGAAGAGATGTGCAACTTAGAACCCAGCCACTTTGTTGCCATATCCGGTGACCCAGCCTCAGTCACAAGAAATGCATGATTGTATTTTTCTGACTGAAGAACAGACAAAGGGTCACATTGATTTGCAAGATATGCCCCTTCCAGATGTAGATAGTGAATTGTGGGTTGATGGGTCTTTTTTGAAATTACCAGATGGTACGACCTCATCCGCATATGCAATTACCACGCTTGAGACAGTAGTGGAGACAGCTCGTATACCACAGAAATCGGCTCAAGCAGCTGAATTGATAGCTTTGACACGAGCATGTGAGCTTAGTGCTGGTTTGTGTGTGAACATTTACACAGATAGCCGCTATGCTTTTGGAGTAGCGCATGATTTTGGCCTACTCTGGAAGGAAAGAGGCTTTCTTACATGGAATACAGATAATGCACGGAGACTTTGTGCATAATCTTTTGACTGCATTGACATATCCGAAGAAAATTGCTATAGTGAAGTGCAGTGCACATAAGAAAGTAACAGATAAGATTGGACAAGGAAATGCCTTTGTAGACCGTGCAGCACGTGAAACTGCGATGCAGAGAAATACCACTTCTATGTATGTAGTGAAGTCACAAGCTGAAAGATGGCACAATGCTAGGCAGGAAGTGTGAGAGATACAGAAGACAGCTTCTGACAAAGAACGTGAACAGTGGTCTAAAGAAGGAGAGTTAGATGACGAAGGTTGTTGGAGAAACAAGCAAATGCATCGATGGAAGCTGCCTATAGCTTGCGTACAACCTATGGTTCAGATGGCACATGGGCTAGCACATGTTGGAGCGTCCGCAATAACGAAAATCCTTACGCAAGTTTGGGAGCATCCAGAGATTGCTAGCACAGCTAAGAGAGTAGTACAGTCTTGCTTGGTTTGTTTGCAATACAATCCTGGAAAAGGGACACGAGTTCCATCTGGAGGTTTTGTTACACCAACTGCACCTTTTGAAGTCCTCCAAATGGACTACATTCAGCTTGAGCGGTGTAATAATTTAAAGTATGTCTTAGTGGTGGTTTGCGCCTTCAGTAAATGGATTGAGGCTTACCCTACGAAAGATAATACTGCTATTACTACGGCTAAGGTGCTACTGAAGGAGTTCTTCCCGAGGTTCGGTGTTTGTAGACTTTTATGGAATGATAACGGACCTCATTTTGTCGGGGAAGTTATCAAGTATGTCCTGAAGGGATTAGGAATCAAGCAAAAGTTTCATGCTGTGTTCCATCCACAATCTGCAGGATTGGTGGAGAGGTTTAATGCTACTCTCAAGCTGAAAATCGCGAAAATCCAGGCCTCCACGAATCTGACTTGGCCAGATGCGCTGCCATTGGCATTGTTGTCCATTAGATCAGTACCACATTCTAGAACGGGTCTTACCCCGTACGAGGTGGTATTCGGACGTCCTATGAACATCTGGGGAGTTCTGAAACCAAGCTCTGTGTATGATGTACCTTGTGTTTTAATGAATGACTATTTGGCACAATTAACTGACAGCTTGGTTTCTATTCATCAACAGGTTCGAGAAGCACTCCCTGATAAATCTCAAGGTGAGGGCCATGAACTCCGCCCAGGGGACTTTGTTATGGTGAAAGTCTTTGAGAGGTCAAGCAGCTTGGAGCTGAGGTGGCGTGGACCAGAGCAAGTACTCCTTGCCACGAGAACGGCAGTTCGGGTTACCAACAAGAGGAACTGGGTGCATAGCACCCATTGTCGGAAGGTATTGTCGACCTTGGTGGAACCTGCTGTGCTGACCGATCATCGAGATATCCTGACTACGGAGAAAGGCCCTGCTGTATCACCTGACGGATCTACGGAGTTCTTCCCGGACCAGACGATTCAGATCAAGAAAGTGATTTGTAGTTTATTTTATTTTTGCGAGACTGGTTGAGCAATCGCTCTGGGTAGTGGAAACGGAAAGCCAAAATGACAAGAAAGGGGGATCAGCCCTGCGTAGTGTAGTGACACCTGTCTTGATCTGTGGTGAAGAAACCAATGTCTTCCCAGGGTAAAGAGCTCATTGACTATTTAGTTTTTTCTATTTTTTTTAGTTTGAAGAAGACTTTTGTGACTATGAATACTACTAAGAAAAAGATTTTAGGAGTTTTAAGTGTTTTTAGCCCACTCTGCCACCCCAGTTCAGACATGGCCAATGCAAATCAGTCTGACCCTGTGCCTCATGGGAACAGTCCACTCCAAACTGCCAAGCCATGCCTTCCCTGGACCGGAAACAAGCTTCCGAGGACCGGTTTCTGGCATTACAGCCGTCTTCAGCCCGGCTTGCTTGAATCCAGTGGCAAAGTGAGCAAGGGACTCACGTCTGAGCATACCCTGCCAACTTATGGCGAACAAAGTGGTACAAAAGGGGATGGTGATGGACGGAGCATCTGAACCAATCAAACACTAACACCCAGTCAACAGATCTGGGTTTAATCTGGCTGAAGACGGCTGATAGCCCGAAACCGGTTCTAGGATGCTTGATTCTGGTCCAGGAAAGACATGGCTTGGCAGTTCGGGTCTGTTCCCATGAGGCACAGGGTCAAGGCTGATTTGCATATGGCCATATCTGAACTGGGTTGGTGTGGAGTGCAAAAAAAACGATGGATTTAGGCCCAGATCTCTGTACTGGGGGGAATGTATGACATTGTTCTGCATTCTGTCCATCAACTGTTGTTTTGCATGCGGTGAGCAGCACTCCCTCAGTGCCAGAAGGCACTTGCTTCTGGAGCAGCGGTACTCAAGGTACAGCTCGCGCATCACTGGTATCCCGCAGACATTCCTCTGGAAAACAGCAGCAGAGAAATTAAAGCTGTGATTTCCATTTTTTCTTTCATTTTTACTAACCAGGCCACTTCGCTTTCTGGTTCTGGGCTTTTTTCATATAGAGCCGATTCAGGTGGAAGACTCCAGATTCTTTAAGCCAATAATGGCTTTATATTAGGTGTTTCCCACCTAAAATTGCCTCGGTTTCAACATAAACCAATGGGGAAAATACATTCCCCAGTTTTTTTTCAAAATCTCCCATTTTCCTGTTTTGAAAATGTGTTGATTATTAATTGTCCTGATAATCTCCCATCCCTCCTTCTCCCAGAGGACGGCCCAGCATGGATGCGGCCCTCAAGCACATCCCAGCTGTTCAAGTTCAAGTTCAAGAATTTATATAGCACACTACTCACCCAGAGGGTCTCAAGGCGCTTGGGGAGGAGGTTCATTATTTATCGAATAGCCAGGTTTTAAGTTCTTTTCTGAAGGAGATGTGGTTCTGTGTAAGGCGGAGGTGAGTGGGGAGTGAGTTCCAGGTCTTGGCCGCCAAGTAGGAGAAGGATCTACCTCCCATGGTGGATCTTTGGATACGCGGAACTGCGGCGAGGCCTTGATTGGAGGATCTTAGTTGGCGGGTGGGTGTGTAGAAGGATAGTCGAGTGTTGAGGCATTCGGGCCCTAGTTTGTAGAGGGCCTTGTGTGCATGGGTGAGGAGACGGAATGTTATTCTCTTGTTGGCGGGGAGCCAGTGGAGGTCTTTCAGGTGGCCGGTAATGTGATCTTGGCAAGGGAAGTCCAAAATGAGTCTCGCTGATGCGTTTTGGATGCGTTGGAGTTTTTTCTGTAATTTGGCTGTAATTCCGGCGAAGAGGGTGTTTCCGTAGTCTAGTCGACTCATAACCAGTGCGTGGGTGACAGTCTTTCTTGTCTCGGCGGTGATCCAGTGGAAGATTTTTTTGAGCATACGAAGTACATTGAAGCAGGAGGATGAGACGGCGTTGACTTGTTTGGTCATCGAGAGTGAGGAGTCTAGGATGAAGCCAAGGTTACGTGCGTGGTCTGTGGGTATGGGTGCTGCGCCCAGATCCGAAGGCCACCATGAGTCGTCACAGGTAGAGGGGGATGATCCTAGGATGAGCACTTCCGTTTTGTCTGAGTTAAGTTTTAGGCGGCTGTTTTTCATCCATACGGCTACTTCTTTCATGCCTTCGTGAAGATAGGTTTTGGCGGTGTTGGGGTCTTTGGTGAGGGAAAGGATCAGCTGGGTGTCATCAGCGGAGGAGATGATGTTAAGGTTGTGTTGACGCGCGATGGAAGCAAGTGGACTCATGTAAACGTTGAAGAGGGTGAGACTGAGTGATGATCCTTGTGGTACACTGCAGATGACTTCGGTGGCCTCTGATTTGAATGGGGGAAGTCGGACTCTCTGAGTTCTCCCAGCTAGGAACAAGATGATCCAGTCCAAGGCTTTTCCTTTTATGCCGATGTTGCTGAGACGTTGTATGAGGGTGCTGTGACTGACAGTGTCGAAGGCGGCGGAGAGGTCGAGTAGAATGAGGGCCACTGTTTCTCCGTTGTCCAGTAGTGTGTTGCTGCGATGAGGGCGGTTTCGGTGCTGTGTTTGGCTCGAAAGCCGGATTGTGAGGGATCGAGGGAGTTGTTGGATTCGAGGAAGGCGGTGAGTTGGCTATTAACGGCTTTCTCGATGACTTTGGCCGGGAATGGGAGGAGGGATATGGGGCGGTAGTTTTTAAGTTCAGAGGGGTCTGCTGTGGGTTTCTTCAGGAGGGCGCTGACTTCGGCATGTTTCCAGCTTTCTGGGAAGGTAGCAGAGTTGAAGGAGCAGTTGATGACATCACGGAGATGGGGTGCGATGATGGAGTCTGCTTTGTTGAAGATGTGGTGGGGATAGGGGTCGGTTGGCGAGCCGGAGTGGATGGAATTCATTAGGTGGATAGTGTCGTCAGTGGTGATTGGGTTCCAGGCGCTGAGGTTGTTAGAGGGCGGTTTAGGTTCTGAGGGGGTTCTGAGGGGGGTGGAGAGGATTGTTCGTTGGAACTGTTTTCGAAGCTGTTATGTATGTCGGCAATGTTGTTGTAGAAGAAGGAGGATAACGAGTCGCAGAGGTCTTGGGAGGGAGTGATGTAGTTTGAGGCTGCGGTGGGGTTGGTAAATTCTTTGACGATGTTGAATAGTTCCTTGCTGTTATGGGCGTTGTTGTCGAGTCGATTCCTGAATGCTGATTTCTTGGTGGATCGAATCAGCTGGTGGTGTTTGCGGGTGGCTGCCTTGAAGGTGGTCATGTTGTCGGTGGTTGGGTTTTTTCTCCATGTTTTCTCGAGAGTGCGGCATAGCTTTTTGGATTTCTTAAGGTCATCGTTGAACCAGGGGGCCTTTTTGCTGTCTTGTTTGCTGTGATGTTGAGCCAAGGGGGGTACTTTCTTATGTGTATCTTATTACTGGGATTTTTCGGTGTGTTTTTATTTACAACTTTTACTTTTACTCTAAGTGTTACTCAAAAGGCATGGAATGTCACTCATAAGCGCACTTAAATAATGATAATGTCACGCATAAAACATGCCAGCTGTGCTATTGAGTCTGGATTATTTTTCTTAACCCTTTTTTAGTTTAAAAATATATGTCACCATCTTTGCGACTCCTAATGTTTTAAAACATATAGGGGCTTATTTATGGGCCATTATCGCCACTTTAGCGGCAGTTTCCTGCCGATAAAGCGGCGATAATTTTATCGCCCAGGCTTGATAATATGCACCTTAGCTACCTACATAAAAATACAAATGTGAATATTACATATTTTGCTTTGCGACAGTCACATTAACCCTCTATCCAGAAAGTGCATTAACCACCTGTTATCGTACTGTTATTATATCCTGGAACTTACTGGGCACACAAAGACCTCAGTAGCAGGTGCCTAAACCCTGTGCAATTCAGCTTGCCTTTGACTATTTAAGTAAGCCAGAGAAGATGTACTATTACATTTGTCCAAATTGCCGATTTCTTTTATGTCAGATTAAAAAAAAAATTACATTCGTTGGCTCTTTTGATGCCATTTGTCATGATCCGCCCTCTTTTCCCGCCTCACCCAAATTATAGTACCCTGAAGAAGTACGTGTTCCATTGCGCTATATAATAAAAAGCAACAATATTACAATTAAAGTCCTGAGTAAGTGTTGTTTGAAGGTAAAGCGACACCGTGTGGTTGGTTGGGGAATGGCTGCGTTCTAAAACAGTAGATTAGGAATAGCAGAACCAACATAAAAGAAGGTAATAATAACAAGAGGGGGAGGGGGCAACCAGACAGGACTTTATAGTGAGTACACATACACACAAACATCTTATAGGACAAACATTGCACAGAGAGCGTGTCATACACAGATGACAAGCAGTCCTCGCTATGAAGAGGCCGTGTGTGTTGGCACATCTCACAACGGAGGCCCGTGTCATGCATAGAGTGGGATAAGTATCTTATGCTGAAGACACAGTTACACTGTGCAGGGAGAGAACGGTCATCTTGCAGTGCGAACATATATCTATCAGAGTGCTGACTGAAAGAAAGATGCTTATACTGAGGATATATATTTATATATACACACACACACACCTCACAGTAAACGCACACACACACCTCATAGTGAGTACACGCACATGCCCCAATGAAGGCGGGTGTACAGTGAGAGCACGTGCGTCGGACAAAGTATCCAAAGTAAAGTGTCCAGGTACATGAACCTCTCACACTGATGGCTCATGGACACCTTTTCGTGATAGCACACATTCATCTGACAAAGCGCACATGTATGTGGAGATCTCACAGTAGTGACACGCATGCAGCTTTTAGTGAGAGCATCTATATCTGACCCAATGTATAATGTACCGTGCACCTCTCACCGTGATAGCAGCTATGCACCGTATAATGACAGCACAAGTACACCCGATGTAGCGCACACTGTGATGTGTCCATGTAGGCATGCACATCACACAGATGAACACCTTATTATAGTGAGAGAACATGTGATTCTCACAATGAGGACACGTGTGCCCCTTATAATGAGAACACACGTGCCTCTCACAGTGAAGAGACCTTACACTGGAAGCAGAGGGTCCTCTCACAGTATGGGCACGCCAACACCGTACATTGAGAGAACGTGCGCCTTGTACAACAAGGGCATATTTATACACCTTAGCGTGACAACACTTAGATGTGACAGAGGGTGCACTGTGAGGTGCTCGTGGATGCGCACATCTCACAGTGAGGGCACACACGCAGCCTAAAATGAGAGCACAGTGAGGGCACATAAACAACTTATAGTGAGAACTCGAGGACATCTCACATTGAGGGCAAATCTACACCTTACACTGGGAGCACAGGGGCCTCTCACAGTATGGGCACACATGCACCTTACACTGAGGGTACAAGTGCACCTCGCAGTGAGGGCGCATACTCACCTTATAGTGAGGGTGCAAGTGCACCTTATATCGAGAGCACTTGTAAATATTACACCCAAACGCCATATAGCGAGAGAAAACATGTATCTCCTGCCCAGACCATGCTATACGCTTGAGTGAGACAGCATACATGAGCTCGAGCTTACACGCCCAGTGGCAAGGTATATTTACACACCCTATAGCAAAGGGAAAGCAAAAAGGCAAACTGTAAAATAATGTATGAGGCAGCTCTGTGCTGTGGAAGAATTCTAGTACGTCCTAATCCCTTCATCTACACGTGTAGTGGGCGAGAGGGGAGGACCTCTCCTGCAGGAGTATATCCCCAAATCTGACAATCAGTTAAACATTTTGTGCATGCCCGTTGCTCCATCGCTGAATTACATCAAAGAAATGCTCCTAACACATTTACAGTATACAGCATAAAACCTTCGGGTGGCTGCAGAGGTAAAGACACTAAACTGCAGACGGCGAAAGTCTTTTGCGCCAACAGGGGGAGGAGTTAGAGGGTTACTGTATCCGGGGAAAAAGAATTGATCGCTAGTCATCCTTCCGAGAAAACACATTTCCGGGTAGCTGAGTGTGCCCGCCCCGACAAACTTTTGCGTTGCAGACTAAAATGCAAACTAAAATGCTGCTTACTTCCGTAGAGCTAGAGTGTGAGCAAGTAGCGACAGTCGCTAGGCCGGGCAGAATCTATTCTACGGTTTTATGGGACCTGTTAAATCAAGGATGAAATTCGAGTTGTTTTGACCGGTCCTGCGGAGTCCACAGGGAGATTTGTGATTAAGTCTCGGACACTCGACTCGCACAGCCAGTGAAGGCAATTCTAAGGTGCCCACTTTCAAAGAAAACAAGGAAAGGCACGGACAGCGGGAGGGGGGCGGGAAAGGCACGGACAGCGGGAGGGGGGCAGGAAAGGCACAGACAGCGGGAGGGAGGATGGGAAAGGCACTCACCTGGACTTCTTCCGGCGGCGGTCGGCCTGCAATGGCCAAAACAAACCTTTCCCCCCCCCAAAAAAATAGGAACCGCCCACCGCCGCAATGACGGCAACAAAGGGGCTGGATGAGAAAAAAATCTCAGAAACGCCCACAAGTCGCCTCGCAGAATGGCGGACGCCTCAGTCTTTCAATGGCTAGCCTCCATTTATGGAGCTAGCCATTGGAAGACTGAGGCAGGACTTTTGTCCATACTGGTAAAAAAAAGTTTTCGCCTGCGCGAACCGCTGCTTGCGCAGCTTTTCACCAGGCGAAACCTAAAACTATAGGTATGATGGGGCATATTACCAAGGGCAAGTAACGCCGCTTTCTCTGCGAATTGTGCTGAGAAAGCTCTATTAACAACGGCATTTTAAAGCCTGCCCCAAGCCCACTTTGCATGTCGGCGATAAACATCGCTAATGACATGCAAAGTGGGCGTTCCCACGTCCAACCACATGAAAAATGTGGTTGGAGGTGGGAACACCCTATTACCAAGGAAGGCGATGGGAGGAAAAGACCTCCGATAAACTCATTTATCGCTGGTCTCCCAACGCCTGCTCTGACCAGGCGTTAGGCATTGATAACATGGGGGTGTGGATCATAAAGCTGAATCCACCCCCCCATATTATCAAGGCCCACATTAGCACGTGAAAACAACGTTTGTTTTCATGCGCTAATGTGCCATGTCACTGACTATCGCCGGATTTCTATTCGCCTGCCTGATGCACATTGATAATTGCGCGCTAAAAAGGCGATGAAATCCGGCGATAGCCGGCGATACGGGAATGTGCGTTGTGCGTTTTCCAACGCACTCCTCGGTAATATGCCCCGATATTCGTTGAGAAAACATTGCTTAATTATCGCCAGATAAACTGCACTCGCCTCATAAGCTACCAAAGCTGAAATACTTTTCAAAACTCAAACATTTATGGCAGTCTCACTATTTCACACAAATGTATTCTAGGTCGTTAAAGTGCATATTGGTTTTAATTTTCTTCTTTGCCTTGGCTATATGACATCTAAACCTCAAACCAGATGGCATGAAGACAAGCAAAAATGGAAGTAATAATTAAAAAGAAAACTGAACTTGGCAGAAGTGAGATTCGAACCCACACCTCCAGAGGAGACTGC
The DNA here is from genome assembly GCF_964263255.1 of Lissotriton vulgaris. NCBI lineage: Eukaryota > Metazoa > Chordata > Amphibia > Caudata > Salamandridae > Lissotriton > Lissotriton vulgaris. The sequence continues at coordinate 255,512,272 of NC_141685.1, forward strand.
GACTTGAACGCAGCACCTTAGACCGCTCGGCCATCCTGACAGCTGATCATTATTTTTGCACGTGTGTTAAGAATGTATCTATGAAATCACAAACTTGGGCTTTATTTTTATATTCTGCATTTTGAATAAAAGTGTCCTTTCATAACTTGAATTTTTTGAGGTTAAAGGTAAGTGAATGCAGCTGGTCGCTGAGGATTAAAATTTGTCGTGACAAATTTTGTTTCCTTTATGAGCTACATTTTTTGGCGTGGAGCGGACGAGGAGGCTTGCCAGAGTCAGTGATGTTGATGATAACAGATGCCCCAAGAAAGGAGGGAATTTGAGCTGAAATGCAAATTGAGAGAAAAACACATGCCATTAGCAATGTGGCTTTTTGCACATTTTGATATAAATGAAACACCAAAGCTATAAAATATGATTAAAAACACTATACACATGTGGCAGAACCTATTCAACATTTTAATCAACAATATTAATGTTAAATGACCTTTATTAACACTGTCCTTACTACCGCTCTGACTAAATAGATTGTATAAAACTGACACAATGTTTGCACTTTGCAGGAAACATGCCTACACCTACCCCTCATGAGGCCAAATCCCACAGGAGACAATAGGCTCATGAAATCATTGGAAAATATATGATCTTATGATATAAATATTTGCATCATAATAAAGGCTACATATGATCAATGCACTAATCATTTTAAAAGACAAATTCCCTCACTCACAGTAAGGGGCATGCTACATCATTGGGAACCACCTCACACCATGATGCCTAGACACAGTGTGGGCTGCACCTCCCTCACTAGAGGGAGGAGCTCAGATATGTTGTAAGAGGTACAATAAATACCTTTCTATTGAGCAAGGAGTGGTGAGAGAAGTAGAGCGAGAATGAAAAAAGTGTGAGGATTAAAACTGGCTCCAGGGTACACAACACATATTATTAATGCATCTCTGGCTCAGGATTAAAACAAGCAAGGCCAACTAGGTATTTTATACCCACTGGATGTTACCAACAAAGTAGGTTGACATGTTTCTGTCTAAGACCCTTCTCGGAGGTGTTGATGCATTCTTCAGGACCTATGTAATTGGTGCTTCTGCTCAAGTTCTCAAATTAAAATGTGATAAGCGTGTAATACAAACGTAGTGGTCCATTTATAAGTCCAGAGATGTCTTTAAAACTTTAAAAAAACACATACACTAGGAAGAGAAACCAGCGCACAAAAAAACATTGGAATGTGGTAGGTCTATTTGACTTATGTATCATCCGTGCAACAAACCTTGGGGCATATTCCCAAGCAATAGTGATAATTATCGCTATTGCTTGGTTAGAGACAAAAATGTACCGCTGAGCTGCGGCAATTTTTACCGCAAATAAACCTTGGTATTACCAAGGTTTATCGAAAATGCGATAAAAATCGCCGCAATGCATGAATATCGCTGAAAAGTCAGCGATATTCATGCATTACCGAGCTAATGCTCTTAACCATGTTATCCACCTCCCATTGGATAACATGGCTAAGAACTGCTCAGGGCAGGTGTTAGCTTTTGGAGATATTCGCGCTTAGCGCGAATATCTCCAAAAGTTGGTAATAGGAGATAGCGATGTTAGCAACTGTTTTCAGTCGCTAACATCTTGGCACGCCCACTTTGCATGTCATTAGTGATAAATATCACTGACATGCAAAGTGGGGCCCAAGATGGTCGCTATCTCCTACTAGCTTTCGCTAACTGGTGTTAGCGACAGCTAGGTAATAGGGAGATAATTTTATCTCCGCTTTCTTGGCTTTTAAAGCCAAAAAAGCGGAGATAAATCCCCTTGCTAATATGCCCCTCGTTTTCTCGAGGAAAACTAAGGGAGCAGGTAAGTGTAACAGGGGCTGGATGAGGCTTAACCGTGAACGTTAATAATGGTGCCTCAGCTCAGGCCCTGGAGTTAAAGCTCAGAGAATAGTCTAAATAGAAGAGAGAAAAGAGAGAGAGCAAAAAAGAGTAAGACCTTTAAATCTACATGGCCCGATGCTACCGGGGCCAGCAAGTCATTGACCAGAGCTTCAAACTTTAATATAGTGCAGGCACGCCTAAGCTTGATTGCTGGTGTTGTCTGACTTGTATTATGGTGATATATGACCATCAATTGGGTAATTTTGTTTTTGACTTACCAAGCGTGGCGTTGCCGTGTGTATGCACTTTATTCCGGTTTGAAGCTCTGGCCAGGCATATTTACTGTAGCTGTACTGGTCACTGCACCTTGGTATCTCGTGCCTGTTTATTAGCAATGTGTGGGCTTTAGTAAACATGGGTTGCCAGATGAACAACATACCTGACTCTGAATATGAACGATAAGGCATACTTCGTGAGAGGTTCTTGATGTCCTTGGTCCACCTGTGGCCGGGGCCCTTTGTCCTGTTTTTTTTTCTCAGATGATTTTCTCCTTCACTCGTTACAAAGCAGGGTACTTGACATATACAAATAACCCTATATCTGCATCTGAGGTTTTCATTTCCTTTTAGTTTTCATTTGGTCACTTAACTTTGAGTTCACAAAAATCTCAGCATTTTATATTGCTCTTACTCTTTTTTTGCTTTCTCTCTTTTCTCTCTCCTATGATGCCATACAGGACAGACTATTCCCCCTGTTACACTTACCTGCTCCCTTAGGTTTCCATGAGGGTACAGGGTTTATTTCATTGCTGATAAATAAGTGAAATAGACCTCCGCATTCCAATGTGTTTTGATATGTTTGTTTTTGTGAGTTAGTTTCTCTTCCTAGAGTATGTGTTTTTAGGTCGAGCCTATCCCATTCCGCAGGAATGGATAGGGGAGAATTGTAGTGTTGCATCAGGAAAGCTAAACCAGCCGACAGATTTCCACAAGTGCATGTGATCGTGAACGCGCATCCGCCTGCTGGTTTAGCTTTCCTGATGCAACTCTAACAGTGCCTCACACACTTCAAAGGCTCCTCTCCCCGCCCCCCGCCTGCACAAAGGGATCCGCTCTGCCCCCTGCTGCACCAAAGGCTTTTATTTCGCGGCCGCGTTTATTTACTTTCATTTTGCGGCCATGTTTTTTTCAGGTTAGTACCACTGCATCTCTCCTTCGGTCGTTCAAAGCCTTTACGTTCTAACACCCAACAGAATGTGAGCAACGAGGCCATCAATGCCCGCCCCTACTCTCGCCCAAATACAGATGTAGAAACAGGGAAACTGTCCCATCCGCTCTATATCCGACCTGCATGCTTTGCTTTCATAGAACAAACGAACGTAGTGAGCGCTAGTTGTTTGTGCCTTTCTGCCCCCATCAGACTAGTTTTTTTCCGCTTGCATTTCCCGGCCGCTTTTCATTATTTTCTTTCTTTTCAATGTCCCGAGCCCTCTGCCCTCTGTTAGCGGCTATGCCCTCTGTTAGAATCGTTTTTTGTTTGTGCCTTTCTGCCCCTGTTAGACTCGTTTTTTTGTGCCCTTCTGCCCTCAGACTCGTTTGTTTTTTTTCCCCTTCTTTTTATACCCATTGGGGAAGCATGCAGCGGACCATGGGACATCTTCCGCTACCGAAAGCCTGCACTCGCATTGATAATTTGTTTGTACTACGCAGGTAGTTGCCCCCTCCTTGACTAGTTGGTAACATTCCTGTGGTTTCCGCAGAGTGCATCTCACTCGCACACACTCAAGCCTCTGCGCCCCGATCCTCTCTGCACCCCAGTGACTTGTAGGGATTTCAAATGCGTCATTGCGATTGATAGGCGCTTGTGAATTGCAATCCACAGGATGTGTACTCTATATTGGTACTCAGCATTTGCGAAGCCTGCTTGCAGCGGTTTTGTGAGTGTGGCTCAGCTCTTCTTTGGGTCCGTTGCATGTAATATCTGTATTCGGACACATGGTGATGTTTGGCATGAATTTAGGGACAAGAAATGGTATAACTTGTAAATATGGGAAGTCAGTCGCTTCTAATTAACCAACCACTGTATGTCTTTAAAAACACATACTGTAAAACGCATGCTTTAGCCACCTTTCTTTTTCACCCTTTGCCCGCTCTCTATTCCAGTGCAGACACCAAGCCAGACCAAAGACCCCACTTCCGGTGCCCCACTGATCTATATTGACCCCAGTTCTCCCGGACCAAAGAATTGAGCTTGTCAGATAATTTTGTTTTGTTTCTTTCAGAAAGACCGCTCCTGTGACTGGGGCTTTTCCATTTGCAGACAGTCGTTTGCGAAATGAATGTTATTTAATTATCTTCCAAGGCAAAGCTTGAATACATTCTGCGTTAAACCCATCGCTTCTCTCTCTCTTGAACGGGAAAGGCCTAATATCCTTGTTAAAATCTGGTTAAAAATAAAGTTGAGTTTTTTGAAGTCTGATTATCGCGTGAAATGGAATTTTTTAAACCTAATTACGGTCGGATTTGCATGCGGGTTTTCAGACCCGTTGAAACAATTAAAACACGTTTATTAATGGCATCAATCGTTCTTGCCGCGGGACGCTGTGGTGACCGTAGAAATGCTGGAATAAACCTGCATGTCTTAAAGCCTCTGCCCCAGCCCTCTTCACTCACCTCTTCCTCACCCCTCATTTTTACTTCTGAAAATGGCATCATTGCATACATGCCACCAGCTGCGCACTTTCCTTAAACTAATTTTGTGCCTCTTGTGAACCTCCGTTTCCTCCCGTTCCCCACCCATTTGCGTGGCCTAGCCTGTTCTGAACCGGTAGTTTGGAAGACTCGTACCCAAGGCGCACTTTGATCCCAAGTTGTGTGGAGTCAGGAAGTGTAAGATGTGTGATTTATACCAGTGCGCGCCCTTAAAGGCCACCGTATATTAGGATGGCATTGCTTTGGAATCCTCGGAGCTCCGAGTCCCAGCTCTGGTTTGTATTTAAAGTTGCATTGATCAAAGGGTGCTGTCTGCACCTGGAAATGTTTAGAACAGATGTGATCCAGAGGGCTGCATCGCTTTCAAACCGATGCAGAACGGACAAACGCACATGAAAATGCCCTGCAGGTCAAGACATTTTTCAAGCGCTAAATATGGTTATCATGAGAATGAGTAAACTATCAAAATAATTACGTTACCAAACTGACAGCATAATTAATGGTTAATTTCAAATGTACACAAACACACGTCTAGGTAAAAAAAAAAATCCACACACACATACACACAAAAACCACACACAACCACACACACAACCACACCCAACCACACAACCACATACACAACCACACACACAACCACACACACAACCACACGCACAACCACAAGCACAACCACACACAAAACCACACACACAACCACACACACAACCACACACACATCCACACACAAACCACACACACAACCACACACACACAACCACACACACACAACCACACACACACACACACCCACACACACACAACCACACACCACCACACACACACAACACACACACAACCACACACACAACCACACACACCCACACACACAACCACACACACAACCAAACACAACTACACACACAGCCACACACACAACTACACACACAGCCACACACACAACCACACACAACCACACACACAACCACACACACAACTACACACACAACCACATACACACAACCACACACACTCAACCACACACACACACACACAACCACAAACACACACACACAACCACACACACAACCACACACACAACCACACACACAACCGCACTGTCAGTGCACACTTTCAACAGACACTATCAGTCGTCAGTGCACACTTTCACTGGGCAAAACACCACCAGCCGTCAGTGCACGCTTTCACTGGGCACAAACACCACCAGCCGTCAGTGCACGCTTTCACTGGGCACAAACACCACCAGCCGTCAGTGCACGCTTCCACCGGGCACACACCACCAGACGTCAGGGCACGCTTCCACCAGTCACACACCACCAGACGTCAGTGTACACTTTCACCAGGCACACACACCACCAGCCGTCAGTGCACGCTTTCACCAGGCACACACACCATCAGCCATCAGTGCACAATTTCTACAGGCACACACACCACCAGCCATCAGTGCACACATCAATTGTTAACGCATCCACAATGAACTATTGTAGCAATCGAAGTATGTCGCAATTTACTTTTAAACATATTAAACTAAAGCGCAGCATGAAACCATTGCTACAAAAATAAATAAAAAAAATTTTGGCCTACAATTTATAGACTTTTGTTGCAATTGGTGTTGCAATATTTAGGAATGCCATTAGCTCAAACTAAATTAATGCTAGACCTATTGCATTGCAAATGCTTGTTTTAGTTTTGATGGCATTATGCATACTATCTATTTCAGGTAATCACTAATGGATCCCTACTCTGGAATTATCATTGACCACTGGTTTTGTATTGCACATTTATCACATTTTTCGCTGAGCACTTGAGCAGAAACGTCAATTACATAGCTCCTGAGGAATGCCTCTACACCTCTGAGGAGGGGCATAGGCAGAAACATGTTGACTTACTTTGTTGGTAACATCCAGCGGGTATAATATATCTTGCTGACCTTGCTTGTTTTAATCCTGCCTGAGGGATGCATGAATGAATATATTGTGTTGTGTACACCGGAGTCATTTTTAATTTCCACACTTTCAAGTGGAGAAGTGTGGCTCAAGGGTTAGAGCGGCAGACCCTGATGCAGAGATCTAGCCTGGGACCAGGGTTCAATTCCCAGCCTTAGTGGGTCTTGGGCTCAAACATTCCACCGACCTGATAATTCTCGCCTCAGTGCCTATTCCAATCATGGAGTCCCACTCTGCAACTCTGGGCAATAGCTTGCTTAATCTCCACAACGGACCCCACAACGCTAAGAATGCCTGACCTCCACCCTGGGGGTGCCCAGGAGTGGACGCCTCACAGGGAAAGCCAGGATGGTTCCACAGCGGTATTCGTACAAGCGCCTTGAGACCATTGTGGGTGAGTAGTGCGCTATACAAGTATCAATTTACATTTTACATTTGCACGCTCTACTTTCCTCTCCGCTCCTTGCTCATTAGAAAGGTATTTATTCTACCTCTGAAAACATCCCTGAGCCCGTCCCTCTACTGAGGGGGCTGTAGCTCGCACTATGACTAGGCATCACTGTGTGAGGAAGTTCCCAGTGGTGAAACATGTCACCTATGGTGGTTGACTGAATTTGTCCTTTAAAAGGAATACTCCACACTAGCTAGGCATATTGACCAATTATTTTTTCTCTTTTTTCATCTCCTCTATCTAGACCCAGGTGTTTGTTGGTGTTTTGTTATTAGTATTGAGGAGTCTACGCCTGCTAGTCTTTAAATCTCCTCTGGGCCTCAATTTGTGTCTTTATTCAGTATTCAGGTAATCATAGCCAGGGACAGTAGATTAATGCGATTTTACAACCACAGGTTTTCCACATAGTCATAGATTTTCTGCATTTGCCACATAATTCAGCATCTTTCATGCATAATTTGAGAACTCAGCCAAACAAATCTTTCAAGCTCAAACAGATCCAATGTTACCAAAGAAGAAGTGCTGCACACACTTCTGCTCGGCTGCAGATCCTCTGCAAGGGATGGCTGACAACGTTTCAGATGTTGATCGCTGTATTCGGGTGTTAAACTGGTTCTGCTGTGGTGCAATTTGACCAGACACTAGTAATACTTGTCGCTAAAATAACAAAAAATGAATAGAGACTAATATACATATTCATCCAAACTAGGACACCTAATGTGCCCTTTCTTGCTGCATACTTTTGTCAACCTGCTGTAGACATACAAGCATGTGCACGCAAAAGAGGCTGCTCAGACCAATCTTTTGAGAGCATCCACTGGATTGGGTGTGGAGCCATCCCCATCCGGGCCAATGGGAGGAGCAGCAAGGCTGCCGTCAGCGGGAGTGGAGCGGAGCAGCAGATAAGTCTTTTATTTTATATTCTTTCTCTCCCCCAAACTCCTGTCCAATCCCGCACGCAGCCTACCACTTTAGATAGGCGGCGGCCGCCACTACTGGCAGCATGGCGTGGGGGCATTGACCAATTTCATAGAGTTGTGACATAAGGAGAGGGGCTTGAATAACAGAGGCCACTATGTTTTTTAGAGGTACATGAGATTAAGTGCCGTCAACGATAAGCCAAAGTGCATGAGGCCATCAAACGTGAGGAGAAATGGCATTCCACAGTGGTGTTAAAGAGACCTACATTTTTCAATAAGGCAGTGCTTAATTTGTAAAAATATAAGCGCCAAGGCTCTCATCAGGGGGCAACTGCAGCTTGCCCCACACACTGCCCCTGCTCATTAGTGTGAGATCCTTTAGATTGCAACTGTGTCCATGAACCCTCTACGGAACTGTTAGTCACCCAAAAAGCTCGGACACCACACCAATCACTTGAAATGCTCAGAGGTTGTGGGGTTAGAATAACCTGGACTCCCCTGTTCAGCCAGACAGTGCTCTGAACTCAGGCCCTGATTCACAGAACTAACTTAAGACAAAATCCAAAACTTACTACCATTTTGGTATTCACAGAATGCACTTACTCATTTTGGTATTCACAGAAGGCACTTAGGGGCATATTATCAAGGGGGTTTATTTCCGCTTTTTTGGCTTTAAAAGCCAAGAAAGCGGAGATAAAATTATCTCCCTATTACCTAGCTGTCGCTACCACCAGTTAGCGACAGCTAGTAGGAGATAGCGACCATCTTGGGCCCCACTTTGAATGTCAGTGATATTTATCACTAATGACATGCACTAATGACCCTCTTTAATATCTTCATGACCCCTTTGGCGGCGTTGGCGGAGTCGTTTGGGGCCCGGATCGTATCCTATGCAGACGACACCCAGCTCCTCTTCTCGTGTAAGAGAGGAGGAGACTTTGATGGGGAGAGTATCCGGGATTGCCTTGGGGCCGTGTTCCAATGGTTCCAACTGAACAGCCTCAAGTGCAATTCCGATAAGTCCGAGGTACTCTTCTTTGGGTGTGATATGGAGCCAGATTGGCAGGCATGGTGGCCGACTGGTATGTTCCCCCCCACTTGTTCATCCCAAGTGGCTAAGAACCTGGGGGTCAAGATGGACAAGGGTTTGACTATGAAGTCCCAGATCCTGGGGTTGTCGGGCATCTGCTTCGGCTTCCTCAGGATGCTGCGGAGGTTTCTTCCCCTTTTGTCGGAGGAGCACAGGAAGCTGACTGTGCAGGCCCTGGTAGGCTCTAGGTTAGATTATTCAAACGTTCTGTACCTGGGCCTGCCAGAGTACCTGCTACAGCGGCTCCAAGTTGTGCAGAACGCGGTGGCGAGAGCGATCTTTGGCCTGAACAGACGTGCCAGTGCTGCGGGCTTATTGCAGACCCTGCATTGGCTTCCAATCCGCAAACGGATTGCCTTCAAGGCTTTGACCTTGACATATAAGGCCCTCCATGCGACAGGAGCGAAGTACCTCCAAAAGAGACTTGCCTTCTATCGGCCGGCTCGCTCTCTGAGGTCAGAATCCCTGTTTTTAGCGACTGTCCCACGAGTGAAGAGAGCGCGCCTGGGAGGTCGCTCCTTTGGACTACTGGCGCCACAGTTGTGGAACTCTTTGCCTCTTACTCTCCGGGGAGCTTCCAGCTTACTAGTTTTTAGAAAAGGCCTCAAAACCTGGTTGTTCACACAGTAGGCTTTTTTCTTGTTCTGTTTTGTTCTGTGATTCTCTCTCTTTTAATGTGTTATGTTAGCAGTTTGCAGCCTTCCTTTTTAAAGCGCCGGGACACTCTTTTTGAGTAGCCGTGCGCTCTACAAAAGCCATTATAACATAACATAACATAACAAAGTGGGCGTGCCAAGATGTTAGCGACTGAAAACAGTCGCTAACATCGCTATCTCCTATTACCAACTTTTGGAGATATTCGCGCTAAGTGCGAATATCTCCAAAAGCTAACACCTGCCCTGAGCAGTTCTTAGCCATGTTACCCAATGGGAGGTGGATAACATGGCTAAGAGCATTAGCTCGGTAATGCATGAATATCGCTGACTTTTCAGCGATATTCATGCATTGCGGCAATTTTTATCGCATTTGCGATAAACCTTGGTAATACCAAGCTTTATTTGCGGTAAAAATCGCCGCAGCTCAGCGGTAAATTTTTCACGCTAACCAAGCAATAGCGATAATTATCGCTATTGCTTAGTAATATGCCCCTTAGTCATTTTGGTATTCACAGAAGGCACTAACAGCCTTATTCATGAAGGCTAAATCGGCTCGCAAAGGGCCGGATTCTGAGAATCCGGCCCTTTGCGAGTGCGATTTTTGCTTTTGGGATTCAGCATCCCAAAAGCAAAAATCGCTAATTGCGATGTCGCAAATGTGCGAGGAAATGACATTTAAGGAATCTCTATTTGAGATTCCTTAAATGCTATTCAACATCCTATTTCAATTTGCGATTTCGCTATTTCTAGGCGCAATTTACCGAGAGGTCAGACCTCTCGGTAAATTGCGAAAACTTAGAAAAATGCTTTTAAAAGCATTTTTCTAAGTTGCATGTTGCACACACACATGTCCTTTGGACATGTGTGTGCGCATCAACTGTTACAATTTGCATTTAAGGGGTGCTACAGGGTGTCCTTTGGACACCCCTGGCACCCTTAAAATCGCTATCTGATTTGCGAGTAGCAAATTGCTACTCGCAAATAAGGGATACTCCCCATTCATTCCTATGGGCCTTTTGGCCCATAGGAATGAATGGGGAGTTATTCCTTTTTTGCGAGTAGCAAATTGCTACTCGCAAATAGAGAACATGTAGGAATCGCTATTTATTTAGCAATTCCTACATGAATGCCGTTTTGCGTGTCCTCAATAGCGAGTCGCTATGATTCGCTATTAGGGCCACGCAAAACGGCCCGTACATGAATCAGGCTGTTAGTCATTTCGGTATTCACAGAAGTTAGGAGTCCTAACTTTAGGAATCCTAAATGCCTTCTGTGAATACCGAAAGTCTTAAAGTAAGGATTTTTCTCAATTTAGTAGTAGTAAAGTTAGGACTCTTAACTTTAGCACTTCTAAATGCCGTCTGTGAATACTGAAAGTCTTACAATTAGGATAGTTCTCAGTTTAGTAGTAGTAAAGTAAGGACTCCTAACTTTCGGACTCCTAAATGCCTTCTGTGAATACCAAGGGCCTCATTTATGAGGCCTAGCGTCAGTTTTGTGCTTCCGATGCGTCACTTTTTGTGACGCATCAGCGACGTAAAACATGCCTCCTGTTGCGCACTATATACAAAGTGACGCAACTAAGCAGATGCGTCACTTTGTAAACCCCTGCGCTATATTATACCTGCGTCAGGTATAATGTATGCAAGGGGGGGGCGTTTCCCCACAAAAAACCTCGTAATAGTGACGCAGTGAAATCTATGAGATTTCACTGCGTCACTTTTAGGACGCTGTTGCGTCAAAATCTTGCGCCTGCCTCACAGCAGGCGTAAGACTGATGCAAGCGCTTTCACATGGGGCTTTCCCCATGTATAAGGACGCATAATGGAGTTGCGTCACTTTTGTGACACATTCCAGCAATGCGTGACTTTTGCGCTTACAGATACGTCAGAAATACTAACGCATCTGTAACTCCTTGCGACATGATGCGTCATACTGTAAATATGACGCATCAATCATGTCTCAAGGAGTGCGCAGTGAGAAGTGACGCATCGCTGCTTTCACGCAGCGATGCGTCATTTCTCATAAATGAGGCCCCAAATGTCTTAAAGTTCGCCCTATAAAAAATGTAATTAAATAAAATAACATTAAATAAATAAATAAATAAATATAGGGCCAAGAAACACTTTTATCTGACCCTGTGACACCTCCACTTAAGCAGATATAGCAGGTGCTTCACTCCGCCTTTGTCCCATTGTCATTCTTTATGTGATTATCATCCACAGTCAGAATGACAACGGGTCTTTGCACAGACTGAGCGAGGTGGGAGAGGGGCTGTTGCAGCCTCGTGTGTTCAAAAGAGAGGAGCCCAGCTTGCTGCCAGCCCCAAAATTAGGGACAAAAGGCGTCCTTGAAAGAAATCCTGAAGGATAAAAGACAAAAGGCCCAAATAACGGCAGTCCGTGAAATGTACGAACGATTGGTTACCTGAACTTGGGGGAATATTAGCAAGGGCGTGCGATGAATATCGCAAATCGTGCTTAGCTCTACCCTCATATTTTTTTTATCGACGTCTATCCCTGGGTCCTTATTTATGAAAAGTGACGCATCACTGCGTGAAAACAGCGATGCGCCACTTTTCACTGCGCACTCCTTGCGACACCAATGATGCGTAATATTTGATGTATGACGCATCATGTCGCAAGGAGTTACAGATACGTCAGTATTTCTGACGTATCTGTAAGCGCAAAAGTGACGCATTGCTGGAGTGTGTCACAAAAGTGACGCAACTCCAGCAATGCGTCCTTTCACATGGGGAAAGCCCCATGTGAAAGGGCTTGCGTCAGTCTTACGCCTGCTGTGAGGCAGGCGCAAGATTTTGACGCAACAGCGTCCTAAAAGTGACGCAGTGAAATCTCACAGATTTCACTGCGTCACTATTACGAGGCTTTTTGCGGGGGAACGCCCCCTCTGCATACAGTATACCTGACGCAGGTATAATGTGGCGCAGGGGTTTAAAAAGTGACCCATCTACCTAGATGCGTCACTTTTTATATATGGCGCAATAAGGCGCATGTTGTGCGCCGCCGATGCGTCACAAAAAGTGACGCATCAGCAGCCCAAAACTGACGCAAGGCCTCATACATGAGGCCCTTGGATCCTATCACGGAGATAGCGCGTTATTACCAACGTATACCTCCAATTCGTAAAAGAATCCAGTAATGGCGGCGAATTGCACCAAAAACTCAAGTTCTACGCCATTGACAACGTAAAGCTTACTTGTAGTCAGAAAGGGACTCGCCTCAGAATCCACTTTCTGCGATTGATATATCGCCGCATCAGCGACAAGTTCCGTCTCGTCATTCTACTTTCTTGGTACCACAGATTGAGATCTTCGCATAGAGCAAAGACCTTCCAAAAATTTTAAATTCTTGTCATTAGGCACCACACGAAGTGCGACTAAATCCCAAGTAATACACTATTTGGCCTAGTGGAAAAGTACATTGTAGTGCTTATTCTTGACTCTGCTATGATTTAGACACTTATGATTATTAGGGCGGGAAAATGTCCGGTGTAAACACTATACATTGGAGGTAAAAGCGCGTGTGTGTTGCGTTTTAAACCACTACAATAAACTCTAATCAACAAGAATTGTATTTTGCTTTAGGTTTGGGTCGGCTACATATTTGCAATGCATTGTGGGTAGCCGGATGTTCACTCAGATTCTTTAACCCTGATTGCTGGTAAACCCTGTCTGAAGAGCGTTGCTTAAAACAAAACAATAAATAAAACAGGCAGACCCATTTTACTAATCTTCATCTTGCTGCCGTCATACGCTGTCCACACACAGCGTGGAGTCTGACTGTATCAGGACCTGTAGCAGCCTCGACCCTGCATCCCCCGCCCATGTTACAGTGTGTGCCTGGCAGACGTAATTATGGACCCCTATTGACAACCCGCGGTACTGCACCCCTGGTGTCTATTTAAAGAGGTGCCTGGCTGACTTGATTAGGGGTCAACACAATGGGTGGCAGCTGTTCCTAAACAAGAGAAAATTCTGCAACTTTTTATAGTTGAGGTAAGATGTGTCTAGAGCTAGAGTTAGTGGGATTGAGATAGAGATAGGGGAATTCTTCCTTTTGAAATTGGTACCCTCACACACCCTTACGGGTGTCATGCTTCATCATCGGGCGTTGCTCCTCTTGGGGGTGGCGCTGCAGTCCCCCACGGGCCCCGCGACAGGGCTCTTTGTCTGAGTATTTTATAGGAGGTGCCGCAGGTGTGCCTGCGGGTGTGTGGGCCTCATGAAAAAGTGTGTGAGTCAAAATAAAATTACCTCGCCGGAACCCTGACCCAATTTTTTTCAAGGGTCCTATAAATAAATTACAATCAAAGAGGACTGGAGCCTATCCTAGAAATAAATACGTAGGAGGGATAGGTATGCTCCCACTGCTCCCAGTCCGTGCAAGTGATGTGAAGGTGCGATAGGGTCAACATGTTTTCGCATCAAGTGGGTCCCTAGTGGATCCGCAGTGCGCTTTGCCAGGACCTTGAAAGTGAATATAAAACTGTGGGAGTCACGGAAAGACGCCCTGCAATCCCACCATACCCAAATAAAAAGTAAAATACATCTACCTAAGATCCATAAGGGGACGACACCGCCACCGGGACGCCCGGTTGTGTCCGGCATTGATTCTTTGCTGGAACCACTCAGCAAGTTCTGTGATTTTTATCTGCACGCCCTAGTGACTAAAACACCTACATACCTCAGGAACACTACAGAGGTTTTGAACCTGATTAAACATTTTTCAGAACCAGCATTAATTAACTATCTAGTGACTCTGAACAGAGAGGCGCTTTATACAAATATTCCCCAGGACTCGACACTTGCAGTTCTAGAACATGCCTTGCAGAGTGTTGACCCATGGCCATATGAAACCCCCATCACATTTATTTGTGACTGTGCCTCTCTAACTCTCAAAGAGGTCTACCAATTTCAAAAGGAGGAATTCCCCTATCACTAACTCTAGCTCTAGACACATCTTATCTCAACTAGAAAAAGTTGCAGAATGTTCTCTTGTTTAGGAACAGCTACCATCCATTGTGTTGACATTTAATCTTGGGAGCACTGGTACTGGACCTTCTCTTTTTTCTATAATTGCTCCCTGTTCCTCCCTTTTGTAATGTGTTACTAATGAGTACGGCAGCCAGCCGTGGGACACTATTTTCTATTTTCTTCTTCTAGATTAAATGTTTCTCACCTGTTAGTGCCCATTAGACATTCCTTAGTGGGTTCCATTCAGATACACTTACAACATGGACTATCCAGGCCTCGGCTCTGATGATGACATAGAGGCATAAATACTAAGGGCACCACCCCTTCTTTCAGGTGATGGCAGTGTAGCATCAGGTAGCCGGAATGAGGACTGGAAATCCCTACAAACTCTGAGGAAACTACAGATTAAGACAGCTCTGCATTGGATAGTAATGTCAAACTGTCCCCCAGAATCTTCTTAGACGATTTGACCGTTCATCGTGAATGGGCTAAAATTGCATGGAAATGCACACGCAGTTGGCTTGTGTTGATTATCAACACAGCCAAGCACTTATCAGATGAGCTTCTGATTCAGATTACCCTAGCGGAGAATGGGTTTAAAACAGGCATCTCCATTTCTTCATTTAAATCACGACTCGCTGAAATAAATGAAGAAATTATACACCACAACACAGAGGAGGCCTTAGACAACAACCTCCACCTTTGTTTCAAGGATTCCCACCACACTCCTTTCAGCCACCAATGTACCCTGGACAGTGGATGGGACCGCATCCAATGTGGAACAAACCACCTGGATATTGTCCCCAAATGCCACAATACCAACAATTCCCACCCCCCTTTTTACAACAGAGGGAGGGGCAGAGGAAGAGGCAGATGAAGAGGTGGACCCAAGAATGTCCACTGGCAAGACCCAGAACAGATGGTTCTGAGGAGCAAGACAACGAAACCCGAGTGGTTAATCATTCGTCCCGGCCCATGACCAAGGATGAATCAAAGCTCTTGGAGAAGGGCCTTGGTTTTGTCCCGACCCCCAAGGAGGACACCTTTAGACTTCATCAAGAACTCCATCAACTATTTCACAAAATAAGACTCAAGGCATTTTTTCGAGACAAACTTGAGACCCCTATTACCGGTACTGGTCGGAAAAAAAGTTGAATTCACACCGACCGCTGCTATGACACCACATGAGGTATTTACTTTTGAACAGGCGATTTTGAAAGACGTGAAGGACACTACCTACACACACCCCTTCGACAACCTGTCCAGAGAAGAGAGGAGCGTACTCAAAACCATCACAGAGGATCAGCCCATCATTTTGAAGCCTGCTGAGAAAGGAGGGACTATGGTCATTATGGATATTGATACGTACGATGCTGAATGTCACCGCCAGCTATCAGATACAAAGTACAATCGGCCGTTAGATAAAGATCCAACAGCCCATCTGTCCACCATAATCAGAAGTCTTATATCTGAGGCTGAGATGGAAGGATGGATTTCTACCCAAGAGGCGGCCTTTCTTACCAATGATGACCCTCGTACCCCTTATTTCTACACACTACTGCTAAGCTCCATAAGAGGAGGACACCGCCACTGGGACGCCTGATTGTGTCCGACATCAATTCTTTGCTGGAACCACTCTGCAAGTTCTGTGATTTCTATCTGCGCCCCCTAGTGACGAAAACATCTACATACCTCAGGGACACCAAGAAGGTTTTGACCGTGATTGAAAATTTTGCAGCATCAATTAAGTATGTAGTGACTGTGGACGGAGAGGCGCTTTACACAAATATTCCCCAGGACTCAATCCTTACTCTTCTAGAATATGCCTTACAGAATGTTGACCCAAGGCCATGTGAAACCCCCATCGCATTTATTTGTGACTGTGCCTCTCTTGCTCTCAAAGATAACTTTTTTTCCTTACAGAGACAACTGTACCATCAGATTCAAGGCACCAGCATGGGAAGCACCTTTGCCCCGAGCCTGGCCTTAAAGCACAGATGTTCATAGGAATTTGAAGATGGCCCAAGAACAGCAGAACACTGGTTCACAGTCTTTCTTTAGACAAAGAGGTGCCCAGTAGCGGTGAACATGCATCAACTCCAGGTAAGTGGCAGCAACTGGCAAACTGCAAATTCAAACAACAATACCAAATGAATGCGATAGAATAATGCGTGAGGAGCGAAAGGGGAATATAAAGGCGGTAAACTAACTTGCGCTATCTCGAGACAACATTTGTATCAAAAGAAATGGTTAACTAAAAACTGTAATGTAAAACCAACGGCTAACTAAAAATCTAATAATATAATTAACAAATAACATCTTTAGAAAACACTACACACCACCCCCACCTAATGTGCAATAAAAGAGAATCAATCAATCATGTGGCATGTGACTACTCATCCGTAAGGGTCTCAAAGCGCTGGGGGGGGCAGGGGGGCAGCTGGTCAATTGAAGGTGCAGTGGTTCAGTCACAGAGCCAGGTCTTGAAGTCCTTGCTGAGTTTAGGCAGTGACGGTTATTGCCTGTGGTGGAGAGGCAGGGTGTTCCAGGTCTTGAAGTCCTTCCTGAGTTTAGGCAGTGACGGTGATTGCCTGTGGTGGAGAGGCAGGGTGTTCCAGGTCTTGAAGTCCTTCCTGAGTTTAGGCAGTGACGGTGATTGCCTGTGGTGGAGAGGCAGGGTGTTCCAGGTCTTGAAGTCCTTCCTGAGTTTAGGCAGTGACGGTGATTGCCTGTGGTGGAGAGGCAGGGTGTTCCAGGTCTTGAAGTCCTTCCTGAGTTTAGGCAGTGACGGTGATTGCCTGTGGTGGAGAGGCAGGGTGTTCCAGGTCTTGAAGTCCTTCCTGAGTTTAGGCAGTGACGGTGATTGCCTGTGGTGGTGGGGCAGGGTGTTCCAGGTCTTGAAGTCCTTCCTGAGTTTAGGCAGTGACGGTGATTGCCTGTGGTGGAGAGGCAGGGTGTTCCAGGTCTTGAGGTCCTTCCTGAGTTTAGGCAGTGACGGTGATTGCCTGTGGTGGAGAGGCAGGGTGTTTCAGGTCTTGAAGTCCTTCATGAGTTTAGGCAGTGACGGTGATTGCCTGTGGTGGAGAGGCAGGGTGTTCCAGGTCTTGAAGTCCTTCCTGAGTTTAGGCAGTGACGGTGATTGCCTGTGGTGGAGAGGCAGGGTGTTCCAGGTCTTGAGGTCCTTCCTGAGTTTAGGCAGTGACGGTGATTGCCTGTGGTGGAGAGGCAGGGTGTTCCAGGTCTTGAAGTCCTTCCTGAGTTTAGGCAGTGACGGTGATTGCCTGTGGTGGAGAGGCAGGGTGCTCCAGGTCTTGAAGTCCTTCCTGAGTTTAGGCAGTGACGGTGATTGCCTGTGGTGGAGAGGCAGGGTGTTCCAGGTCTTGAAGTCCTTCCTGAGTTTAAGCAGTGACGGTGATTGCCTGTGGTGGAGAGGCAGGGTGTTCAAGGTCTTGAAGTCCTTCCTGAGTTTAGGCAGTGACGGTGATTGCCTGTGGTGGAGAGGCCGGGTGTTCCAGGTCTTGAAGTCCTTCCTGAGTTTAGGCAGTGACGGTGATTGCCTGTGGTGGAGAGGCAGGGTGTTCCAGGTCTTGAAGTCCTTCCTGAGTTTAGGCAGTGACGGTGATTGCCTGTGGTGGAGAGGCAGGGTGTTCCAGGTCTTGAAGTCCTTCCTGAGTTTAGGCAGTGACGGTGATTGCCTGTGGTGGAGAGGCAGGGTGTTCCAGCCCTTTGCTGCGAGGTAGGTGAAGGATCTTCCTCCAGCTGCGGTCCTGTTGATACGTGGGACAGTGGCCAGAGCCAGATGGGTAGAGCGGAGTTCTATGGTGGGTGCATGTAATGCGAGGCGGTGGTTGGTGTACGCAGGTTTCACATTATGTAAGGCTTTGTAGGTGTGTGTGCGGAGCTTGAATGTGATTCCTTTGTTGACTGGGAGCCAGTGGAGGTCTCTCAGGTGGCTGGTGATGTTGCTGCAGTGGGGGGTGTTGAGGATGAGTCTAGAGGAGGTGTTCTGAATGTTCTGCAGTTTATTGAGGAGTTTCTGGTTGATGCCGGCGTAGACTACGTTGCCGTAGTTATTTATCCTGCTGAGGAGCGCGTGGGTGACTCTTTTTCTGGACCCGGTTGTCCTGACATGGTTTTTGGCTCTATTTCTGAGTGATGATGACTTTAAGCTTGCTAACATCTTGAATATGTATTCTTACCTTGTGTTGGCCCCTTTAAGCCCTTTTTCCAGACCTAGAAGCATAAACTAGAGGATAGCTGCTTAATATGATGATAGATCCCTTATTCTTGACTCTAATCCATCTATTGCCTATTGGCTCAGACATAATTATGTGTCCTTTCATCATCCTGCCTATAGTAGAGGGTGGATCCTGTAGTCCTGACTTTATATTACATATTGGTATGGTTTGTGTAGGTACTTTGACAGAGCTAAGTGTTATAACATCCTTCTCAGGCCTACAAGGCCCAGAACTAGAGAGACTCCATTTTGCTTTCTGTCCCTGCAGAACTGAGATGCTTGCAGGGTAAAGGTAATGTTTTAGTTTTGAGCTGTTGTCCGCTAGGGGAAAACCAGCCGGGACTGGTTCTTATCGGAAGAATGTGTTTGTCTCCTGGGCCCAGACGTAACATGCGGATGCGCACTGCGGTTGCGCGAGGGGCCCTGGAGCTGGCACAGGAATTCGGTGGGAGGCAGCCCTCTGTTGGAAATTTCCATGAGGGAAGAGCATTCTATATTAGTGAAGTGCAGAGGGTGAGTTAGTTAGTTGAGTTGAATTGGAGCAGAGGAGAGGAGTGCAGTTGCAGACAGAGTTGAGTTGGATTGGAGCAGAGGAGAGGAGTGCAGTTGCAGAAGGAGTGGAGAATCAGAAAGAGTTTGAGTTGGAAGGAGTTCAGTTGATGATTGGAGCAGAAAGAGTTGAGTGCAGAAGGAGAGGAGTTGGAGCAGAGGAGAAGAGAAGAGACAGAAGATGCTTGGAACAGAGAGAAGACAGACAGACAGTCAGTGAGCTGGAATTGAAGAAAGAAGTCAGAAGCAGTTACTTATCAGGAGGAGTTGTGAACAGCTGGAGTCTGAAGTGATGCCTTTTGGAAGAGACTGAAGTTATATCGTGGATTAATCAGTGGGAGCAGCTGGAGTGAATTGGACATTGGCACAGAGACAATCAGACAGAGTGAAGAAGCTAGTGGAGCGAACGGTTATCAGAGCGGCAGAAACAATTAGACTGAAGTTGGAAGGTGGAGAGAGTTCGTGGGGGAGAGGAATCCAGTGCAGAGTGATCAGCGCAGATGTGTGTCCAAGAGTGCAGGAGAGGATCTAAGACGAGCTAAGGCACAGACGAGAGAGGAGCCCAGATGACAGCTAGAGCAAGACCCCACACTCCTTAGGTGATATTCAGCCTGATTCATCAAGCTGATTTGCGAGTGCGATTTTTGCATTTGGGATTCATCATCCCAAATGCAAAAATCGGTAATAGCGAATTCGCTATTTTGCGAGGAATAACATTTAAGGAATCTCTATTTGAGATTCCTTAAATGCTATTCATCAACCAAATAGAAATTGCGAAATCGCTATATTTGGTCGCAATTTACCACCAAGTCTGACTTGGTGGTAAATTGCAAAAAAAGAGTAAAAAGCACTTTAGTGCATTTTTTTCTTTTGCATGTTACACACATACATGTCCTTTGGACATGTGTGCGCGCAACACCTGTTCAAATGTGCATTTAAGGGGTGCTACAGGGTGTCCTTTGGACACCCCTGGCACCCTTCAAATCGCTATCTCATTTGCGATTAGCAAATTGCTAATCGCAAATAAGGAATACTCCCCATTTATTCCTATGGGCCTTTTGGCCCATAGGAATGAATAGGGAGTTTTTCCTTATCTGCGATTAGCAATTTGCTAATCGCAAATAAGGAATGTGTAGGAATCGCATTTTATTTTGCGATTCCTACATGAATCCCGTTTTGCGAGTCTCTAATAGCGATTCCTTCTGAATTGCTATTTGAGACTCGCAAAACGGGTCTTTGATGAATCAGGCCGATTGTTCCTTAATCTTTAAATATTAACCTTTTCCCTGTTATATGTCTAATCCTTTTTCTTTCAGCGGTGTGCAGTCTATTTACAGTTCCTGTTAGTTACATGTGGATGTGGTATATTAATAGAGCTTTACAGAGACCCCGCAGATCTGTGTATGTGTCTTTTCCCATTTTATTGTTATTGTAATAAAGATACCCCAGTTCTTAGTGAACCAGCATGTGCTTCGTATTCTTGTTCAATCAGGGTAACCTGTTCTTCTAGTCAGGCATTGTTTTCATGAACGGATGTAATTCCCGGTCAGGTAAGCAGTGACTGAGCAATGAGGGAGAGAGGGGCCCCTTGAGGTGGAGAATAGATTGTACATCCTCGAATTCGGTAAGTTGTTGTGTGATCCATAATATTGTAGTATCATATCCCTAGTAGCCAATGAAAGATTCCTTCCAAAGGTATTCATAGGAAAGTGATCGTCGTTGTGTAGCGGCGTTAATGAGAACACCAGGCGGGATACTGGTGCGTAGATCTGCCGGATTGTGGATCGGAATGTGAGTGAGAGAACACCAGGGAGGATACTGGTGCGTAGATCTGCCGGATTGTGGGTCGGGCTGTGAGTGAGAGAACACCAGGGAGGATGCTGGTGCGTAGGCACGCAGGATTGCGGCTTGCCGAGCGAGCACTGACTGTGGTCAGTGTGTAATGGTAAATAATCAGAACTGCCCCAGGGTAGATTAGTCTGGACCCATGTGGTCGTGAGACTATGAGGTATGAGTGTGGTGTAGGGCATGGACATCCTTAGTAATCAGTGAGTATTCCTAGTAATCCCTATAGATTTAGTGGTGTTTCTGATGATAAGAGCTTGTATATTGCGAGTTCCCCATCCTCAGGTAGGTACCCAGGTGCCTGGACAGATTGGTCTGAGGAGGGAGGTGGTTACGTTCCGGCTGGGTTGGAGGTGCTCTGAGGAGCTGATCCTATCTGGTCTGAGAATCCGTCCGTTACACCGGTGTGGATCCACTTGTAGATATTTTGGACAAGGCGTAACTTGTGTAAGCAGGATGATGAGAGGGCGTTGATCAGACACTTCATGGTGAGGGAGGAGTCCAGGATAATGCCGATGTTTGGTGCATGGTCGGTGGGTGTGTGAGGGGATCCAAGTGCTGCAGGCCACCACGAGTCGCCACAGCAGAGGAGGTAGAGCCCATGATGAGGACTTTGGTCTCTGAGCTGAGCTTGAGGCAGTTGTTTATCTAGATGGCGACAGCCTTCATCCCACCATGGACGTTGTTCTTGGTGACTGTGGGTTTGTTGGTGAGGGAGAGAATCAGCATGGTATCATCAGGGTAACAAACAATGTTGAGTCTGTAGATCATAACGATGGCTGTGAGCGGGGCCATGTAGATGTTGAAGAGACTGGGGCTCAGAGAGGAGCCCTGAGGCACTCTGCAGCTGATCTTTGTGGGTTCGGAGTGTAATGGTGGTAGTCTGACTCTCCATGATTGGCTGGTGAGGAAGGAGTAGATCCAATCCAGGGCTTTCCGTGGATGGCGACATGGAGGATTCTTGTGCATAGGGCCCAGTGAGAGACTGTATTGAAGGCAGCCATGAGGTCCAGGAGGATGAGGGCTACCATTTCACCTCAGCCGAGGAGAGTGCGGATGTCATCTGTGGCCGCAAGGAGGGCTGTCTCGGTCCTTTAGTTGCTTCAGAAGCCGGATTGATAGAGGTCCAGGATGTGGTTCGCTTCTATGAATTTGGAAAGTTGGGCATTGATGGCCTTCTCAATGACTTTGCCTGGGAAGGGGAGAAGAGAGATGGGTGTGAAGATCTTGGGGTCCGTCGTGCCGGCAGAGGGTTTCTTCACCTAGGGGTTGATCTCTGCATACTTCTAGTCTCCCGGGAAGGTGGCAGAATTGATGGAGCAGTTGATGGTGTGGCAGAGTTTGGGGGTAATGGTGGTGCCGGCTCTGTTGAAGATGTGGTGCAGGCAGGGGTCTGAGAGTGCGCCGAAGTGGATGCTCTTCATAATCTTGAGGGTGTCATCAGCAATGAGGGAATCCAGCTGAGTAGGGCCTGTTGGGATCCGGTGTCATGGGGTGTGGAGGCGGCGAGTGGGGTGTGAGGGTCTTGGATGTTGAGGCTGTCATATCTGTCATATATCTCTTTAGTCTTGCGTGGAAGTAGATGCTGAGGTTGTTGCAGAGGTCTTGGAAGGGTGGGATGTCGGCTGTCTCTGTGCTGGGTCTGGTGAATTCTTTGACCATTGTGAAAAGTTCTTTGCTGTTGAGTGCATTGGCATTGGTTCTTTCTTGTAGGGTTCCTTTCCTCCTTTGTCCTAATATGGTGGTGGTGTGCTTTGACAGCGGTCTTGAAGGCTGAGTGGTCTTCCCGGGTCTTGCTGCTCCTCCATCTCTTCTCGAGCCGTCTACAGGTGAATCTGGACTCATGAAAGGTGGGTGAGAACCAGATGGCTTTCCTGGAGTGTTGTTTTCTTGGGGCTTTTTTAAGGGGGCCAGTGTGTCTGCACAGTCTGAGATTTTTTCGGTGGCGGTTGTTTGTAATGGTATTAGCAGCCATGGATGTTGGTGGGGGGGTTTTGCAGAGGGAAATGGTGAGCTGCTCTTCGGAGACCTTGTTCTAACTTCTTCAAGGGTAGTGGTGGCCATTGTGGTGTCTGGGGAGTTTGTTGAAGGAGAACTGTATGCAGCAATGGTTGATCCACATGAGCTTAGTGGTGTGGTTGAAGGTGATGTCACAGGTGGAGAAGATGGGGTCGAGCGTGTGTCCTGTGAGTGGGTTGGAGAGGTGACCCATTAGTTTGGGTTCGATGGTGGCAAAGTTCTTCAGCAAGGACGTCATGTTTTTGTCATTGGGTTTCTCCAGGTGGAATTTGAGGTTGCCGAGGAAGATGTAGTCAGTGGAGGCGAGAGCCTGGGGAGTGAGGAAGTCGAGGATGGAGTTGATGAAGGGAGGGTGGTATCCGGGAGGTCTGTAGATGAGGGTGCCAGGGAGGGTGGTGTTCGAGTTGGTCTTGACCTGGAAGTGGAAGTGCTCCATGTCGGTCGAGTGGTCGTCCATTTGGGTGGTGAGGCGGAAGGTGAAGAGAAAGAAAAGAAAGAGAGAGAGACAAAAGACAGAAGAAGAGAAACCCATAATTAAATATATGGGCTAAAACATCAGAAAATCATCACATTTCTTAGGCATGCATTTATCTATTTTGAGTCATTCTAAATGAAAGTCAACTTTTACCAAAAAGGCGCACGAATAGATTCAGGAGTGACACCACAGTCATCCTCACCAGTGCCAGCTCCTCTGCTGAGGCGGTGGAGCCCCGCCCCACTGATTTTAAGTAGCGTGACTAAAGGAAAACTAAAATGATAATAACTGAATGTTATTATCACTTTATTGTTTTCAGCTGCTTTGCGTGTGGGTCTGCTCTGCTCTCAGATCAGTTTGCCCACTCCAAGTGCACATGAATGCTTGGATGTCCCTCTGGAGGCAGCCAAAGAGTCATGCGCACTTTGCATGTTCTCCACAGAGGCTGCGTTACAGCCTGCCTAGAGAACATGCTCAGGCCCCCTGTCCCTGTCTGAGCGCTGAATCACGGCACTCAGACCGATCACAATGCTGAATTGCAGCGTTGTGATTGGTCAGAGAAGCCTGGTTGTGCTTCGTAGTTCCTGTTTCTGGCCCGAGTCCAGCGGAGGAGAGACGGAGCAGATAAGTGGCGATAAGGTAGTGTTTTTTTTTTTTACATTCCCCTTCCTCCTCGCCCCTGCCCTGCCACCCCCCATCCGTGCCAGCCGCCACTGTTCCTCACTTAACTCATTCAAACCCTGAGATCCAGACTTATAACCATAAGCATCATTGGATTCAGAGACAACTTGTTCACCCAGTGAGCTGAAAAAGGAAAAAGAATGTGAAATTCAAACACATACATTGCTGCCTCTTGAACACACCAATTACCCAAACCATGCTTATGAAAGTTTGCTAATCTTTTAAAATACCACCAAGATTTTTTTTTTATCTTAGTCTATGTTTTTCGCTTTATGTAATTTTGAAAACATTTGAGAATTTAGACTCTACTTTCTTAAAATAAAAAGGGAATTTCATTTTAACAAAATCACCTACAGATAAACCTTAATTTCTGAAAACATAGTGAGTGTTAGACTCTGGATGAGCATGTTTGGTAATAACTTTTCATTTTTATTTTAGAAGATTGGTGATGAGTTTTAGAAGCTTAATGAGCATGAACTTTGCCACAAGCCTCATCATACATGGCCACAAGATTGGCACCAAGTAACCTATCCTTAATCTAAGAAGGCATAAACTTGGCTGGCGTTCTTCCTTTTAACAACATCAAGTGAGAAACAAGTGGTGATGAATGAGATGTATGATAAGCTCAAATTTTCTCAACAAAAGTTTTTTTTTACCTCAACTTTATTGGCTGAAGCGGGCTGGCTGGATTACACAATTGCTCTGTTGAATCTCTCATGAAGATCAATCACATTTGGAGAGTACAGTGCAATTTGTATCTGTTTAATACCTCTTGTCCTTAGAAAACATTCAACATTTTGAGAAGTAAACTATACCCCATTGTCAGAAACAATGCAATCTGGTAACCCTTCCTCCGGAAAATACTCTTTCAGGTATGTGGCAGCAATTGGCAATCTGGCTATTCAGGCAACAAAACAAACTGAATACAATAGACGAATGCATGAGTAGCGCAAGGGAACTACAAAGGTAGTAAACTAAGTTGCGGTGTAATGAGACAACATTTGTATACTAACAAATAGCTAACCAAAAACTGTAATGAAAAACCAATGGCTAACTAAAAACTGGAATATTATAACAAATAATATAACAAATTAACAAACAACTTCCTTAGAAAACACCACAAATGTGCAACTGCCCTTTAAAAGTATTTTTTCCATGGGGAACAGAAAGCTCTCCGCCTACCTAGAATTGAATAACTTTTTGCATGATACGCAATTAGGCGGCTGGAAAGCGGTGAGCACCCAGACCACTTTATTGAAAGTCACGGAATTCCTCAAAGAATATCTTGAGGGTGGATATACGGCAATGGTTCTCCTTTTAGACCTATCTGCAGCATTCAACATAGTCTCTCATTTCACTTAGACAGACTCAAAAGAGCGTGTATTTAAGGGATAAGCCTTCTCGTGGTTGAGGTCATATCTACTGGATATATCACAGAGAGTCTACCTTCAGCCATTCTCATCCTCCTCTAGGCCCATACTACATATGGAGGTCAGCTATAACAGACATTCTACATGGTTGGGTCAGGCATCCAGGCTCTGACATTTGTTAAATGCACAGGCTGCCTGAGCCCAAATTTGCAGGGTTCAAGAACAGCCTATAGAAAAATAGTCTCTGTACGACTAACTTATTTCCTGATAAATAGTCTGAACCAAATAATTTAGAATTTGCAATGCAATGTGTCCCACGTCAGTTACATTTAGAGCTATTGCCTTTGCAAATGTGAATTGTTTAGAGGGAGGGAGACAGAGAGGGAGAGAGACAGCGAGAGAGGGAGGGAGACAGAGAGAGGGAGGGAGACAGAGACAGACAGAGATAGAGACAGACAGAGACAGGGACATACAGAGACAAATAGAGGCAGGGACAGGGGCAGACAGACAGAGGCAGAGACAGACAGAGATGGAGAGAGGGACAGAGGAAGGGAGACAGGGGCAAACAGAGATATGGACAGACAGACAGATAGAGGCAGAGACAGGGACAGACAGAGGCAGAGACTGAGACAGACAGAGAGGCAGAGAGGGAGACAAAGAGAGAGAGAATGGGAGACGGATGGTGACAGAGGGAGGGAGAGGGAGGGAGACAGATAGAGGGAGGGAGACAGAGGCAGGTAGACAAAGGGAGAGGGAGACAGAGGAAGAGGGAGACAGAGGGCAGAGGGAGACCGAGAGACAGAGAGAGATAGACAGAGGGACGGAGACAGAGGGACGGAGACAGAGGGATGGAGACAGAGGGCGACAGACAGAGGGACGGAGACAGAGGTAGGAGGGCGACAGAGGGAGGAAGGCAACAGAGGGATGGAGACGGAGAGAGGGATGGAGACAGAGAGATGGAGACAGAGGGGTGGAGACAAGATAGAGGGAGACAGATAGAGGGAGACAGATAGAGGGAGACAGAGGGAGACAGATAGAGGGAGACAGACAGAGGGAGACTGATAGAGGGAGATAGATGGAGGGAGACAGACAAGAGGGAGACAGACAAGAGGGAGACAGACATGAGGGAGACAGACAAGAACGACAAAGAGGGAGAGAGTGAGGTGGGAGAGAGAGGGAGGGAGAGAGAGGTAGGGAGAGAGAGGGGGGAGAGAGAGGGAGGGAGACAGAGGGGAGAGAGAGAGAGGGAGGGAGACAGAGAGAGAGAGGGAGGGAGACAGAGAGAGGTAGACAGAGAGAGAGAGAGTGGGAGACAGACAGACTGAGGGAGACAAAGGAGGGAGAGAGAGGGAGAGAGATAGCGAGAGGGAGGGAGACAGCAAGAGAGGGAGGGAGACAGCAAGAGAGGAAGGGAGACAGAGAGAGGGAAGGAGACAGAGACAGACAGAGAGAGTGACAGACAGAGACAGGGACAGACAGAGACAAAAAGAGGCAGACACAGGGACAGACAGACAGAGGCAGAAACAGACAGAGACATAAAGGGAGACAGAGGGAGGGAGACAGGGACAGACAGAGACAGGGACAGGCAGACAGACAGAGGCAGAGACAGGGACAGGGACAGACAGAGGCAGAGACTGAGACAGATAGAGAGGTAGAGAGGGAGATAGAGAGGGAGACAAAGGGAGAGAGAGAGAAGGAGACAGAGGGTGGCAGAGGGAGGGAGACAGAGAGAGAGGGAGACAGAGGGAGGGAGGCAGAGGGAGGGAGGCAGGGGGAGGGAGACAGGGGGAGACAGAGGGAAGGAGAGGGAGACAGACAGAGGGAGTGAGACAGAGGGAGACAGGGAGAGAGGGAGAGAGGGAGACAGAGAGAGGGAGACAGAGAGAGAGGGGGAGACAGAGGGAGGGAGACAGAGGGAGGGAGACAGAGGGAGGAAACAGAGGGAGAGATTGAGGGAGAGGGAGGGAGACAGACAGAGGGAGGGAGACAGAGGAACAGAGACAGAGGGAGGGAGACAAAGAGCCAGAAACAAAGGGAGACAGAGTGTGGGAGACAGAGAGCGGGAGACAGAGGGCAGGAGACAGAGGGTGGGAGACAGAGGGTGGGAGACAGAGGGCAACAGACAGAGGGAAGGAGGGAGTCAGACAGAGGGAGGAGGGTGACAGAGGGAGTGAGACAGACAGAGAGAGACACAGGAAGGGAGACAGACAGAGGGAGACGGATGGAGACAGACAGACAGAGAGAGAAGGGAGACAGAGATAGAGACAGACAGAGACAGGGACAGACAGAGACAAATAGAGGCAGGGGCAGACAGACAGAGGCAGAGACAGACAGAGATAGAGAGAGGGACAGAGGAAGGGAGACAGGGACAGACAGAGATATGGACAGACAGACAGATAGAGGCAGAGACAGGGACAGACAGAGGCAGAGACTGAGACAGACAGAGAGGCAGGGAGGGAGACAAAGAGAGAGAGAGTGGGAGACGGATGGTGACAGAGGGAGGGAGAGGGAGGGAGACAGATAGAGGGAGGGAGACAGAGAGAGAGAGACAAAGGGAGAGGGAGACAGAGGAAGAGGGAGACAGAGAGACAGAGGGAGACAGAGAGACAGAGAGAGATAGACAGAGGGACAGAGATAGTGGGACGGAGGGTAAACAGTCAAAATATCGAGTTTTTAATTTCGACCTACACTAATATCGAGTTGCTAATATCGATGGGACAGAATATCGATGTCCAGAATATCGATGGCCAGAATATCGACCCTAAGGTAAGTAATATCGAAATTACTAATATCGATAGCATATATATCGATGTAAGTAATTTCGATTTACTAATATGTGTTAGAAATATAAGTTAAGTATTTAAATTAATTGTTATAATATGTGTTTAATATGTTTTTATAATTTAAAAATATATAAGAGTAAATAATATGTTTTACTACCACAGCGGGTTGTGGGTTTATAGGGGAATAGGGTGGGAAGTAATTTATTTGTAATTAAATAATTAATTTTTCAATGATTAATTTATTTTGCAATTAAATATTAATTGGCAATTATTTATTTAAATTGATTAATTGATTAATTAATTGATAATTTATGTATATTTTTAACTTAATTATGTTTTACTACCACAGCGGGTTGTGGGTTTATAGGGGAATAGGGTGGGAAGTAATTTATTTGTAATTAAATAATTATTTTTTAATTATTAATTTATTTTGCAATTAAATATTAATTGGCAATGATTTATTTTAATTGATTAATTGATTAATTAATTGATAATTTATGTATATTTTTAACTAAATTATATGTTTTACTACTGGAGCGGGTTGTGGGTTTATAGGGGAATAGGGTGGGAAGTAATTTATTTGTAATATTAATTAATTTTGGGTAAAGGGGTATTTTTAGGGTTCAGGGTCAGTTTTCAGTTTTTGGGTAAAGGGGTATTTTTAGGGTTCAGGGTCAGTTTTCAGTTTTTGGGTAAAGGGGTATTTTTAGGGTTCAGGGTCAGTTTTCAGTTTTTGGGTAAAGGGGAATTTTTAGGGTTCAGGGTCAGTTTTCAGTTTTTGGGTAAAGGGGTATTTTTAGGGTTCAGGGTCAGTTTTCAGTTTTTGGGTAAAGGGGTATTTTTAGGGTTCAGGGTCAGTTTTCAGTTTTTGGGTAAAGGGGAATTTTTAGGGTTCAGGGTCAGTTTTCAGTTTTTGGGTAAAGGGGTATTTTTAGGGTTCAGGGTCAGTTTTCAGTTTTTGGGTAAAGGGGTATTTTTAGGGTTCAGGGTCAGTTTTCAGTTTTTGGGTAAAGGGGTATTTTTTGGGTTCAGGGTCAGTTTTCAGTTCTTTGGTAAAGGGGTATTTTTAGGGTTCAGGGTCAGTTTTCAGTTCTTTGGTAAAGGGGTATTTTTAGGGTTCAGGGTCAGTTTTCAGTTTATGGGTAAAGGGGTATTTTTAGGGTTCAGGGTCAGTTTTCAGTTTTTGGGTAAAGGGGTATTTTTAGGGTTCAGGGTCAGTTTTCAGTTTTTGGGTAAAGGGGTATTTTTAGGGTTCAGGGTCAGTTTTCAGTTTTTGGGTAAAGGGGTATTTTTAGGGTTCAGGGTCAGTTTTAGGTTTTTGGGTAAAGGGGTATTTTTAGGGTTCAGGGTCAGTTTTAGGTTTTTGGGTAAAGGGGTATTTTTAGTGTTCAGGGTCAGTTTTCCCTACTGTTGCACCCACTGGAGTGGGAATAGTAATTATTGTTAAGTAATTATATATTATATATGATTCATTTTTTTTAATTAAATATGTATTATTATTTTTTTTAACAATTATTACATATATTTAAATATGTTTAAGTAATTATTATGTATTATTTACAGTTTTTTTATGTTATTTTAAATTTAAAAAAAATCGATATATTTAACAACGATATTTTTTACATCGATATTAAATTTTCGATATTTTGGTACTTACCATGTTGTACATAGGGCGTCGATATTTTTGCTATCGATATAATTACGCCGATATTTGTGTAGGTCGAAATTCTGTCTGTCGAAATTCTGTCATAGATCCGGGACGGAGACAGAGGGATGGAGACAGAGGGCGACAGACAGAGGGACGCAGACAGAGGTGGGAGGGCGACAGAGGGAGGAGGGCGACAGAGGGATGGAGACAGAGAGAGGGATGGAGACAGAGGGATGGAGACAGAGGGATGGAGACAGAGGGGTGGAGACAGATAGAGGGAGACAGATAGAGGGAGACAGATAGAGGGAGACAGACAGAGGGAGATAGATAGAGGGAGATAGATAGAGGGAGACAGACAAGAGGGAGACAGACAAGAGGGAGACAGACAAGAGGGACAAAGAGGGAGAGAGAGAGGTGGGAGAGAGAGGGAGGGAGAGAGAGGGAGGGAGACAGAGGGGGGAGAGAGAGGGAGGGAGACAGAGGGGAGAGAGAGAGAGGGAGGGAGACAGAGAGAGAGAGAGGGAGGGAGACAGAGAGAGGGAGGGAGACAGAGATAGGTAGACAGAGAGAGAGAGTGGGAGACAGACAGACTGAGGGAGACAGAGGAGGGAGAGACAGGGAGAGAGATAGCGAGAGGGAGGGAGACAGCAAGAGAGGGAGGGAGACAGCAAGAAAGGAAGGGAGACAGAGAGAGGGAAGGAGACAGACACAGACAGAGAGAGTGACAGACAGAGACAGGGACAGACAGAGACAAAAAGAGGCAGACACAGGGACAGACAGACAAAGGCAGAAACAGACAGAGACATAAAGGGAGACAGAGGGAGGGAGACAGGGACAGACAGAGACAGGGACAGGCAGACAGACAGAGGCAAAGACAGGGACAGGGAAAGACATAGGCAGAGACTGAGACAGATAGAGAGGCATAGAGGGAGACAGAGGGAGAGAGAGAGAAGGAGACAGAGGGTGGCAGAGGGAGGGAGACAGAGTGACAGGGAGACAGAGGGAGGGAGGCAGAGGGAGGGAGGCTCGGGGAGGGAGACAGGGGGAGACAGAGGGAAGGAGAGGGAGACAGACAGAGGGAGAGAGACAGAGGGAGACAGGGAGAGAGGGATACAGAGAGAGAGGGGGAGACAGAGGGAGGGAGACAAAGGGAGGGACACAGAGGGAGGGAGACAGAGGGAGAGAGTGAGGGAGAGGGAGGGAGACAGACAGAGGGAGGGAGACAGAGGAACAGAGACAGAGGGAGGGGGACAAAGAGTCAGAAACAAAGGGAGACAGAGTGTGAGAGACAGAGAGCGGGAGACAGAGGGCAGGAGACAGAGGGCGGGAGACAGAGGTGGGAGACAGAGGCAACAGACAGAGGGAAGGAGAGAGACAGAGGGAGTTAGACAGAGAGAGGAGGGGGACAGAGGGAGGGAGACAGAGGAAGCGAGACAGACAGAGAGAGACACAGGAAGGTAGACAGAGAGAGGGAGACAGATGGAGACAGACAGACAGAGAGAGAAGGAGGGAGACAGAGGGAGAGAGAGGGAGGGAGACAGAGAAATTGAGACAGTTAGAGAGAGAGAAGGAGAGAGAGAGAGGGAGACAGACAGAGTAAGTGAGAACCCCCCAAATCCCCTCTAGGTGGTTCGGGCTCGCTACACTACACTCGCTCTCTACACTGCGTTACTGTGTCCCAAAATGATGCATCTCCAAAAAGTGTGCCCCCAACATGAAAAGTTTGGAAAGCTGTGCTTTAGCTTAAGATGTTTAAAAGTAAAGCGCAGAGTGCGGTGATTGCTATAAAAGTAAATAAATGGAAAAGAAATGCGGCATCTTCCTGCCTTTGTTTTTTTATTTCTAGACTTTTGTAGTAATGGCGGCACACCGCGCTCTAGCTTTAGGAGTTTAAAACTAAAAAACAGCATGCCGCCATTGCTAAAAAAAAAACAATGAATAGAAAAAAAGTTGTACAGCGCCGTATTATTTTTTTCCTTAATTACTTACGTAGCAAACACGGCACACCGCGCTTTCGCTTACGATGTTTAAAACTAAAGCACGGTGTGGAGCAATTTCTAAAAAAATTAACAAGCACTGCATAGAAAACCCGGAATGACTGCAGCAATAATGGGAGGGAGGGGTGTGACTAAAAGCGAGGAGGCAACAAATGGCCAGAGATGTCTAACCAAAAGAATTAATAGGTGATGTCACATGGGTGGGAACCAAACGCCCAAAGGCGAGACAGATGGACATTATTGACAAACCACAGCAAAGGAATTTCCAAAAGGCAGGCCAACCAACCATTCACAAGCACCGGGCGGAGCTTAAAGCCCACATACTGAATACAAAGGGCCAGATGTATCAAGGCTTTTGCGACTCGCAAAGGCCGAAATTCGCAGAATTTCGGCCTTTGCGACTCGCAAACGGCCGATTTGCGATTTTTGATATGGATCAAAAAATCGCAATTTAAGGAATCACAATTTTTTGCGATTCCTTTTTTTGCCATATCATTTAAGGAATCGCAAATTTTGCGATTCCTTAAATGATATCTATGACACATTTTTGGTTTGCAATTTGTGTTAAGAAATCGCAATTTACCACCAACTTGTAGTTGGTGGTAATTTGCGATTTCTTTTAAAAATGCTCTGATTGGCATTTGTAAGGGTGGCATGTGACACTCATACATGCCCATAGGGCATGTATGTGTGCCACATGCACACACATGTAGTTTTGAGGGGTGCAGCAGGGTGTCTTTGAGACACCCCTGCACCCTTGAAATAATTCTCAAATTGCGATTAGCAAATTGCGAATTCGGCCCATAGGAATGCTTTGAAAAATATTCTTTATTTGCAAATTCGCAAAATGCGAATTCGCAAATAAAGAATAATAAGGAATCGCAAAAAATTTGCGATTTTGTACATACATACCGTTTTGCGAATTCTAAATAGCGATTCGCAAAAAAACGCCATTAGGAATCGCAAAAAGGTATCTTGATACATCTGCCCCAACATGTCTCCAGGAGACAGCGCAAGCGCTGCCTAGGCAAGCCCTAAAAATGGACACTAATCGAAAGGGTTTTCCTACGTGAAGACTCATAGAATTCAATATATAAAGTCACATAATCAAAAACACTGCAAAATTAACATTCTCAGCGCCTTAACTTACCCTTGAGAATGTAAATACTTTTGAACTGATCCCGCATTTGCCAAACTGAAGAAAGCAGTATTGGTTGTGGGCCCACATTTATAAAAAGTACTGGTGCCCTTTGACCATCACCCAAAGCAGCCATACTTCAAACTCCACCGGGGTACCAGATAGAGCGTCCCCTGCCAACCCTCCTGATTTGACTCAATCTGGAACTCTTTCTGAGCCATAAAAAGGAGGATATTAAACACGCCTTCTGCCCATGTAGATGTAAATGTACTATACATTAAACCATAGACCTTTCTTTACCCCCACATTTTGCACCATTAAACAATATGCACACACCTGATTCTTTGGCGTTGCTATTCTTTAATTTATTGGAAATTCACTTCTGGAGGAATATGGAATTGATATCTAGCCTACATCCTAAAAAATGGTTTCTAAAATTATACCCACTATTAAAACCCGATCCCCGCCGCACATGCCACGATGGAGAAGAACTTAATGAATCAAAATGATGCTTGCCCACTATATATAACTTATATTTGCTAACCGTCCAATCTCCATCCTGCACATGTTTTAATGTCCAACAATCAAGCTGCTTGGAGAATTTTTAGTAAAAAGTAAAAGCCATAAATGCTGTGAAAAAAGCTCGCCTGTAGTAAAATGAAGGTGAACTAATCCTTAATACCTTAAATATATAACATACTAGCAGCCCGTCCCGACGTTGTCCGGGTATGAATTGCTGCCGGCCAGTTGTATATTGTTTCGTAGGATTTCATTTTGATAGCATTTCTTATTTGTGACAGGCCTGTGAAACGCTCCGATTCACAGTGCACTGCTGATGCACTTAAGAGTGTGCGTTCAGTAGTGTGTGAACTCGAGTTTCCCTACTTTATTTTTCCTTGCAATATTATATAGCGCGAACTCGACAACATGGCATGAGCACAATTTACATTAGAGAAGAACACATTGATTTGTGGTAGGCACGGGGAGACAAACCGATTTGCCTGGAATCACAGGATGTTGAGCTGATGCTGACATTCTAACGTAGCTCCCCATCTCTAAAGTTCGCAATTCTAGAACTTGTGGTGGGAGGTGTGTCGAAAAGTGTATGTCGGTGCTGGTCATCAATGAGAGAGACCTGTGTATTTTTCCAATTGGTGGTGAAAAAATATGAGTATATTGCTGGAGATGTGGGCCGCCGTGCCACCAATGTACTTACAGGGGAGGGTAAACACCCGTTAGTCCGCAAATTTCTTTCCGCATACCATCACTCTGCATACTTTCATTACAAAAGTACCATGACTCCGCAATGCCATTATAAGGCATGGCATTACATTTTATATGCTTTTACCACGCATACATTTACAACGAAATTCGTTGTAAGTGCATGAATGGTAAAAGCATGTTTTTTAAAAATGTTTGGATAAGGCAAGTATGGGTATATGGGTATATGTTTTGGGGTACTGAGGTATATGTTTTGGGGTGTTTGGGTATTTTAATGGTTCAGATATAGTTTTGGGTTATGGGGTACAGGGGTATTTTTAGGGTTCAGCGATAGGTTTGGGTTTTGGGGTATAGGGGTATTTTTAGGGTTCAGGGGTAGGTTTGGGTTTTGGGGTACAGGGGTATTTTAAGGGTTC
The DNA here is from genome assembly GCF_964263255.1 of Lissotriton vulgaris. Classification (NCBI taxonomy): domain Eukaryota; kingdom Metazoa; phylum Chordata; class Amphibia; order Caudata; family Salamandridae; genus Lissotriton; species Lissotriton vulgaris. The sequence goes on from NC_141685.1 coordinate 255,547,307, forward strand.
AGGGCTAGGTTTGGGTTTTGGGGTACATGGGTATTTTTAGGGTTCAGGGCTAGGTTTGGGTTTTGGTATACAGGGGTATTTTAGGGTTCTGGGCTAGGTTTGGGTTTTGGGGTACAGGGGTATTTTTAGGGTTCAGGGGTAGGTTTGGGTTTTGGGGTACAGGGGTATTTTAAGGGTTCAGGGCTAGGTTTTGGTTTTGGGGTACAGGGGTATTTTTAGGGTTTAGGGATAGGTTTGGGTTTTGGGGTACAGGGTAGATTTATAGAGTTAAGATGGGTTAGTGTTTAAGGGTTTTGGGGTATTTTATAGAGTAGGTTATGATTATAGGGTGCAGGGGTATTTAGAGTAGGGGTGGGCGGAATTGGCGCGAACTTGGTACAATAAATCCGCAATATTTTGTTCCGTCAGATTTCCAAATATTAAAAAAATAAGAAACCTCATATATTCAAGGTAAAATACAGAGTATTTCTACATGCTAAAATGCATACAGTCATTTCACAAAACTGAAATTAGCTTCCAGCAAGCAGTGAGAGAGGTGATGATTTTGAGATCAAGCCCCTGCAAACCATTATGGGACGAGATTAGCAGTGGGAAGTGAATATTATAGCATCCAAATAATTCTACAAAGAGCTGCAGTTCACCTCGTTCTCCCCAGTTGTCCCCAAGAGACAAATGCAATAGCATTTAAAATATTATACATCAAGCTGCAGTTCACCTCATGGTCCCTAGATGTCCCTGATGAGGCAAATGCAATAGCATTTAAAATATTACACATCAAGCTGCAGTTCACCTCATGGTCCCTAGATGTCCCTGATGAGGCAAATGCAATAGCATTTAAAATATTACACATCAAGCTGCAGTTCACCTCATGTCCCGAGATGTCCCTGATGATGCAAATGCAATAGCATTTAAAATATTATTTATCAAGCTGCAGTTCACCTCGTCGTCCCAAGATGTCCCTGATGAGTAAAATTCAAAAACATTGAAACCCTTTCCTGAATGCTAAAAATGATGCTAAGCTTATCCCATAATGCTTTGCAGGGCCTCTTAGTTGTATTTTTGGCCATAACTGTGTTTGGGGTGGTTCTAAGAGAATGGGACCTCCACTGAATTACTATTTAAAGGGAGCAGGAATGTATAGAACCTGGGAAGAAAAAAACAACACTCGTGACGGAATGCCCCCAGTGATTGTCACGCCCCCAGCACACACCCACAGCACAATGCAGACACGCCCACAAGGGACTACTTTGCTGGCACGGTTCTTTTACATTTTAAATGTATTTGGTGGGCGTCTGCATAGCCTATGTCCTTCTGCTGCAACTGCCCTCTCCAACGCTGTGTTGGGTGTTGTGATTGGTGCTGTGGTTCCTGAGTTTACCTGGCCAAAAGGTGCAAGTTCTCTCTTTATAATAGTAGTATAGATATAAGACAAGGAGTGCTCTATTTTAAGCAATTCAGATAACTCAGTCAGAGATGGAAACCCACTAGTAAGCACTTATCCATCCCCTGCCACTCCATCAAATATCTCTGTTAACTTTACATTGTTTCTTCTTTCACTGGCCGATGATAGGAATCAATTCTTCGAACTCAGACAAGGTCAAGAACATCACAATAAGAGTTAAGGGTTCCTCTTCTCCTCTCATATCTTTAAGGTGAAATCTAGGGGCACATTTACAAGCCCCTTGCGTCACTTTTGCCCCGCCGTTGCATTACTTTTGTGACAAAGCGGCGGCGTAAAAGTTGCGAACCATTTACAATGTGACGCATCTAGCGAGATGCGTCACATTGTAAATCCCTGCGTCACATTATACCTGCACCGGGTATAATGTATGCAGGGTAGGTGCTCCCATGCAAAAAGCAACGTAGAACTGGCGCAGTGAAATTTACATCATTTCACTGCGTCACTCTACGCCTTTACTGCGTCAAAATCCATACGCCTGCTCAGACCTGGCGTAAGGATTGACGCAGGGCATTTTACATGGGATCTACCTATGTTTTCTGGTGCATTGCTGGAGTTGCGTCACTGTTGTGACAAGCTCCAACAATGCGTCACTTTTCCTCCTACAGATGCGTCAGAATTTGTGACGCATCTGTAATTCCTTGCGCCATGGTTCACTGTATTGCAAATACAGCGCATCCATGGTGGCGCAAGGACATTTGGAGGTGACGCAAGGAAACGGATGCATCTATGCAGATGCGTCAGTTCCTTGTAAATCTGCTCCCTATTTTTGGGGGCATCACACCAGGTAGATTTCCCCACCCACCTCTCTGGGGTATGAGATACAAGAGTGAAGCGAGTAAAGGTGTGCTTAGAATCTGACACACTTGTGAGATAATCAATTGCTTTTCCAGAAGAAACATAAAGGGCCCGCACTGGACCCCCAAAATTAGCGCACACGCAAACCTTGGTATGTTTTAGTCATTGAGATAATTATGTGATATTTTCAAATAAAAGATGCACTGTTCATCCTACATCCCTAAACAATTAGACTAAAACTCTCTATATGCCTTGAAGGATTATATTATTATTTAGATAGTTACTGGTTCATGTACTAACTCCCTCCCCTATTAATTATTGAAAAGGAGGCCTTCATTTGAATCTATTAACCAACAATGATATACTTTTCTCCACTGAGGGGCAGATTTACAATTACTGGCGCATCCCTGCATATCGGCAGGGATGCGCCAGTAATTGTACGCCGCAGCTCCGCCACCCATGAAGCGTCGTATTTACAATGCGGCGCACCATGGGGCCAAAACGGCACAGATGCTTGACGCATCTGTGCCGTGAAAGCGGCGCATTGCTGGAGTTGCATCGCAAGCGTGACACAGCTCCAGCAATGCTCTGGGGGGCCTATTCGTTCAATGACGCCTCAAGCCTTACGCCTGCTTCAAGCAGGCGCAGGGTTTTGACGCAGCATTGGCCTAAAAGTGACTGAGTGAAATCTTGTAGATTTCACTCAGCCACTCTTAGGAGGCGTTCCTGCGCCGGAACGCCCCCACCCTGCGATGGAACGCCTCCTTCTGGCGCAGGGCTTTACAACGTGACGCATCTCCCAAAAGTGACGCAACGGCGGCCCAAAAGAGGGGCAAGGGGCTTGTAAATCTGCCCCTTAGTGTTTCTGTGGAGCAGGTGGGGGCATACTCACTCCCTTTGTTTGCAGCACCCTGCTCAAGGCAATGCTTTCCATGAAAGTGTTTCAGGAATATTAGTTATTGCTACTTTGCACACTGTTAGCCATGAGAGCTGAAGCGTTTAAATTTCCATTTTTGCTGCAGCAACATAGAAAACAAAATGAGGCAAATTGTGGGATCCTTAATGCAGGCTGATGGATGGGCAAGATCAGAGATTGAAGCTGTCAAGAGGCTCAGGTTGGAAATGTGAGGGAGAAAAGGCACATATAGCCGGAGGGTCGAAGTGTCTGTTTTACAATGCCGGTCCTGGCTAGTGTTGACACAATGACACCATGCCTTCAGATGTTTTGCTCTGTGTGACATTTCGCATCGACACAATTGTTGACATAACAATCTTGGGTTCAACAGGAAGCACAGGGATGTCATTCATAAGCCACATCAGCTGTGCAGATGTTGATCATGTCCACTCAAAGCGTGTTACATGACATTTCTACAGCACTGTCACTGGGCAACGCACAGGATTGAGGTCCTTGAAGTTACACTCTGTGAGCCTCTTGGCGCCGACGTGGGAAGCAGAAACAGAAAGTTATTAAGAATTTGGTAGGGCAGAGCTCAGGTGTCCATTTGAGAAGTTCTCAACAAAGAAGAAAGGAACTATTGAGAACCTCAAAAACACAGGGGTGTATCACTACATCTCCAAGAGAAATATGGACTGTGAACAACACACATTCAACACAACACGTCAAGAACCTGATGAACCTATAGAAGCATTTGTTGCTCAACTGGGGAAAACCGGTGCAGTTTTGTGCTTTCAATATATTTACAACCGAAGACACCGCTGGACTGTTGACCACTGAGAATACCTGCCTACAACGAAGCAGGGGAGGCTCCTCAGAAGGCCTATTCCACTAGGAAAAGTTGTTGAAAAGTCCAGCGATGAAGAGATGGGTGACAGAAAATCACCCAAAACTGATTCAAGGAGGAGAGATCTCCAGAACTGATCCAAGGAGAGATCAGCCAGAGCTGATTCAAGAAGGAGAGATCAGCCAGAGCTGATTCAAGAAGGAGAGATCAGCCTGAGCTGATTCAAGAAGGAGAGGTCAGCCAGAGCTGATTCAAGAAGGACAGAGATCCGCCAGAGCTGATTCAAGAAGGAGAGATCAGCCTGAGCTGATTCAAGAAGAATAGAACAGCCAGAGCTGATTCAAGAAGGAGAGATCAGCCAGAACTGATTCAAGAAGGGGAAATCAGCCAGAGCTGATTCAAGAAGGAGAGATCAGCCAGAGTTGATTCAAGAAGGAGATAACAGCCAGAGCTGATTCAAGAAGGGGAAATCAGCCAGAGCTGATTCAAGAAGGAGAGATCAGCCAGAGTTGATTCAAGAAGGAGAGATCAGCCAGAGCTGATTCAAGAAGGAGAGATCAGCCAGAGCTGATTCAAGAAGGAGAGATCAGCCTGAGCTGATTCAAGAAGGAGAGGTCAGCCAGAGCTGATTCAAGAAGGACAGAGATCCGCCAGAGCTGATTCAAGAAGGAGAGATCAGCCTGAGCTGATTCAAGAAGAATAGAACAGCCAGAGCTGATTCAAGAAGGAGAGATCAGCCAGAACTGATTCAAGAAGGGGAAATCAGCCAGAGCTGATTCAAGAAGGAGAGATCAGCCAGAGTTGATTCAAGAAGGAGATAACAGCCAGAGCTGATTCAAGAAGGGGAAATCAGCCAGAGCTGATTCAAGAAGGAGAGATCAGCCAGAGTTGATTCAAGAAGGAGAGATCAGCCAGAGCTGATTCAAGAAGGAGAGATCAGCCAGAGTTGATTCAAGAAGGGGAAATCAGCCAGAGCTGATTCAAGAAGGAGAGATCAGGCAGAGCTGATTCAAGAAGGAGATATCAGGCAGAGCTGATTCAAGAAGGAGAGATCAGCCAGAGCTGATTCAAGAAGGACATACAAGATGCAAGGAATGACGGAGGCATATTCACAGCACCTGCATGAAAATAATAGCAAGTCAAGTAATGGCAAAGTCAAAAGGAAACATGACTAGCCAGGCACGAAAATGAAGCACCACTGGGAGTGTGGGACTGGGAGCTGACAGGCAGCACCGCGAGGACCAGACCCATGGGAGGTCAGGCTGTAGAAGCACTACCAGTCTGGGGTTAGTTGTCACACAACCTAGGAAAATAGCACAAGCAATGAGGTCACTGCAAAGAGAAGTGAAGACTGAAGCCAAGGCAGGTCCACTGATCAGTGGGAACCAACCTGGTGGAATCTTCCATGAGAGAAGAACAACACGAGTCGTGGGCAGAGACATACCCAGAATGAATAAAAATAATGAAAGCAGGTGCGACAAACACAACCACCAAAATAAACTAGGACTTAAACGAACAAGCAAATGCAGGTATGAAGAGGTGATCAGTGAACAGCAGTCAGCCACTTCAACAATTGGTGCAAGAATACAATTTCATATTAAAAAAAAATGCCAAGCAGATGAACACACAAGAACACAAAAATATAACCACAGAATATCTTAACACTTTCCAGGGCTTGTGTTTCTCCGCTGGATTTTTCTGTCTGTAACTAAACCAATAAACAAACCTTAAATCATGTATGGATGAGGAATTCATTTCGATTAGAACTGCAAATTATGATATTCCTATACCAATTCCTCTTTTCATATTATAGAGTGTGTTTAAAATATTATATACAAGAACACTTTTAAAACGTACATGAGAATCAACAAAATAAAACATTGCTCTTCCCGTTGGGGAATTGAATTCCTGTCCTCCGCGTGACAGGCAGGAATACTGACCACTATACTAACGAGGATTCGCTGACTGCCATGGGCCAAAACCACTCTGTATAGCTGAAGCAGATCAGTGTGTGCGTCATCTTGAAAGAGCAAGTGCGTTTTAATTGTAACTCCTCAGCCCTCCATCTTGAAAAGGGATGTTTTCAGGCTCAAAACTGAACTGTCACTGACACTGCCTCGCGTAATTATTTTATATGGACAATATATACTTTTTAAATTGTATTAGAGTAATGTTCTTTTACGCACACATGCAAGGATTATGAAAATAATTAAATACACATGTTGAAAATTAACAGCCTGTAATGTGATTCAGTGGTATCTCTGAACTGACTAATGCCCCCCGCGTCTTTAACCTTCTCACCGCTTCTAAGCCCATGCAGTGCAAGGAAGGATTTCTCTATCTGGTGAAACTGCTGCAAGTACCCAGCATGCACCGCTCCATGGCCCGCTTTCAGGGCGAGCAGCCGCTTTCACGCTCACTGACTATGGGAACTCTGGACCACGAGAACAGTTATTACTCAACTATTCAAACGTGTTGCAAGTCTCACTATTTGTAAAGAAGATAGATATAACCACATGTTTTTAACCACAGAGCTTGAATGTTCTGCTACTGCCCCACGCGCTAGGTTTATGGAGATGCACATGCGCAGGATAGGGCTGATTCGATTCTGAAAGTGGTAAAAAAAAAACTTTTGCGGGGTGAAAAAGGAAATATTAACCCTCCATGCTACTTACATTCAAAACAGGGACTAGAAAAAATACTGATTTCTCAAGCATGTGCATTAACCTCAGAGTTATCTTACAATTAATAATATTCGCAGATATTTACTGGGCACCCAAAGATCTATGCAGCAGGTGCCCTAACCCATCAGATGTTTTTGAAAAACTGACTTTGCAACCAAATAAGCAGAACAGATTTACACCTATGTTTCTCCTTGTTGCCAATTTATTTGCTGCAAATTTCTGAAAATATAAAGGATGAATATAGGCCCCTTTTAGTCTCAACCTCGACCCAAAATTTAATTGGTTGAATATTGAAATGCACTAAAACGTACCGCTAAACATATGTGCGAGGTATTAAGATCTGACACCACTTTGTCCGATGTCACTTTTCGTGAGAACATGGTTTGTGATGCCACTTCCTGTGTTGCCATGTGCGATGTCACACTCCGTGATGTCACACATCATGATGTCACTTGCATACTGCCTAACTTGGTTAGTCCCCCTACTTTGTTAGGGCTTGTGCCCTGATTCTATCCTTTTCAAGATAGTTTGCTACATTAAGGCGGTTTGTCAATTACGGGTCTCAGCTTTCGTTCCCAGCAGGAGAGGTCAGTATTGTGATGCTTCAGTTACAGAGAGCAATGTGCAAGCCGCCAGGTCACAGGTCTGATTCCAGTTTTGGCAGACTTACTCTTTTATTCTTCTGAACTTGATTATACGATTATCCCTGATTTGGGTAATACAGGATTTTTATGCATCTGAGGGTTATAAAATGAGTTCCAGAAAAGCAGGAAGTATTCATTCTAGTGCAAGTCATGTAAAGGGCTTCGAAACACTGGAAAATATACTTTATGCCACATAACCCACACAGGTTGGATGTATGACATTACAAATCATGCTTTTACCACGCATGCCTTTACAACGCGGTTTTTACAACGCATGCCTTTACAACGCATAGTGCTTTGGGGCGCTGGA